>NC_045801.1:79881774-80213134 GCF_009873245.2 Balaenoptera musculus | reverse complement strand
CGGCTGAGTCCACGCCTGCGAGCCGCTCCCCAGTGGAGCCCGGCCCGGGCGGAAGGCTGCCAGACAGCCGGGCGGATGAGTCAGCCCCGGAAAGAATCCGGCTGGGACCCAGTGGGACAGCAGAGAACAGCAGGGACAGTCAGGGGCAACAGGTGGGCCGGCGCTCGGGAAGCGTTCAGGGACTCGCAGCAGGTGGCAGGCCAGAGGGAGGAGGGGTACGGACGTGGGCAGGTGGGCAGGACACCAGTCGCCGGGGGCGGGGGGGGGGGGACGAGGGCGGGGGGATGGGCACGTGGTGGGACCCCAGCAGGGGGGATGGGCAGGCAGGGGGGTTGGCAGGTGGGCGGGCCCAGGGGGTGAGGGACCTGCAGGCTTTCCTCGTGATTCTGGCTGCAGGTGCCGTCCCGGCACGTGAAGGCCAGTGAGGCCAAAGTGCACCTTGTTCTTCCAGGTTATTGATCTGCTTTTAAAGGAAGGGGCTTGGGACACCGGACCAATATTCACTTTAAATGAACAGTTTAGGGCTTCTCCGTGTGATTTTCAGAGTGTCAAAGGGAAGCGCAGAGGATCAAGTTGTTCCAAAGAATGACGGGGCAGCGGAAGAGCACAGGAAGGGCGGCCTGGAGGGCGGCGGGGGTGAGCGCTGCACGCAGGTGCGCTGGCCGCTGGGCAGGGCCGGGACCGTCCCGCGTGGGCTGGAGCTCAGGTGAGCACCGGGTCTGACTTCCAGCCCTGCACCCGGGGCCGAGCGGCGGCACGTGGCTGAGGCCCCCAGGCTCCCTCTTGCGGGGGGGGGGGGGGGGCGGGGGGTGGCCCCGCCTGGCCCCGTCGGGCAGGTCCTGCCTCGCCCTGGGGGGCGCGGGGCTGGGGCAGGACTTCGGGGCACACGGCCCTGAGCGGTGCTGTCTGCTCCGCCCCTGGAGCCTTTCCATGACCTGCTCAGCCCTGACTATGGGGCAAGAGTCGGTCTGCACCCGAGTCCCAGCATTTGTTCAGGCTTGTGACCTGCATGAGGCCCCGTGTCCTGGGCTGACTCCGTCTCTGCCCTCAGGTCGGGGCAGAGGAGAGAAACCCTTTCCAGACGCCCAGCCCCGGCCCGGAGACGGTTCTGGTGCTCTTTCCTCCGCCTCGAGTTCCATCCGCTTAGGCACGTGGCCCCTGGGGGCGGTCCCGGCCCCTCTGCGCCCTGTTGTAGCGTCGCCAGCACTGCCCAGGGGGCGGGGGGAGACAGGGTGGGGGCGGGGGGAGACAGGGTGAGGACGGTGGGAGCGCTGGTCCTGGGGTCGGGAGAAGGGGAGCGGCAGGAAGGGGTGAGGCTGGGCGGCGCACACATCTGCCAGAGGCGTGCGTTCTGTCTTCCAGGCGCCTTGAGCCTGTGTTATCCCCGTGGGGCCGGGCGAGGGCCCCAGCTTCAGGCCTCGCTGACCGAAGGGTCTGAAGGATGCTGCAGCCCAAACGAGGCCACTTTTCCAGGGAAGAACGAGGGGACTCGGGTGGCCAGCAGGGTCTGGCGTCAGGGGTGTCAGAAATGGCAGCCGGACCAGGACTCCAGGGAAGCTCTGGACAGAGGCCGGGCGCGGGTGGCCCAGAGGGAGGAGTGGCCCGCGGGGCTCGGCCGGGGCGCGGGCGGGGCCAGAGCCGTCTGCTGGGGCGGCGCTGGGCCAGCTCTTCTCCGGCCGCCTGCAGATCCAAGTTTGCGTTTTAACGGGACACAGGCCACCTCCTCCACCACACAGTCTTCAAGGTCCCTGTGCTGCCCGCGGGCTGTCCTTTTCATGCTTTCTGCCCCCGCGTCTGGCTCGCATTTACTCCGTGGACCATCCTGGCGATGAGTGAGTTCAGTGAGGTGGTGGGGCTTCCATCCTTTTCCTTTGCTTTTCCTGCGGAGGTGGAGCTTACCTTCAGGAGCGGTGCTTGAACCCAAGCAGCTCTGCACGACTGTCTCCAGGTGATCGTAGTTAGGGCTGTGGAACAGCGGAGAAGGATGGAGAAAGACAGAAAATCCGTGTGGAGTTCTGAGGTGCGTTCTGCGCCGCGATGCCGACGGCGGCGTCACTTCTGTCCCTGGAGCCGCGGAAGGTGTCGCCGAACCTCTTCCTTCCCCCTTGTTCCCGCCTCCTAACGGCCTGTTCTTTGTCGGCCGCATCAGTATTTTCTGAAGCATCTTTCCACGTATGACCCCTCGTCCTGAAGCCTGTGGAAGGGGTTTGATGGAATTAATCTTCCTTTGTGTTTTGAAGGTTTCCGCCCTTTCCTGTCCTGTTTCCTGTTCTGGGTCCACGTCTCTCTCCCCCCTTCTTGCCTTCGGGGTCTTCTAGGCAGTTTTCGGCAATTTGTCTTTGCTTCCCGGTCTTAGCAAGCGTGACAGCGCATGGTGGGATGTTCAGGGAGACTTCGGGGGGGAAGACGCTGGGAAAAAGGAGGCAGTCATCAGGAGGGACGAGGCGTGGCCACCGCGGGTGGCAGAGGAGGGACGGCCTTCCGGGTTTGCCACATCTGGTCGCAGAGTCACGTCGGGGTCCTGTGGGCCGTGGGCTCAGCCCGGGTGAGGTGGGGGACTGGCACTTGCCGACGTTTTCTTTGTTCCTGCCACCGACTCCATCTCCAACTGTAAGAAACACAAATTTCTAATTAGAAAGAACTGCATTAAGTAATGATCCTTGTGGGGGAAAAATATCCTACATTTGATTTTCATACATTTTCCAGAAGCTTAATTATAAGGAGTGTTAGCTCTTCAGGAAACAACTTAGTGAACATTTGAAAATATACCGAGTTTGCTCCCAAAGGCCCGGGTGGAAGAGGCACGGACGTCAGTTCATCCTGATGGCCTCTCCCGCCGCTGGGGGCCCGTCCGAGATTTCCACCTTCTCGGTGCTCTGGGGGGGCAGCCCGAAGAGAGGAGGCCTGCTAGGCCAACTTATAAAATCTGGATCCGCTTTACTGATCGATGAGTTTAAGGACTTTCTGATCGTCTGCGTCGAGCGTTGCGACCGTGTTTTCACACCAGTGGTGGGTGGTACTCATGCAGGCACACGGGGGCGGCTCCAGGACGACAGCTGGCTGAGCTTTATTCCGCAGGGACACCGCACGGGTCCATCTGGAGTGCAGCTCAAGCCAAAGTGGAGGGAGCCAGGTGTGGTTGTGCCTGGGAGCCAAGGCCCAAGTTCACACGTGTCCGCGAGCTTCGGGCTGGAGTGGGCAAGCTCCCTTCCCACCACACCTGGCGACGGGGCACAGGAAAAGCTACACCTTGTGGCACAGCTGGGAGGTGGCGGCACGTGCAGATGCAGGACGCGGACCCGGCAGCGGGCACCTGGTCATCCCTGACCGCAGGGGGTCTCTGTTAGACTCTTGGCAATCATGACACAGTGACTTCCCGGGCCAACCTTGATGCCAGAAATGTTCAAAATAAAGGGTCTGGAAGAGCCAGAATTTGATTTTAAAAGACCCGTGAAATCCAGTGGAGAGCACCTTGCAGGGATCTAAACGCCCCTAGACTTCTTCTCCGGCTGCCCACAGTGAGCTTTCATAATAAACAAGCATACATAGCAGTGTTGTTCCATAATTTTACCTTAAAGTCTTAAATATATTTTGTGTAAGGATGCACGTGAAAGACACCTTGACAGAGGAAGGTGACCTAGTGGAGGATCCGTGAGGAAAGGAGGGGAGACGCTGTTCAGACGTGTCGTCCCGCATGGGCGCGTGTACCTGCAGGAGTACTGAGCTTCCGTCACCTGAGATGGGGGGACCGACAGGCTGTGTCCCGTCACCCCTCCCCTCCTGGCACCGAAGGCACGTGACTGTCCACGCAGGACAGAGAAAAGCCCCCCGACCCAGGGCACCTGCCTGCAGAGTGACGAGGCCATGCTGAAGGGCCCCCGGCAGGATAATCCCCCCGCAGAGCGACATCCCCGCTTCCTCTCCTGAGCCCGCTGCTGCCAGAGGAGATGCTGGGTTACACAGGGGTTCAGTACGATGTCCTGCCACCTTGCTCTGAAGGCTCACTGGCCCCTGGCCGCTCCAGGTGGCCGGGAGGACGTGGGTCAGGCAGGAACAGGCATTGACTGCAAGTCAGTGAGGGTGATGAAGATGGAAACGTGGGCAGAAAGGGGCCGCACGACGTGGAGGAGTTTGATTTTGCCTGCTCCAGAGTCTGCAGAGTGGGCCCGGCAGGCGGGGACAGTGGCCCCAGCAAAGCCCATTCTGGGAAAATGTCCCGTCCTCTCCAGAGTCACTGGCGTGCCGGCGGGGCTCAGAGCAGTGCCCTGGCCGGCACCCAGCCTTGCGGCTAGACCAGCAAGGTGGCTACGACCTCCTGTGCGTTTGTACTAGGTCCCACTGACTTGCCATCCAAGATCGGGTTTTAAAATGTATTTTTACATAATATCATCCAATCACTGTCTTCTTAAAGGTATGCGGCATCAAAGAATGCCATTGACTATGTGATTTATAGCATGACATTGAAAAAATGCACATATATTTGTACCTCTATTACTGGTTTGCGCTTTTCCTTTACTCATAATGAGGGGTTCTGGGGGTAGATGAGGGGGAGTCTGAACAAGAGACAGACCTCAAGGGAAGCAGAGTTTTCTTGATAACCAGAAATATTAGAACTTGGATCTTGGGTTAATTATCTGAATCTTTTGAAAAATTATCGTTTTGATTCCTCATCTGAAAATCCTGAAATTCTACGTTCTCTTGAGGGTGTGAATCAAATAAGCAAAATGAAGTGGGTAAAACTCTTTGGATTTCTTGGGAAGAGAGGGCTGAGGAGGGCCTTCTTCCTGAAGACTCAGCTCCTCGGGGAGGGGGGCAGCCCTGATTCACAGCTGCCCTGCACCTGCCCCCCAGCTGTTCATGCTGGAAATGGTATGAACTAGCGACACTCAGATTTGTAACCTGGGGACTCGGGGGCGGGGGGGTTAATTTCGTCCCTTGAGGGCTGCAGACACACCTTTTTCTCATCTCCTAGCTTCCTTTACATTTAAGAGAAGATCACCATGTGCTTCTTTAAAGGAAGCCTGGTCCAGATGACGTAGCAGTTTCCCATTTTGTGGCATCCTTCTCTGAGGCTCCTGTATCCCCAGTCATCATTTTATCTCTGATGACTTGATGCCAAACTTCCTAAAATGTGGCTTTACTCCCAGAATTTCAGTGTAGTTAAGGCACTTAATATCTCTTAACTACGTTTCTATCATCTTCTTGTTCATCTGTTTTTGCCAGTATTTAGGAATAACAAAGGGTAATTCAAATAAGTGATGCTTGGTGTATACACACGCAGGGGAGGAGAAATGGAAAATGAATAGAACATGGACAAGATGTGAGAGGCACGGAAATATGATTCTTTACCTCACGTGACAGTTTCTGACACCAGTGGCATCGGTCTGAGACCTTGGACCAAGGTCTTGGATTCAAGGTTCTGTCGGCAGTGTCTAGACATTTGGATAGGTTTTATGATGTTATACTCTTCAAGGAGTCAGGTCAAATTTCTTTCTATGCCACAGAGTCTATATGGGAGTAGTTTATTCCCAAATACTTGCAGAGTGCCCAAGACAGCCTCTTTTTTTACATCTTAGAGTTGGCATTTTTATCTTAGAGTTGGGTACGTTGAGGAAGAACAAAGAAGAAAATCCAGCTGATTGACCTTTGTATGAGAGTGTAGAGCCTGTGTTGGAAGGAGATATATATACGTAAAGCTATAAATATTCATGGTTTTTTAAGTTTATGCCATTTTTTTGTTTGTTTGGATTTTCCACATAGATGGTCATGTCAACTGTGAACACGGTGGTCTTATTCCTTCCTTCCTAATCTGGATTTATTTCCCCAACCCCTTGGGGTCAGGCTGGCTGGAGCTGGCTGGATTTGGGTCTTTCCCTTCCCCCGGGGCAGTTAGTCTCTGATAAACCCCAGCTGGTTAGACTCTGGTAACCAGTTTTCCTTGAGGCCAGGCCTTGCTGAGAAGAACAGAGTGCACTGGTGTTTTTCAGAGAGCTTTCGCCTCCCCCTGCCAGAAGCCCAGGGGACTTTTCTCTGATTTTTACCGTGGGAACCCGGCCAGGATTCCACAACGTCATGGGGCCCGGGGCTGGGCCCCCCTGGAGCGTTAGCTCTCAGACTTGGCCACGTGGGGCCCCGGCTGTCCTTTCCCTGCTGTCCGGGTCCTACTCTGGATCTGCGGCAGTGTCTGCTCCGGGAAAGCGTGACCACCACGCTCGCCTGGCCTCTCGCCAATCCCGTGTCCCCGCAAGGGATCCACGAGTACTTGTCATCCTTCAGTCTGTTCAGGTTGTCACTTGTCCTGAGGATGGAGCCATGACTTCCACGGTCCTCACGTGGGAACCAGAAGCTGGAGGCCCGGGAGGGGCATTTACGTGAATTCCTGCAGCTGCTTAGTTTTCTGGACCTCACGCAGGCGACGCTCCCCTTCCCCAGAATTTCTAGGTGTGTGTCGAGTGCAGGACTGGTTCTCTCCCCACGGAAGCATGATAACAAGTTCGGTGAACACAGTGCTGAGCACACGTTCCTTCCTTCCTTCCTCCATCCGTGGGACGTGGCTCCAAAGCGCAGGCGCCGTTCTGGGTTCTGGAATAATTGTGAGCAAGACCAATGAAACTGTTTGCCCTCCAGAGGTGCCCCCGGGTGGGTGATGGGCAGTGACCACAGCGAATAAGGAAACACACAGTGTGCTAGGTAGTGACACCTGCTACAAAGCAGGATGAAACACGGGGAGAAGAGCAGGTTGGAGACGAGGGCTGTTCGGACAAGCCAGCCAGTGACACTCGTGTCCACAGGATGGCTCAAGCCGCTCCTGAGAGCACGGAGGGGAGTGGGTGTGGATGGGGGGAGATTGGTCATGAGGCTCATGACCGGTACCAAGACAGCCGGTGTAGGCTTGGAGCAGAGCGGAAGCAGAGAAGGTTGTGGGAAGAGGACAGACTCTGGACGAACGCTGGTGGTGAGGATGGTTGTCAGAGATGCAGCTGCCGGCAGGGGCAAAGCCGTGCAGGTAGGGATGGGCAGGGACGGACTGCCTGTTACACACCTGCTCAGGTGACGGCTGCACGGCGGTCAGAACTTTGGAGAATCCTGCCCTTCAACAGCCGTCCAGTCACGCAGACCCGTGGACAGCAGGCCCCTCCCTGGATCCGCGTGCAGGATCATTCCAGATGGCGTGACCAGCCGGGGTCAGGATGTCCCTCCGGAAACCGGCTTGAGCGTGAGCTCTCCCCGCAGGGCTGAGCTCCAGGACGCAGCTGTCGTCTTCTTGTTCCGCATGCCCTGCTGTCCTCAGCGTCCGCCCAGGACCAGCAGATCTGGCTGGCTCTGAGTCCTGGTGCCAACGAGGCTGCAGCCTTTTCCCTCCTTTTAGAGGCACTGGGGGGTGGGCATTGGTCCCCAGGGCATTGTGTCATCTTGAGTGACGAGCCCACGGGATGGTGACCTCAGAGGAGGACCCAGTGCTTGCTGGCTCGGACCGGGGGGATTCCGCCGCGGGCACGTCTGGGGTTGTCGCACCTGGGGGGCTGGTGTACAGCACAGAGGCTGAGGACGCTGTTGATCCCCCTGAGACGCAGGACAGCCCCCGGGAAGCATTACCTGCCCCAAAGGCCAGAAGGGACGAACCTGAGAAAAGCGGGCTGACCTGAGACGAGGTCCCTGCTGACCCCCTCGGAGGACAGACGGACGCCTGAGACTAGATCCTGTCTGGGAGAAGGAGGGCGGAAGGGGGCACCCACGTCTCCTACAGGCCTTGCTGCTGCTCCTGGCCACGCGGTCGTCACTTCTCTCCAGACCACTGGGCAGCCTCCGCTGGGCCCCCCTTACGCCCACCCCATAGGCGCCCGACGTCCACTTAGGAGGCAGGCGAGACTCCCTCGGATGCAGCTGAGAGACACTGCATAGCCTTCCTTTGAAGCTTCGAGCTCGGTTTAATGTCTACTGTGGAAAAGTGCAAGACAGAGACTCGGACCTTCAGCACCTAGGGCGTCTGTGGATGTTCCCAGGGGGGTTCTCTCCAATCCAGGGGACCCAGTCAAATTCCCGAGGGCTGATTTTGACCCGTCCCTCGCTGGGTGTGACTCCACCAAAACCAGGAAACAACTGCTTGTGGTGCCTGGTGCCTGGGGAGCTTTGGGGAACGGTGGCGTGACCGACTTCACCTCCTCCTCATCGCTTAAAGGTTAAAACCTGTAAATGGCAAGGCTTTTCTTTCTTTCTCTTTCTGCTTATTTTTGAAGTGATGCCATGAAGGGCACGCGGGGCCTGGGAGGGGCTGCTGGCTGGAGGCCAAGGGCGTCTCTGATACAAACCTTAGGGCCTCCAGCGCCTCACGCCCTTCTGCAAACATCAGCGCATGTCCAGGACCATGTGCCCTTGTTGGCTGGCTCTCTGTGTTTGCACTTTCTCACTCCCAACTGTGTTTTCTGTTTTGCTGCAGGCACGGGGCTCTTACTATCCGAAATGGAAGGAAACTATTTAGTAAGCGTTTCTACCCCGGTGCTTCCAGAAGCAATTTGTGTCTCTGTGCTATTAGCTCAAATTCAGCTGAAGTCATTCGCCATCGGGGTTATTTTCCTGTTAACTCAAGAGAAACCCAACACTCCTGGCCCCTCTGGGCTCTATACACCCCACTCCCTTGTTCCACATTTAAAAATGTCAGATAAATGGTCCCGAGATCAAGCGAAATCAGCTGATGAAAACAACTCGATTTTGGTGACTCAATCTGTGTGAATGACACAGAGAAAAATACTAGACTTGAACATTTCTTTTCAGGATTTTCTGATTCTTCCCTTTTTCATTTCCTAAGAATTCTCATCATGCTGCTTCATTGTCATAAAATAATGATAATCGTGCTCATAGAAATGAGGTTTTATATTCAGGTCGGCCAAAACTCCCAAGTCAGTTGTAAATGGAGATGTTGTCCAAATCGTAATAGATACAAAAATAATTAGAACGCGAAGGATAAGGTCTCAAAGACAGAAAAGAGGAGTGCAAAGGACACAGTGGGCCAGAAGGGAAGACTTCTGGAGATTCTGTGTGAGCTCTGTCTCTCATCGTCACATCCTGGGTTTCCAAGATCTGGAGGAAAGCTACTTTTCAGAGATTTATGTCTCTCTCTCTTTCTCTCTCTCCCTTTCTTACTCTCTCTCTCTCTGTCTCCTTTTTTTATATATAAAAAAGAATTAAAAAGGACTTGAGATGACACTTTCTTTAAATAGTTTTATTTGTTACCTAGGATTTGAAAAGAAGTGCTGCCCTAAGCAGGACTGGACAGCATCTTGGAACAGGTGTCAGAGGCCGTAAAGGGAGAAGGTTCACGGCAGTCTGATGGGCAGCGCGGGGCCCCGTCGGGAAAGAACAGGGAGGAATTGTTTAAAATCCCAAGAAGAAAAATAAACATACCTATCTCAGGGGACTCAGGACAAGTATTTCATTAGCCTTTTTTGTTCAAAAATATTACCTCTCACTTGATTTCATTTCCACCACTTTATTTTTGTTCAAAGTTGAAAGCAAACCTGTGCTTCTCAGTGTAGAGAAATGGAGTAGCGTTGTAAGTCCCTGGATCCTGGAACACTGCAGGTGGATTTCTCCTCCGATGAACTGTTCAGAAGGATACTGACACCTCCCTAGGACTCAGCGGGTCCCCGTGGGCCCCGAGGGCATCAGAGCCGCGGACGAGGGCTCTCTGACCCTCAAACTGTCAGACCCATGTGACCACTGGATCAAGGAAATCCTTCAAAGAGGCATTCATTTAATAGCTATAATTACAATTTAAAATGCAGTAACACTGAGATAGTTTTCTAAGACACTCAGTTAAACGTATGCTAAATTAATTGCATAAGTTGTAAGATTCTGAGTGCAGACTTTTATGTAAAATCCCAGTGCTAGGAATTTTGGGGTGATGGTGGACAGATGCAAAGAAAACAGGCATAACGTCTGTCACTGAAGGAAGTTGGGTCCAGCAGGCTCAGGCCTGGGGAGGGGCCGCGGGGGCCTGGCAGGAAGACGCCCTCCCTTTCTGCTCTGTCCTGGGACAGCGTGCCACCCAGAGGCGGGTGGACAGGGGTAAAGGCCGGAGGTAAAGGCAGGAGGTGTGCACAGGGCCACTGCCAACCCCTTTCAGCCCCCAGTGTGCTGTCCTCCTTGGCTGGGAAAACAAAGCCTCAAGATGGCTGGAGATGAACACTTCACCATCGAGTTGAATGAGAACTCTGCTGAAACATTGCCATTTTCCTCAGTAATGGAGATTCCAAGTTATAATAAATGACTTTCCATTGCGTACGTCAGTGGGAATACACTGGTAGAGCCTGGGTACAATAAGTAAGCAATCGAGGAGGGACGTTGAACAGTCAGGCCCCAAACTGAAGAACTGTTTCACCAGGCTGCAGTTCCGTTCTGTGCAGACATTGTAGGTTTGTGTAAATTATGATTGAGAAAATATGCTGAATGAGACACCTTCAGATTTGTGTACACCAAGCACATTACGAAAAGAAAGTTTTGGGGAGTTTTGAAATCGTCTTTGTGACCAACGACTAACGACAGGAAAAGGAAAATGGCGGTTGGAAGGAAATACCCTCATTTGCCCGGTGATTTGTCTTTTTTCTTTTTTTTTTTGGTTTGGCTTGAAATATTTCCTTAGTATTACCTATAAGATGTTAGAAAATATCTACGTCTGGTTAAATTTAGATTTATTCATGTGTTCTTTTTCAGTTTCCGTGAGAATCTGTGTAGGTAGAAAAATGCATGTCTTCCTAAACATGCATCACATCTGCCCTCTCCGCGAGGTCTGTTTCTCAATGATCTGCTTTAACTACGAGACTAAAAGTGGGAGGTTTCAGAGCAAGAGACTCAAAATTTCCTCCTCTTGACCTTGTCCCTTGACGAAGGCCTTCGTGGTCTCTCGACCAACCAGCATCCTCGTCTGGTCCTGAGAACACCCCATGGTCCACGTGAGGACCCTTGACAATGTTCCTAAAGCCTGAGAACTCTTAGCCCTGGGTGCTTCTCTGAAAAGCAATACACAGCCGCCTCCCAGAAAGGCCCTTAGTAACTTGGGGCAAAACTGAGCTCGGACAGGGACCGCTCTCTCTGTCTCTACCAGGCCAGACGCCACTGGAGAGCCTGAGCCAGTTCTGCTGCAGAAAAGTGAGACCCCTGAGGACAGTCCCCCCCAACTGAGTTTTTAATCGCTGTTACCCAGGGTCACCCAGCAAAAGGCAACTGCTTCGCCTCAGATACTGCACACTTCCCTCTCCGTGGTCCCTCCCCCTCTGGAATAACCCCTCTCAAGGTTTTACACATGCTGTCTATAAATCTTGTTTCATTAATTACAGTAACTAACACGTTTTTACTTTAATTGAATTTTTTATAGAGATAATTATAGATTCAAATCTGGCTGCAAGAAACAGTACAGAGAGATCCTTTCCACACATTTGTTTTTCCCCAATGGTACCATTTTGGGCACTACAGTCTCTTATCCCAAGCAGGAGAGAGTGACGTGGATGCAGTCACCCATCTTACTCCCACTTCCCGGCTTCACCCGTGTTCCTGGTGTGCGCGCGCTGGGCTCCGTCCCATCCTATCGCTTGTGCGGCTTCTCAGCCCCACTCCCACCCGCCCACCGCACCGCGGTCACGGACCCACACGACCCCTCCTGGGGCTCACAGAGCCCGCATGACACCCCCCCCCCCTTCCACACTCCCCACCTCTGACTCAGCCTGGGAAACAGCCATGTGTCCCCCATTTCCCACATTTTTCAGGGGCTATAAAAACGGAATACACAAATGGCTTGTGCACGTGGCTTGTATGATAGCTGAAGGTCCGGTTTTATACGAAGCCGACACGCTGTGCCCCGAGTGGCTGCACGCCCTCACGTTCCACCAGCAAAGTGTGAGGGGAACACCTTCCCTGGGGTTTGGTGTTGTCCCTATTTTTTACTTTAGCCATTCTGGTAGGTGACCTCTTACTACGGTTTTACTGTGCATTTCCCTGGGGGCTACGGATGGGCTGATTTCCCGCCTGTAGACGGTCTGCAGTGGGACGTCTGTTCACGTCTTTCACCCGAACAATTTGGATCGTTCGCTTTAACGTTGAGTTTTGAGAGCCTTTTATATATTGTGGATACAATCCTTTGCGGGTTACGCGTCAACATTGCGTCCCAGTCTTTACCTTACTGTTGTCAGCTCGCTCCTGGCTGATTGGAACTCACCTTACAAGCTGAGTTAGGCATGACCTCTCCAGAGAAGCCTTCCCTGACCCTCCAGGTTGGGGAGGTGCCATTTATCAGGGCTCTCCCGACGCCGCGCCCACCGTGGTCTCTGAGCCCTGCCGACGTGGCCGGCTCCCCCAGGGCCGGTGCCACAGCCGTCATCCCCGCCGTGGCAGTTGTTACACTCTTGTAATTAATTACCTGTTTATTCGCTTATTTCCTCACTTAGATTATAAACTTTTCGAAGGCAGAGATTATGATTGACTCATTCCTATATCCCCAGAACTCTTTAAATATTAGACATATAATCTTTGTTGAATGGCTAACTGAATTAATATAACCTCTCATTCAGTTTTTTTCTTCCCTTTCAAATTTCTAATGTATTTTCCTGATTTGTTCTTTTCTTTTCGAACCTATTTCCTTTTATTTCCTTGTTACTGAATAAGGAATTCAAGAGAAGAATGAGGTAGATATTTTTTTGAAAACCATTCTTCCTGTAGGAACTTGATTCAGGGAATGTATTCCCTAAAGATATACTTCCATTTACACACGATGAACAGTGTTTGCACCGTTCAGATAGGAAAGCTGGATTCCACGGGAGACGTTCTCCAGGACAGTGACCCAGGTGGGAAGGGGGTCTGTGAAGAGACACAGCCACGCGTCCATGTCAGAAGTGGATGGGACGTAAGTCCGTTTACTCAGAAATACTTGCTGAGCACCTTGGTAAAGTGGAGGTTAGAAAGAAAACGAATATATACATTGTCTACTAATGACACTTACAATGACTAAGTCAACTTCAAGCAAGTTCTACAGTCATATTCTTCAAATATGCATAAAGTCAGGTTAACTTCTCACCACTTCACATAAATCATGCCCAGAGGTCTAATAGGCTAGTTCTTACTAAGACACAGCTAAGAAAAGCAGTAAAAGAAAACAAGGTTCTTTCACACAATAAGTAAGTTTAAACGATAGACTTAAGCTGTTCTTTCTTTTCCTCAGGAAGGTCAAGGGGTGAGGATTTGAATCTCCTCTCTCGTGTCACTTAAATATTCCCTTTATCTGTGGAAATATTCTGGAAAATGACCATAGCCAGTCACGTAGGGCACTCGAGGATGGTTTGCGCTACTTCGGTGAAGAACCTGATTGGTAAACTTCAGGGGAGGATCCTGGCCAAGAACTTTGAGGACCGTCACCCCCGGCTCGTGGCGCACGTGCCCCTCCCGGCCTCCCGACGTGCCGGGGCAGTGGGTGCAGGAGGCCCGAAGCCAGCTCTGGGCAGACGGGACACAGTCCCAGAATCCAGGGCTCCAACCGGGGGTGTGGGCCCTGGGGGACCTCCCAGCCCCATCCTGCCGCCCGTCAGCTGAGTGTCATTAAACGCTGACGGGGAGCCGAGCGCTCCAGGGTGGCAGCCTCGGAGGCGGCTTTCGTGCTGCTCACGTGGGGCCCTGTCGCCGGTGCCCCGCCCCCTACACGAACTGTCGACTGTTCTGAATTAAACTCACGCATGATGTTCCGTAGACGCCTAGGGACCCCGGGCAATGTCGAGTTTGGGGGACTCGTCTCTTGATTTTGCAGTTGGAAGCATTTTTGCAAACGTAATTTAAAACTGCAAGAAGCAGGCGACCCCTTCCTAACAAGCCTGAAGCTGTGCTCCTCCAGGGGACGCAGGATTCCGCTAATGACAGAGGAATTCTGGCATCGCTGGCGGTATTTTTCAGATTTTTGGACTAAGAGCGAATTCCTAACCATTTGCTAACCTGTGGATTGTTTGCATGCTGCTGTTCAGGAGAGAAATCCCTCCAGAGCACCGCCCCTGGCCGCCCGGGTCCAGTCCCCCCGAGTTCGCCGGGCGCTGGCCGCCCCACCTGTCCCCCGGAGGCGTCCTTGGAGAGAAGCTGTCAGGTCACCTGCCCCTCCCCCCCCAATCCTCCCGGTAATTAACCTCCTAACCCAGCAAGAAAGGGCCTGAACCAACCGCCAGACATGTCTGCAGGTCATGGCACCTGTCCTAACACAGGCTTTTAAACGATTCCCTGACACAGGATTCCCAGGCTGGAACACAGCCAAGTGACTAAATTCATATAATTTGAAGAGCAGCGTGAATGACTAACTGCAACAGAGGTCTGAAGACAACGGCCCACGCTGAGCTGCAAAATCCAATGAGATTCCACTTCCTGGGTGAGTGACATGACCAGCCTCAGGCAGGGCTAGTCTCCTGCCGCTGGGCTCTGAGAAACATCGGGAAGGTCTGGGGCAGACGGGCTGGTGACAGGCGCCCAGGGCTTCCCGGCCACACGGGCACCTTCCTCCAGGGAATCACCACCCTGTCAGGATCTGCTCAATGGCTTTTCCGGCCCAGCGATAGTAAAATAGCTGAGAATTATTTTCTAAAGCGTTTAGGTGGAACTGAGCATAAGTCGTCCTCATGCTTTTAAAGGATAATAAGCGCTTAGATTTTGTGTTGGACGTCGGGCTGTTGTCGCCCCGAGATGCCCCCTGCTTGGGCACCCGAAGCTTGTGCGTTCTGGCTCGCATTCCCGTCTGCTATAGAAGGCCTTTCATTTTCCCAGAGTAGGCTTCCCTCCCCTTTTCAGGCAGGTTGAGACTTTCCCCTTCTCAGTTCCCCAAAGGCCTTGCAGGTACCACGTGGCGGCACTAGGATGGCACCTTCCCCTGTGCTCTCCCACCCACCCAGGAGGGATTTGGTATCTGCAACAATCAGCAGTGTTCAAACACTGATGAAAGGGAAAACGCCGACATCTAATCCTTAAATATTGATACTCACTTGTTAATTCTACCTAGATTTCATAGTCTTTAAACTTCAAACCTAGAGAACCAGAATAGACTCCCAAAGAAGACATACAAATGGCCAACAGGCACATAAAAAGATGCTCAGCATTAATCATCAGGGAAATGCAATCAAAACCACAATGAGGTACCACCTCACACCTGTCAGAATGACTGTTATCAAAAAGACAACATGTGTAGGTGAGGATGTGGACTTGTGCACTGTTGCTGGGAATGTAAACTGGTGCAGCCACTGTGGAAAACAGTGTGGAGGTTCCTCAAAAAGTTAAAAATAGAACTACCATTCCATCCAGCAATTCCACCCTGGGTATTCATCCAAAGCAAATGAAAACACTATCTCAAAGAGATGTCTGTGTCTTTGTGTTCCTTGCAGCATTATTCACAATAGCCAAGGTATGGGGACAACCTAAATAAATACTTCCTAAAGTGAAAATGAAAAATTTTGGAAGCATAACTTTTACACAGAAGTCATTTTATGAGCTGCAAAGCGAGTTCACCATGGGACCACCGACCTCTAAGACTGTAGGTTGAATTTGGAGTCATCTCTTACTTATGTAGTACTTTCATAACATCTCAGACACATTAGGAGAATGAAATTAAAATGGAATCAAAGCTTCAGTGATCACTCAGCTGTTTTAATACATCTAAACAACCTGCTCCTTCATTCCTATTAACAGAAGGGTGAAGGCTGGCTGCAGGGTTTTGGCCTCGGAGGAGGGGGGTTGCCCCAGCTGAGAAGCAGGGTCTGTGAGCAGAGCGAAAGGGGACGGGGTCTGGTTTTGGACTCGTTAGCTTCGAGGTCTCTGCAGGCACGTGCTCTGGGTGGTCAGGGGCCCAGCTGGTTGGGGTGGAGCTGGCCGCAGCCCAAGGAGACAGACAGGAGCCTGGGGGCTTTGTCAAGACAGAGCGGACAGAACAGAGACTCCAATTGGAATTTTCATACACTGAGAAATTTGACGTGGACGTGGAAAACAATTCACTTTCCGCAGATTGCGCTGTCCATAAAGAAAGGAAACTGAAAGAGCGTCAGGAGTTTATTCGTCGAAAGTGGAGGCCGGTGTCCTGGATTCACTCCCTGGGTGACAGTTCTAACCTCCCCGCAGGTCCAGCTCGTTGTGCGAACTGACCGGTGTGTGGCCAAGACGAGATCTCCGTCAACCTGTGCCTTTAATCAGTGATATATTGTGGGGTTTTCGGGGGAAACTGAAAGAGTGAAGGTGGAGACTGTAATATTTTAAACGCATCAAAAAACTAGGCCTAGGGATCTCACTGATGGTCTCAATAGTCTGCTTCCTCTGACCAAGGAAGCAATTCGCTAATCCCTCAGTGGCTCATTAATGTAACAAGAAATCTAAACTTGACACTGCAGAGAAAAAAAGGCATTTTTAAAGGAAACACTGGTATTATGCTTTTTATAACACTGGATTTACTTGCTAATATATTGTTTAAAATCTTTATGTCTGTCCATGGGAGAGATTGGTCTGAAAATTGCAATATGTTTGTCGGGTTTTGGTATGAGATTTATGCTGGTCTCATAAGATGAGTTGACCGCTAGTCTCTGTTCTCTATTCTTTGAGAAAGTTTACGTAAAAACTGATGTTATTTCTCCCTGAAACATTTGGAAGAAATTACTGGTAAGTGGAATAGCCATGCAGCCTCAACTTGGGCCCTACCTGCTTCTTTGCACTGAAGGAATTTGCCTAATTTCTGTGAGCCTCTCTCTCCATATCTGCAAAGTTGATTTGATACCTAGTCAATTTCTGTTTAGACTCGTTGGGGAGATAATAAGTCCCTCTTGCTTTCCCTTACCTGTGTAAGCTTGCAAAGTGCCACGGAAATATGTCATAAACCTCCGTGAGGTCCTTGACAGTGTTTTGTTTTTTTTTTTTAAACATCTTTATTGGAGTATAATTGCTTTACAATGGTGTGTTAGTTTCTGCTGTATAACAAAGTGAATCAGCTATACATATACATATATCCCCATATCCCCTCCCTCTTGCGTCTCCCTCCCACCCTCCCTATCCCACCCCTCTAGATGGTCACAAAGCACCGAGCTGATCTCCCTGTGCTATGCAGCTGCTTCCCACTAGCTATCTGTTTTACATTTGGTAGTGTATATATGTCCATGCCACTCTGTCACTTCGTCCCAGCTTACCCTTCCCCCTCCCCATGTCCTCAAGTCCATTCTCTACGTCTGCGTCTTTATTCCCTGACAGTGTTTTACACAAGAAGGCAAGTGAGTAGACAGCAGAGGTCAGGAAGTCGACTCAAAATCTACGGAGGGAAATGCATCCTCGGAAGGAGATAAATAGGAGTCGAAAGGGACCCTTGGCAGCAGTCGGCTGAGGACGCCGATGGCCTCCTCGCAGGGGACTGAGCCGGGTCCCCACTGTCCTGCCAGGTTCCTGAAGCCGGCGCCATCCCCTCCCGCCGAGAAGGGGGCCCGTGGGGATGCGTCCAGCCTCCGCGGCCCTCACGGGAGCTGAGCTCTCTGTCCCCCGGGGTCTGCGCGGAGGTGACCACAGGACCACCGGCTGCTTCCTCTTTTGTGACTCTCCTCTTTTTTCTGACTCGACCTCCTACCTCCTCAGCATGTGTTGGGATCACATCCCAAGTAAACTCCACTCCCCACCCCCGTCACTGGGTCCGCCTCTGCGGGACCCGGGGTAGGACGTGCGTCAGCCCAGGGCGGGGCCGCCTTGCGCTGGGGACAGGGCGCCCTGCGTGGGCTTGCCGGCGGGCGCAGGGTTTCCCACTCTCTGCTCCGAGGCCACCCGAATAAAGGCGGCCGACTTGGGTGAAGCCTTGGTTGTTCAGGGATGTTTAGATTTGAGCTCAGACTTGATTTCAGTTGGAGTGCTCCATCTTTAAACAAATAGCAGCTGAAAAATTTCCAAATGGCTTGTTTTCAATAACTTGTAAACTATATCTCACAAATGCAGTTTGCAAAGGAATTTGCTAAACACAGGTCTCTTTTGTTACCTTGGGAAAAGCATAGAGTTCACTCTGTAGAGTGTAAGATCCGTGAAATCGAAGCCCCCCCCCCCAAGTTTCCCTGCAAAGAGCTGCCCTTGTCACCAGCTGGCTGTGATTCAGCCTGAGAGGGATTATTCCAGAAAGCACGTGCTGGAGGGGAGAGGCTGCAGGGAGCATGTCGAGGATATCTGCTCACTCAGTTGTTCATCTGTTCACAGGGCATTAACTGAACTCTGAGTGTATGAAAGGTTTTGTTTCACTCAAATTTTGGGAAGATGGTGTGACGTAGTTTTGGGGACTCAGCTGGTTTGATTTATGTTGCCTGTTTTGTTTCGTTCTGTCGTATTTTCTGACCCACTAGTAAGCTGAGTTGGAGGAGCAGTCGTCCTGCAATTTGTCGCTGGACCGGAGAGGGGAAGGGGGGCCCTTGGCCCACCAGTTAGTGAGAGGGCCTGAAAAGGGACCATGCTGCGAGGACCGCCCCTTCCACTGTCGAGGTGCGTGTGCCTGCGTGTACGCACGGTGCCCTTCTGGGGTAGGATGGCACGGCAGAGCAAGCCAAGTACGAGTTCGCGTGAGTTTGGGGCTGGGGTTGAGAAGGTGCGGTTGGTGCCCTGCAGGCCCGGGCACCAGACTAGACTGGGGGGCCACCCGGCTGTCCCCGGTGCAGGGGTGCAGGGGCTGGGACAACGGCCAGCCCGGCTCACAGCCCGGGAGGTGGCAGCTTGTCCCCAGACAGGCCGGGCAGTTCCGCAGGGGCCCTGCCACGCTGGGCGCTGGGGCCAGCAGTGTCCTGAGAGTTGTCAGCTGTGGGTGACGGGGAGGGAGAGCCCCGGCAGGTCTTGTCCTAACAGTTACATGTTTGTCTGGGAATCATGACTCAGAGGGTAGAACAATTACGAGGTCTCATCCGCCCAAGAGAGTGTCAAAAGTGCTCTCCTCTAAGGGGCAGGAACTGCAAATAGTAAGGGTCTCACCAGAAATATCTCTCTCTCTCTCTCTCTCTGTCTTTTCTGGGGGGTGGTGCTGCGAACTTGGCCAGAATTGTTGGGCACCTGTTACCATGAGGGTGCACATTACAAAAGGTTTTCCTCTCTGACCTCTGGAAAGATAGTATCTGTTGATAATACAGAGTTTCTGGAAGCATCTAGATCATTCATTTGAAGAACAAGATATGACTTACAGCATCAGTTGGACATGAGCAAGATACGTAAGAATGTTAGAATTTTTATTCCTGTACATTTTTCCTTTTAAAGGTGAATAAGAAAGTCTCACTGTTCTAAGGGAAAGAACAATGTTTGCTTTCAGTAATTTGATAAAATCACTTGATTCCTTTTTCAGTGCTGAGCTAGACAACATGCCAAGAAGCGTAATTAACTGAATCAAGGGACACAAAGGGGAAGAATAAACATTTGTTCTGAGCAGGTGTTACGCAGATCTGGGTGCGCGCTGTCCACCAGGCGGGCGTGACGCGTCTTGTTGAGGTGGGCGCAAGGAACAGACTGCGGGTCACCTCGAGAATGCTACAGTGCACGCTCCAAAAACTGCAAGCATTTGCAAGGTATCGCTCTTGGGCTGTGTACGTAGCAGCAGCCTAGCTAGACTTGGAATGGAAATGAACCCTTATCACACAAGTACGCCTTAGTAAGGCCCGAACATGTTGTCGCGTGTTTATTTGGTTTTAAATCAGTGTGTGTGTGTGTGTGTGTGTGTGTGTGTGTGTGTTCGTAGGATCTGAGGTTGCCTGACAACCTTTAGAGATTTAGATTTTTTTTCCAGCACGTTCTGTAGCTGTGCTCGTTCTAAGCAATGGCTTTCTTTCTTAAAGCGGTGCCTTTCTGTTGGTTGTGCTGTAAATTGGGCCCGGATTACCTCCGCGCAATTGTTCTGTCCTGCAGGGGTTACATCTAGGCTCTTCCTTCCAGGACATTCTGTGTGCAGTCCTGGTGTTGGAGAGCAGTCTGCACAGGACTAGGCTCCCGGTTCCCGAAGGCCGGGGGGGCTGCCCCAGACGCCCCGTCTGAAGGAGGCCTCACGATTTGGCGTTGGAGCTGCCCTTGGCCCCGGATGAGTCGACGGGACCCGGCAGAGTGTTTTGAGCGGACCCCATGTTTTTGTCCTGGTCGACTGTGAAGTATTCATTTCAGGACAGAGTGCCTTGCTCCTAACCATCCCTTTCCAAAATATCTTTTAGTGTTTGGCAGGCGGTTATTACTGACTCAGGGCCCTCATAAGAAAGCTGTCACTGACCCAGGGTGAGTCCCAAATGGAACCGAAGCGTATTTCAGCATTGTCCTCCTTCCGAGAGAAGCTGGGCGGCCCAGCACATGCATGTGGACAGCAGCCTGAGAGCTGAGCCCAGGAGGGACCTGGGGTCCCGGCGACCGCGCCCGGCGCCTGGCCCCTGACATAGCCTCTCCCTGGGCAGGTACCACCCAGGTCCTCACCCAGGTCCTCACCCAGGCCCCTCACCCAGGTCCTCACCCAGGTCCTCACCCAGGCCCCTCACCCAGGCCCTCACCCAGGTCCTCACCCAGGTCCTCACCCAGGCCCCTCACCCAGGCCCCTCACCCAGGTCCTCACCCAGGTCCTCACCCAGGCCCCTCACCCAGGCCCTCACCCAGGCCCCTCACCCAGGCCCTCACCCAGGTCCTCACCCAGGTCCCTCACCCAGGTCCTCACCCAGGCCCTCACCCAGGCCCCTCACCCAGGCCCTCACCCAGGTCCTCACCCAGGTCCCTCACCCAGGCCCTCACCCAGGCCCTCACCCAGGTCCCTCACCCAAGTCCTCACCCAGGCCCTCACCCAGGCCCCTCACCCAGGCCCCTCACCCAGGCCCTCACCCAGGTCCTCACCCAGGTCCTTCACCCAGGCCCTCACCCAGGCCCCTCACCCAGGTCCTCACCCAGGTCCCTCACCCAGGTCCTCACCCAGGTCCTCACCCAGGCCCTCACCCAGGCCCCTCACCCAGGTCCCTCACCCAGGCCCCTCACCCAGGTCCTCACCCAGGTCCTCACCCAGGTCCTCACTCAGGCCCCTCACCCAGGTCCCTCACCCAGGCCCCTCACCCAGGTCCCTCACCCAGGCCCCTCACCCAGGTCCCTCACCCAGGTCCCTCACCCAGGTCCTCACCCAGGTCCTCACCCAGGCCCCTCACCCAGGTCCTCACCCAGGTCCTCACCCAGGCCCCTCACCCAGGCCCCTCACCCAGGTCCCTCACCCAGGTCCTCACCCAGGTCCTCACCCAGGTCCCTCACCCAGGCCCCTCACCCAGGCCCCTCACCCAGGCCCTCACCCAGGTCCTCACCCAGGCCCTCACCCAGGCCCCTCACCCAGGCCCTCACCCAGGCCCTCACCCAGGTCCTCACCAAGGCCCCTCACCCAGGTCCTCACCCAGCGCTTAGCGCTTCAGGTGCTGGATGTGACCAGCAGCTGCCCCCTTTACTCGCTGAGGAATTGAAACAAGCTTTTGGCCTCACCTATGCCTCTGCGTCCTTATCTGAAAAATGGGTAAGATGACAGCATCCAGCTGATAGGACGGGAAGTACAGTAGAATACTCAGGAAGGGCTGGTTATGAATATTATTTATATCATTATTTTAGGGAGAAATGTCGTGTGATGACTGATTCTGGGCTGCAAACACATTCAGTAAACAGAGAGTCCCCGACTGATGAGGAAGTGACTTAGGACTTTTTGACTTTATGATGGTGTGAAAGTGATAGACATTCAGCAGAAACCGTACTTCCAATTTTGATCTTTTCCAGGGTTAGTAACGTTCTGCGGATGCTCTCACGTGACGCTGGGCAGTGGCGGCACGGCTCCCAGTCAGCCCGCGGCCGCTTCGGATGCTCTGAGCACGGTTTACGCAGGCCGGGCTGAGCTACGATGTCCAGGAGGTCGGGTAAGTAAGTGCGTTGTTGACTTACAATATTTTCAACCTTTGATGGGTCGATCAAGATGTAACCTCATCGTTAGTTGAGGAAGATCTGTACAATTAATTATCATCTTTTCCAAAGCTCACTCTGCACTGTCAATCTTTAGATCTTGTAATAGATAACATTTAAGTTCAAATGTGCATTTATATTTTAAAAAATACTTCATATTGATGGGACAACATATAATAACTTTCAAATGATTAGACTATTCTGCTTGATTTAATAGATTTACAAACTATATATAAATCTTATGTTCTATCAGTCTGAAATGTTAATGCCTAGTCAGAAGAAATTCAGAGAGATTTGCACATGAACTAATCTAAAATTTAATTGTTTTGAAAGATAAGATATACTAGTTGGAACTAATACTAACTACACATGTATGGTTAGTACTCCACTGATATTAACTATACTAATACTAAATTCAATTGGAGGATTAAAAGATAAAAGCTAGTATGAATACTTGGACACTAGAAATTCTTTTCTTTTCTTTTCTCCTTCTGGAGTCCTGAAAGCTCTGGATTGACTTCTTTATATAGAAATAATCTTAACTCCTGGAGGCGATGGAAATTGCAGCAGAAATGTGAGACGCAGAAGGTGAGGCGACACGGTTTGAAGCAGCAGAGAGGGTACTGCTTCCGTGTCCCCGAGGCCGCAGCACACGGAGGGCAGAGGCGGGAAGAGGGGCAGAGGAGATGGTGGGGTCTGTGGGGCAGACCGGCCACTACAAACAGGAGCTCAGTGAGTTTGCCCAGATGGGAAGCGGGCGTGTGAGGAGGGCACAGGACAGCTCACGATCTCCTCCAGATGGGCAGAGCCCAGGGCTTCAAGTCAGCAGGTGCACGGGTGATGTGGACCCAGGCGTGGGAGAGGAAAGCGCCTACAGGTGAGAGCCCTGACCTGACGGACTTGCCTGGCTGTCATCATAGAAACCACTGCTTTCCAAACCATTGTCATTGCTACTGCTTACTTGTATGTATATGTTTCTACCTGGATGGTCACCATGAAGTGAAACAACAGCAATTCACGTAAGAGGATGTGAATTAAGAGGAATTAAGTTGTAGGCTTATTTCTCGTGGGTTCTGGGTTGTGTAAGGGTCTTACTTTATAATTCCTACACATTGACTCTTATAATGACAAAAATCTACTATGGGGATTAAATCAGTGTGGGACATATACGGTAGATTTCAGAAGAACCCAGTTCCTCGATCTTTAAATATATATTCAAATCTAATACGTGAAGGGGGACCCTCTGTTTTGACAGCCTCCCAGTTATGGGGTGGGAACTTCTACTGTGCAGAAAAGACATTAGATTAACGAGTGACATTTTTTCTCGCTCTATTTCCTTTCCTCTAACTCCTCTGTCATGGAGATGCTGACAGGATATAGTGATGTCTTGTGATGGGAAACAACCAGGGCTAACGTTATCTCTCCGCCTGAAATACAGCAGAGAAATCTCACCGTGGAGTCTTTCGGAGCAGAGCTTTGGGGCCGTGTCCGCGCAGCAGAGAATGTGACCCCTTGGGGGGATTTCCAGCCCGGGGACATAGCAGTGCTGACCCCCTGCCCTGCGGGCGACCAGGGCCACAGGGCACCCGGGTGATAAGACAGTTGCTCTGCACAGAGCTCTCTCCTCTGTACCCACCTCCGGACTGTCCCCTGTCACCCTTTGTGTTCTTTGCTTGGAGAATTTTGAACCCAGAGCAATTTCCTTTTAGCGGAAGTTCCCTGAACCCCTCTCTCTCTTTCGCTCCTGAGTTGCTTCCTGAGACAGAGGTGGGGACACTCTGGCCACGTGTGTTCCTGTCTCGTTGACCCCCTCAGGGCCAGCAGTTTCTACCCACAGCTTTTTAAATGAATCCTCATTAATGTTTTGATAGCAGCTCCAAAAGGAAGAGGTTGGTGTCACCAGCAGAGAACGTCCCTATTTGGCGAAGGAAATAGTTGGATTTTTCCTTTTAAAAATTGTTTTGATGGTCTAGCAGAAAACATGTTACTATCTTTTTTTTTTTTTGGCTGTGTTGGGTCTTCGTTTCTGTGCGAGGGCTTTCTCTAGTTGTGGCAAGTGGGGGCCACTCCTCATCGCGGTGCGCGGGCCTCTCACCATCGCGGCCTCTCTTGTTGCGGAGCACAGGCTCCAGACACGCAAGCTCAGTAGTTGCGGCGCACGGGCTTAGTTGCTCCGTGGCATGTGAGATCTTCCCTGACCAGGGCTCGAACCCGTGTCCCCTGCATTGGCCGGCAGATTCTCAACCACTGCGCCACCAGGGAAGCCCAACATGTTACTATCTTAAGAGAATTCATTATGTTTTTCATATCATGGGCTAGTTTTGTTAAAGCACGACGCGTATCAGGGTTTTTTCCTGATATGACACCGTTGTTAAATGCACAGCCTGCAGGTCTGCATGGATCTGAGTTCGATTCCTGGAGCAGCTGCTTACGTCTTGTGTGAACGTGGGCAAGTCACTTCCATTCTGAAATGGGATGATAAGAGATTTTATCCTGCTGGGTTTTAGGAAATTAAACAAGATAATATCTATAAATTGTTAAGCACAGATACTGGCACATCATAAGCCGCAATAAATGTGAGATAACGACAACAAAACAGGTTTTACTTTCCTGCCTTTCCAATAATAACCTGTGTCTCCACGATGACGCTTCATAATGACAAACATCGTCATTAGGATGCTTCTTTGCCTCCAGAGCAGGTTGCCATGACACCACTCATCTCTCCCTTTTATCTCTTGTGGTGACAAACTACAGCCAGAAAACCTGAGATATTTTCCATTGACTTCTGATAGTCCAGGGTAAAAAAGAAAACGTGAACTGCGTACTTATGAAAGGGGAGGTACATCTGGATGTAGGGTCGTGCACACCAAGCCCCACCCCCATCAGCTGGGTGACCCCAGCAGCTTTACACCCTGAGCTTTAACTTCTTCATCTGTGAAAACAGAGGAGAAGACCTGTCTTTCCAAATAAATGAAATTACATACATGAAAGCAGTCAGCATTACAGTTAAGGCACAGGAGGATTTTAATAAAAATTTCTTCCATCCATCCATCTGCCCATCCACGCGTCTGTGGAGTGACCTCGGCGGTATCCAGGGAATAGCAAGGACTCTGGAGGACACCTGTGCCCTGTCATCCCACCCCCACCATAAATCAGAGGCTGAAGCCGCCTGAAGAGACACATCAGAGAACAAGAAGGTAAAACAGACCGTGACAGGCAGAGCGACGGCCCAAATGTGCCCACGTCCCGACTCCCCGAACCAGGGAATATGTTATCTTACATGGCAGAGGGCCTTGTAAAACGTGAGGGAGGATCTTGAGATGGAGAGATTCTCCTGGGCTGTCCTGGGGAGCCCAGTCTAATCACAGCCCCTTCAAAAGCAGGGCCTCTTCCCCAGCTGCCGTCAGAGAGAGAGATGGGGAAACATAGAGCCGGGCAGGAGGAGTGTGAAGTGTGAAAGGGCTCGACTCACCATCGCTGACTTTGGAGGTGAGGGAAAGGGGCCACGAGCCAAGGGGTGCGGGCGTCTCTAGACACTGGGGTGGCAGGAGCTGGAGTCCCCAGAAGTGACCAACCACCCCTAGACTTAGCCCAGTGAGACTCGTGCTGGACTTCTCACCTCCAGGACTGCAGAATAAATCATCTGCTGTTTTGAAGCCCGGCTTTGTGGTGCTTTGTTCTGGCGGCAAAATCGGAAGCGGGTGTGCTTGGTGGAGGTGGTGGGTTCAGGTGCAGACGGGAGCCGGGACCCTGGGGGCAGCGTGGGCGCTGGGACCAGCTGGAGCCCTGGGGTGCAGCCGTCCTCCAGGGGTCCCCCCAGCTCCTTTCAGGATTAGAGGCGGGTGCAAAGGGGCACAGGTAAGGTGGGCACGGGACAAACGGCTGTGAGATTTGGCCCAAGACACTCGGCCTGTGAGTACAGGCGGGGAGGGTCAGTGGTGGGAGAAGCAGGGAAGAAGCCACGGCGACTGAATGGAATTGGTCTCAAGTCCGGGTGGGCACCGGGTGCCACGTGCGTGGGGACCACACAGAACTAAAGGAGGGACGATCCTGCTCCGATGAGCGCAGACACCTGAACGTCTGGACTGACGCGCAATGTGTTGGGTTATTATTTGCTGTATGGAACGGCCCTTATATACACGTGACCATTGCATGACTGCGTTGTAAAAAGCTAGTGGGAAGCAGCCGCATAGCACAGGGAGATCAGCTCGGTGCTTTGTGACCACCTAGAGGGGTGGGATAAGGAGGGTGGGAGGGAGACGCAAGAGGGAGGGGATATGGGGATATATGTATACGTATAGCTGATTCACTTTGTTATAAAGCAGAAACTAACGCACCATCATAAATCAATTATACTCCAATAAAGATGTTAAAAAATAAAAAAGTCTATGGATAAGAATGACCTTCAGTTCATCCCAGAGACAGAATATGCACGTGGTCTAATTTGGTGACCCTTGAAATTGATATACTTTAGACATGTATCTCTGATTGATCCAGTGGGGAGAGGAAGAAACTGAATTTTTCACTGATAAATAAAAACGGCATTAACTGGAAAATACTACTGTGCGTCTGTTTGTGCTAAGGGCTGCGTGCTGTGAGCAGGGGCCCCGCCAGCCACCAGCCCCGGGAGCAGTGCTGGTGTGTCCCCCGGACGGGGCATCTCCGCGTGCACCGGGTCACGGGGCCCCTGCCCTCCAGCTTGGGGCGGGGGGAGCTCAGAGCGGAGCTCGCGGCCCCAGCTGCCCTTCCTTCACTCCGAGAGGGGTTCTTGCGTGTGAACAGGCTGCTGGCGGCCTGGCAGGCAGCCCGTCTCCGGGGCCCTGGCCCCCAGGCAGAAAGGCGCTCTTGCTCCCAGAGCTCCCCTCCGGTGTCTGAGGTGCCCCCTGCGGCCCCTTGCCCGCCCGAGCCTGGCTGATGGAGATGGAAGCCCCCCAGCCCCGCCACGGCACTGGTCCTTCCTCCTCTGGGGCCAGCGGAGGCCAGGGCCCCAGCGGGGTGTGCGTCGTCTTCACTCAGCGAGGGGGGCAGGATGCCCAGGCGTCGCTGGTTTGGGCTCATTTTCTTTTTAATCCCGCGTGTGGATTACCCACCGGGAGCTTCGGACCCCACAGCCCCCAGCTCCGCGACGCCGGCGGCGGGCCCTCGGGGAGCCCGTGAGACACTCTGGAGACAACACGTCCCTAACGTCACGGCCTGCTGTCCCGCTGCGCCTGCCGAGCTGAGTCTGGGCTGCGTCCGACCTCCTCTCCGCATCCCTGCCAGCGACTCTGGCCTCCCGCACCGGCCCTCTGGACCCGGCCCTTAGCGGGCTACGAGGAAAAGGCTGTGAGCGCCACGCGCGAGCGAGAAGAGAGAGAAGCACGGTGACTCTGCGTCCCCGCTTCTGCTTCCGCAAACTTAGGGGTTTGGGGAGGGTGGGAGGTGTGGCGTGGCCTGGCCCGCGTGGACCGAGTCACAGCCTCGGTGAGCAGTGGCGGCTGCCGACGGGCAGCGTGTGCGCCCCTGGCGGGGGGAGGTCTCCCCCAGGGTGGGCGGCGTCCACGGCTCCTCTTCAGACGCCGCGTGCAAAGGCCCTGGATTATTTTCAGTCTGACTGGACGCTCGGATTTGCCGGAAGATACGGGATCAGCTTAAGAGTCTATCGGATGAGGCTTTGATCCTTTAAAAACCTGCTGCACTTGGCGTGGGTGACAGCTGGCTGAAGGTAGACCCCTACACTGCCCAGCATTCTCCTGGGAGCGCTGTGGTGTACTATGCCCCTGGGGATCTAAGTTACGGGAGAACTTGGCGGGGTGCTGTCCTCCAGGCCGAGCTCTGTAAACCTGCGTGAGCTGGGTTTTGGTAGAATGGAGATGTGGGTCGCCAGCCCTCAGGGGGGCCTGCAATTCACCCTGCTGACGGCTGCCGGCGCGTGGCGGGGCTGCTGGTCTCGGGTGCCAGCGAGTAAGGGGTGAGGTGCTGAGCGTGGGGTGCACCCGGCTTCCCAGCGACCACGCAGGGCTTCGTGTGGAGGGGAAGCAGAGCCCACCTCCGTCCCGGGCCCCTGAGAGGTCTCCAGGCCCCACGCTGGGAGGAACGGGGCCTACGGCGCAGGGCCTGTGTGCCCGGGGACCCCCATGCCTGCAGAGCCACTGTGCTGAGTGGCTGTGATTCCAGGCAGAGAGCACGGCGCTGGCAGCCTTGCAGGGAACTTAACGTGCAGCGAGGACGGGTCACAGAGAGCTGTGGTGGCCAGTCCTGCCCGTCAACGTGGTGAGCCCACCGTACGCAGACACCTGGTCAAACGCCAGTCTCGATGTCCCGTGAAGATGTTTTAAAAATGTGATCCATATATGCCCCTCCGCCATGTGGGTGGGCCTCGTCCAATCAGGTGAAGGCCTGACGAGAGAAAAGACTGAGGTCCCCGAGGAAGAGGCCGCCGCTCAGAGGGCCGCCCCCTCGGGCAGCGGCACCAGGTCCTCCCAGGGTCTCCAGTCTGCCGCCAGCCCCGCAGACCTGGAAGTAAGCAGCCGGTCCCTTACAGCACGCCTGCCTTCCTGCAAGTGAGAAGGAACCCCCGGTCCTGCTTCCCGAGAACTGGAAAGGGGACGTGGTCTGGGGGAGCAGAGATGCCTTCTCCCCGTCCGGGTCACAGGACGAGCCAGAGCTGAAATGCAGGCTCGGAAGCCCGGGGCGTCCAGCAAGGTGAGTGGCGTGGGTGGGGACAACAGAGCCTGGAGTCCCAGAGTGAGTGCGGGCGCAGCCTGGGGCCACACACGTCCAAGCTGCTGGCCCACAGACGGCCCCGTAGGGGACGGGGCCCCCAGAGGTGCTGGGGAGCTGGTCCCGGCCCGCGGCGAGGCCTGCTGCCTGGTACGGCGTGGCGTTAGCACGAGGCGCCTGTCCCGGCACCACCCGCCGCCCCATGGCCACGCAGAAGAGTCCCAGCAGAGTTCGGTGGCCGGCTTTGCACTTGGAGCTGTTTGGGGGGAATGAGACCTTTCCCCGAGGCTTTTGAGAGGCCCAGGGCGAGGCCGCCTTCCCACGGGAGGCCTTCCCAAAGAACAGCCGGGCCAAGGGGTCCGCGCAAAGCCCGAGGCCCGGGGACAGCACGCGGTGTGCGGGGCTCTGGGACCACGGATCCCGACCACAGACGCAGCCTGATCTCTCCCACCAACACGCCCGGCCCGGGCACCCCACGCTGCCCCAGGGCACAGAGGCCTCAGGGCACTCAGGCCAGGCCCGCCCACCTCGGCCAAAATCAAGCCTGCTTCCAGCGTGGCCCCGGGGGCAGAAGGGCTTGGCGGGGCCAGGCCGGCTTCCTTGGGGGACTGTTGCGGTGAGGAAGCCGCGGTGCCCCCGCTGCCCCGGGCACAGGATGTGTCCCACCCACCGACAGCACCCTGGATGCGGCCGCACCGAGAATCTGCGCGGGGACATCTTGTTTAAGGTCTCAGTGATGCCCCGGGAGGTTTGAAGGGAGTGGCCGGAATGTGCTTTCTCTGCCCAGGCTCTGTATCCACCAAGGAAAATGGCCTTTGACACTTACCAGCATAAAGATTTGTTCAAGAAATAGCTGGGAAAAAATGAGACGTGAGGGCAACGCTGAAGTTCATGCAAAGATGATGTTGGCGGCAGGCTGG
Organism: Balaenoptera musculus; assembly: GCF_009873245.2. Classification (NCBI taxonomy): domain Eukaryota; kingdom Metazoa; phylum Chordata; class Mammalia; order Artiodactyla; family Balaenopteridae; genus Balaenoptera; species Balaenoptera musculus. The sequence goes on along the minus strand of NC_045801.1, from coordinate 80,183,573 downwards.
GGGCCCGGGGTCTCCCTGCAGCGGGTGGCTCGGTCCAGCCCCCGCTCTCCGCCCTCACCCCGCTCCCAGCACAGTCAGGGCACCACCCTCCCGGGACCTCCACAGCCCCCTGCACCCACCTGCCCGAGGGGAAAGGAGAGCACGTCCCCCTCAGAGCTGCCCAGGCTCTGGGTGGGTGACCCCACCACTGTCCTTCTGTCCTTCTGTCTCTCCCTCTGCACACAAGTCAGGCACCTTCTGGAGACTCGCATGGGGCTGCTTGAGGCCATAGGAGTGTGTGTGTGTGTGTGTGTGCGCACACGTGTCTGTGTATGCATGTTGTATGCATGTGTGTCATGTACATATGCATATATGTGCTCACGTGTGTGTCATGTATGCATGCACATATGTGTTTGCATGTGCTGTATGCACGCACACATGCGCATGTGCCATGCATGTATGTGTACACATGTATTGCATGTGTGCGTGTGTCGTGTGTGCATGTGCGTGTCATGCGTGTTTACGTGTGCAGTGTGTATGCATGTATGTGCGTGTGTGCGCGTGTGTGTTTACATGTGCACGTGTGTATGCATGTATTCATGTTTACGTGTGTGACGCATGTGTGTCGTGTGTATGTGTATGTGTGTGTTTACATGCGCACGTGTGTATGCATGTATTCATGTTTACGTGTGTGTACGCATGTGTGTCGTGTGTATGTGTGTGTGTACATTGCACGTGTGTATGCATGCATGTATGCCTGTGGGGGGGCCCACATGCCGTGTCCATGACAGAGGGGCTCTGGGCAGATGCGCTGGGCCGAGGCCGTGGCAGCCTCTTGGCTGCATCTCCCGGTCCCGCTTTAGCTGCTTCCATCCTGACTCTTTTCCTGGAGGAAAGATGGAGCCTGAAGTCTCAGATTCCTTGTGGGCAACAGAGCAGGGCTTTTTAAACAGGCGACACGGCATCACCGTTCAAACCAACAACAGAGGATGATGGTCCTGCCGTGACATCGGCGCATGGGAGGAGGGTCCTGGTAGGGAGGACCCGGCCACTGGGGGGTCGCATCCCACCCGCAGGGGCCAGCTTCCTGCCGCAATCCCGGGGCCAGAGCCAGGCCCAGCCGTGACCACACCCCTTTCCCACCTGGCGGATCAGGTGACAGGTGACCGCTCTTCTCCGCTCTGGCCTTCACAGGGGCCTGCATTCCTGAGCACTGTGTCACCTCCCGGGCCAGGTAGGGTGGCCGCCCTGCTCTGTCTGGGCTGAGTCAGCACTGGGCCCGCCCTGTGGCCTCCTGTCCGTGCCAGGCAGACTCAGGCGTGAAGACCCGGGGGTTCAGGTGAGCTCTCTGAGAAGGACCAAAGGCTGCCCCCTTGGACTCTGATGACAGTCTTTAAAGCTTCCGAGGACATTAGCATAAAATGCCAGTGACCTTTCATGCAAACCTGTTTGAGGGTCGGTGGTCTGTACATGGCTTCCGGGAAGTTGGGGTCCTGGGGGCCCTCCACGTCCTGGCAGCCCCTCCCTCGGCGACTGTGTGAAAGCAGCAGGTGCACTGTGCCCCCCCAGGAGGAGCTGGCAGTGGGACGACCCCATCGCTCTGAGCTCTGGTCACCAGCGAGCTGCTCCTCGTCTTTCCCGGGGGGCGTTTTCCGGGGTCTTCACGCTGGATGCCCCAGCCACTGCTGCCAACACCAGGCTCAGCGTCCACGACCTACCGCGTCCTTTCCTCCCCCAGACGCTCGGTCCATGAGAAGATGCTGCCCGCTGCCCGGAGGGACCGGGAACCTTCTTTATTGCTGCGCCTGGGCAGTGCCCTGATCACACAGAAGCAACGGCAACGGTAGGAAAGGGAGGGCTGCAAGGACCAGCCTTTCAAATGGCTACACAAGAAATGTCCCACTGCCCCAGTGTGGCGTCCAGGCCCTGCACTGCCTGGTCACCTGCCCCCCACCTTCCAGCCCACCTGCCCCCCACCTTCCAGCCCACCTGTTCCGCCCTTCCAGCCCACCTGTCCCCACCTTCCAGCCCACCTGTTACCCCCGCTTCCAGCCCACCTGTTACCCCCCCTTCCAGCCCACCTCTCACTTCCCTGCACCCTCTTCCGCCCACTCTGCTCCATTCTGCTCTCTGAAACCCCTCCCACCACATCTTGGTCACATCCCTCTTAACCCTCTGAGATGTTTTCTTAATAGTCTAGAGCAGTTTTAGAGTCACATCAAAATTGAGAGGAAGGTGCAGAGATTTCCCAGGTACCTCCCACCTCCTGCATCCCCCCCCGACCACATTATCCCCCAGTGTCAACATCCCCCCCAGACGGTACCTCTGTTACAGTCCATTGACAGGTCGTCATCACCCCGATCTGCAGTGTACACTACGCGAGGGCTCGCTCTCGGCGGTGCATGGCCCATGGGTTTGGACAAGTGCATCATGACACGTATCCGCCTGATGGGGTTTTTTAACCCCAAGTGATCCTGACCTTCCTGCCGACTTGCTCTGTTTGGCAAACTGTTACCTTGTTCGTGAGCTCCTGTCCGTCACCCTGGTTTACTGATTAAACCCCGCAGAGTTAAAACACCATCACTTGGGATGTGCTTCAGGGCACCTCAGCTGTCATCCGGGCTGAGTGTCAGCAAGTGTTTGTTAGTCTGACTTCACTCTGTCTGCCTGCACCTTCCCCACACCTCCTGCTGTTTTTCCTTCCACACACAGTTTTGTCACTTGGGCCATCCAGGTTTTAATCCCTCCCGTTGCCCCATCACGCTCTGTAGATGAACTCTCCGGTGTGGTGGCCACTTGCCATAGGTGCTATCTCATTCCAAATTAATTAAAATTGAATTAAATCAACAATTTAGCTCCTCAGTGGGACCAGCTACATTTCATGTGGTCAACAGGTATGCGTGTAACGGCTACCACATTGGTCAGACCATTCCCATCATTGCAGAAACTTCTATGGGGCAGCTTGCCGTATATATATATATATTTTTTAATTAATTAATTTTATTATTTATTTATTTATTTATTTTTGGCTGCGTTGGGTCTTTGTTGCTGTGCGCGGGCTTTTCTCTAGTTGCAGCGAGCGGGGTCTACTCTTCGTTTTGGTGTGCGGGATTCTCATTGCGGCGGCTTCTCTTGTGGAGCATGGGCTCTAGGCACATGGGCTTCAGTAGTTGCGGCACGCGGGCTCAGTAGTCGTGGCTCGCGGGCTCTAGAGCGCAGGCTCAGTGGTTGTGACGCACGGGCTTAGTTGCTCCGCGGCATGTGGGATCTTCCCGGACCAGGGCTCGAACCCGTGTCCCCGGCATTGGCAGGCGGATTCTTAACCACAGCGCCAACAGGGAAGCCCAGCTTGCCATATATTTAAAGGTCACTATATATCATGATCTTTTAAAGGTGGAAGACAGATCAAAGTTTCTACATTCACCACCCTAGACAACGCCTTTTAATATATTCACTTTCCTTTTTAATGTTACATAGTCAATAGATTGCCTGACAGCAGAATTTTTCTGGCGAGAGAATGACCCTTCAACTTTGGTAGCATTTTCTTTCTTTCTTTTTTTTCTTCTTCTTGTTTATCAAACTAAATGAAGAGTGTTAAAACCTAAACGGTGTTTGTGCATTAAGTGCATACTCTGGAACAGATGAGAGTTCTCTCCTAAAAAATGGGAAGACCAAATAAGAGCAGAGGCCATGGACGGATGCCTGGGCTTTGGGGTTGGAGAGGAAAGTTCAGACATGTTTATTATCAGTTTGTAATTATTTGACTTCTGCTTTCACAGAGAAGTAGAAAGTGGCCCCCTTTTAAAGGAAGATGTAATTCACTGCAAGTTCTAAACTATACCAAACAGAAACAGCTGTGTCCATATGTTGCTTAAAAATTATTTTCTAAGTAGTGACACTAAAATTAAACTTTATGTTGGAAAGAAACCCACAGATGACTGAGGACCCTGTGCTTCCTCCACGCAGAGATGGCTTTGATTCTGCAAGAGCCACGAGGTGGGGAAGGGGCTCGTGTTGGCCACGATGCCATCGGCCTTCCAGAGGTGGGAGATCACGGTAGTCAGTGCAGAGCAAAGGGGACGGGTCCTCTTACCGGCAGTGTCGCCAGCCTGACAGACCCTCTTACTGCAGGGGAGTCAGTAAGTTTCTGAAAACTAGCTAGCACTCTTCTCATATTTGACATCTTAAGAGTTAGGAGACTGGGATCATTTTTTGTAGTTTTTCTTAATTAAGATTGAAGTTACTTTCCTTGGGCTTTTGTACTGGATTTGCTGCTTGTACGGGGAGGTTGGCTTTAGGAAGCACTGATCAAATGTGCTCAAAGGAGCGGATTCTTCACCCCGTCTGCAAAGTGCTTCCCCCAGGTCGTATGGGAATAAACAGGCTTCGGTTGAGCAGAAAAATGGCCAGGAAGTGATGTCATCTCTCCCTTGCACATCAGTGGCCCGGCAGCCACTTATATTTTCTGTGGTTCGGCAGGAGTCTCATGAGGACCAGCAGACCCGGGGTTACGTCACATGTGGTTACTTAATGGATGATAATTTGTAGGGTTTGCAGGGCAAGAGCTTCACATGAATATTCAAGCCCAGCTTTTCTCTTTTACTTCTTTTTGAGGTTACCAGTCCAGGGACTTGGTATTTCCAGACATACTTAATCCCGTCTTTTCTATTCCTGCCCGATTCACACACACGCGGTACGTTTAGCCTCTGCCGGCAGTAAATCGGCTCCTTTTGGCGTTTCCAGATAGTCTGAGAGGAGGAGGGAGACAGAGGCATAGAGACCTGGTTTCCCAGGAAAACGGCTAAAACACGTAAGAATTAGCAAAGAAAATGCACCCAGAACACCTTCTCCTCCAGGGCGGGTCCTCGCTTCCACCAGTGACATTTCATAAGCAGCAACTTTGCTGAGACCAAATCATTATTCACCGAGTTTTAATCACTGGGATTTCGCAGTTGATGAACTCGTCGCGACCTCAAAGCTGAGTCATGAGTTGGTCGTTTAAAGTCAGGGTTCTTCTCCTCGTGGAAATGAGGTTGCTGGTGGGCCCAGCGTGCCCCTCGGCGGAGCAGGACCGGGCTCCCAGCTGCGCCCAGGGCCCCGCTGCCAGGGAACACCCCTCCTCTGAGCGCCAGGCCGGCAGCGGACTGGGGAGGGGAAGGGGGACCAGACGGGAGTCCTGAGGCCAGGCCCCTTCCAAGCGCCCCCAGAGCCGGATCCTGGGGAGGGGACCGTGGCAGGCTCCCTGGTGGCCCTGACTTTTGGGTGGGTCTTGCATGAATGGTTCCCTCCATGAAATGAGCTCTTAGGCCGGGTGGCTGGGGCCACCGCCCCACCCCGAAGGCCCGGGCTCCTGGGGGAAGAGGCAGCATCTCCACATCCCTCTCTGTTCCCTCCTGACCCACCCATGCCTCCCCCCTCCCTCAAAGCATCCTTCTGAAGCAGGCGGGGGAGGGGTGGGCCCTGGTATCACAACCCCCGCTCCCGACCCCGGCCACAAAGACTAAGAAAGTGTTAGAGAGAAAAGACGAAAATGAGCTTATTTGCTAGAAAGTTAAGGCAAAACCCTCATCCAGTGTAAATGAGAAGCATATTTTAAGACTACAGCTACAAAAATTCTACAATGATTGTTCCTTGTCATACTCTGATTGATTAGAAACCAACGTGATGACCACGGCACTGACTGTGCACGTGTAGAAGGGATGCTCTATACTTTCTTACATGTCACCTTCTCTACAAGGGATGCCTTGGCTCTTCCAGGTAAGAGTGGAAATGATTCCAGGTGCGAAGGTTTCCAGGCAGCTCTCTGAGCCCACGGGCAGGACAGGGAGGTCCCTGAGATGGGAGCCCACCGTTGGTCAGACGTCCGAGGTAGGTGCGGAGTGGCCGGGCCACCACCCTCGGGCTTGTGGGAGAAGAGGGTCCCGAGTCGCCCTGTCACGATGAGGCAGGAGTCCACGTCCGCAACCTGATGGGGGCAGGTGAGAAGGTGGGGTTACAAGTGCCAGCCGACACCCTGGCCCGCTTGGCCGCTTTCTAGGGGCTGCAGCCCGTATGAGTGGATGGACAGGAGAGGAGGGCTGTGTGTGCTTGGAAGTGCGCTTACGTTTTCCCGTTTCCTTTATAACTCGCTTTCTGGACGAAATCCACCCGCACTGTGGAGGAGCACGGAGGGGGCTGGGGCCCCTCCCCACAGGAGGAGACCCAGGCGTGCTTATTCCCCCCGGGATGACATAGGGTGGAAGGAGTGGGAGAAGTCCTGCCGACACCAGGAGGCCAGGGTGGGGCTCTCCCTCCCGCCCGCTGCCGTAGCGGAGACACCGTCAGAGCGGGTGCCCGCCCGTGCGCTATGTCTTCACGGGGTGGAGCCCCCTTCCCTGCCTAGAGGCGCGTGGGACCTCGCAGACCCTCCGACAGGCGCCCAGACCCGCCAGCGCTCTGCAGGTCCCGGCGCAGGAACGGCCCCAGCACCTGCGCACAGCGGGCCGCACATTCAGCCACAAGCTACCGCTCACCCCGGGACACGTACCCTCCTTAGGGATGGCAACAGCAAGGCAGCAGCAGCCGGGCTGTCTTGCCACAGGGCTTGTTGGCCTGGGACACATCCTTTGTTCCAGAATCCCTGGGCCCCTCCCGTGCGGGGGCCCCTTCTGCACCCGCAGCCGCCCCAGAGGGGTCGGGGCACCAGTCGCCCCAGACAGACCAACCAGACCAAACGAAGGCCACAGGGGCTCTGAGCTTAAACTGTCCTTGGAGCCACAGCCGAGGATCTACTCAGGACCTGCTAGAATGCAGGGCTTGAACAGGACCCAGAGACTCCTAGTACCATAGACAAAATTCCAGGGAACAATCTAAATTCACCTGTCACGCAAGAACCAAGAAACATCACAAGCCGAGGGAGAAAGGACGACCGACAGAGGCCGATATAGAGCAGAGGCCGACGTGGGGAGCCGCTGAGGAGAGATTCAAAGTTGTCACCCTGAAAGCGCTTCATGGGCAATTTCAAATCCTTCTGAAACTGATGAAAGGTAGAAATGGAAAGAGGAGTTCTAAGTGGAAATTAGAAAGCCGAAAAGTACAACCAGCAAGGTAAAAGCACACTGAGTGGGCTGAGTAGCAGCACGGAGGTGACAGAGGGGAGAACCGCTGGACTTAGTGACAGATCAATAGTATTTGCCCATCTGCTCAAAGGAGAGAAAACAAATAGAAAAAATGGAGAGAGTCTCGGGAACCAGAGAGAAAATAGCAAAAGGTCCAACATCCATATTATCCAGGCCCCAGAAGGAGAGGAGGAGAGTGGGGCTGGGAGAGCTTCAAAGCAATAACGGTGCAAACTTCCCAAATGTGAAAAGTGAAAGACATAAACCTACATTTTCAAAAAGCTGAGAAAACCTGAAATCGGAGGAATGCATGGAAACCAACGCCAGGACAGATCACATTAAACTGCTGAAGACTAGAGGAATGAAACAATGTGGACGCTGGCAGAGGAGGGACCAGTGTCTACAAAGTAGCAACGTTTCCAGGACAGCGGACTTCTCGTCCAGAACCGTGGGGGTCAGAAGGAACTGACACAACATTTTATAGTACCGGAAAAAAAAAAATGTGAACCGTGAATTCAATGTCCAGTGAAAACAGCCTTCAGGAATGAAGGGGAAACAACTTAGGTTTTCTCTAACATAGGGAAACGACTGCTAGCAAACCAGCCCTTGAAGAACAGGTAAAGAAAGTTTTCTAAACAGTACGGCAGTACCGGACTGCTCGTAACACCAGAAAGGGAAGAAGGCCATTGGAATGAGTAAACACAGGGGTCCTAAAGCGTGTTTGCTAACTCCATCTGATATCGTGCTGAGTGGCTGTGTGGAGGTGATACTGAAGACAACTGTTTGGTGAAAGTGCGGAGGCCAGTGGATGGGACCCACGTGGAAGCCTAGTGTCTACACTTCACCTTTGGTGGTGAAAGATCGATGCCAGTGGGCGTGATCTGTTACGTGTGCAGTGATACCTAAAGCAATGAACACACACTCAAGAGCACTGTAAATAAATCGAAATGGAATCCTAAAAGTGTTCTTGTGACCCACGGAAAGGCAAGAAAAGGCAAACCAAGGAATGAGAAACAGATGAAATGGCACATCGAGCCCTACACGTCGATGACAGCCCTTAGGGGTCCTGAGGGTACCAACCAAAGACAGAATTGGCAAGAAAGGATACAGAGAGAATCCAACAATATGCCGTCTACAAGAAATTCTCCTCACGCTCCCAGAATGTTCTGGGGCGAGGCTGCCAGTGGTTTCCCCAGAGCAGGTACGGGCTTTGTGAGGAGGCAGCTGGTCCGGGGTCTTGTCTCCTGGGTTGAAGGCCGCCTGCCGGGCCGGTAGAGCCTCAGCAGGAAGCCAGGAGACGGTCCACCGCCTGCCCGTGCTGCTGCAGAGAGATCCAGCCACTCACCGAAACAGAGCCGTGTCTGTTCACATCCAGCAAACAGCAGGGGAGAGAGACCTACAGAGGATTCTCGGAGAACCCGCCAAGCTCCCCATCACAGAGAAGGGCTGCTCGACACACCGACCAAGGCTGGAGAGCACAGAGGGCCAACAGCCCTGGAATTATCCCGAGAAACTGGATACAGACGTCCAGGTGCGGGGCAGGAGATGAGATGTCAGCTCGCTGCAACATCCAGGCCTGGAGCGGTGGCGTATAGGTGTCGGGAGAGGCTGCCCCTTCAGCCCGGACCCCAGGATGGAGACGACATGGGGAGCAGAGCACAGCTGCTCTGCAGCCAACAGGACAGGGATGAGGCCATCCGACCTTGCTGCTGTTCGGACGCGCGTGCATCAGCCGGGCACCGTGCAGAGAAGCGGCCTGCGTGTCTCCGGGCCGCTCTCATGCGATGACCACGTGCCCTATGCTGTGTGGAGCCCACGGAGCAACGCCCCCGCCAGCCCCCAGCCAGACGTCTGATGAGTGATGAATAAACCTTCATCATTGTAAGCCCCCAAATTAATAATAATAAATTCACTCCAAATACAACGACCCGGGCATGCGAGAGTTAAAAGATGGGAAAAGATAGGCCATGCGACATTAATAATAAAAGAAGAAAGCAGGCATGGCTGTATCAACACCTAACAAGGTACACTTCAGGGGAAATGACAGTTTCTAGAGGCCAAGAGGGGTCGGGCGTCTGCTTCTTGTGGGTCGAGCTGTGATCCCAGGAAGATGTGTGCCTGTCCTAACGCTGATACTGTGGTTGGGACCTTGGTAGAAACAGGGTCTTTGCAGATGTAATCAAGTTAAGATGAGGTCTTTCTGGGTCATGTAGGATCTAATCCAATATGCCTGGTGTCTTTATAAGAAGAGGGACACTTGGACACAGACGGACACACAGGGAGAAGCGCACATGGCAGCAGAGGTAAGGGCTGGGGTGATGGGCATAACTGTCAAGGAGCAAACGTTGTCGGAATAGAGAGTGCTGAGGCCTGAGCGTGCAAACTAAGATTTGTGGAGCGAAAACAAGAACTAGCTGCATTAATAATTTTTATGTCTGATACCATTTTTCCGTGAGATGCTTAATACAATTCAGGTTTATTTTCTTTTACTTATGAAACGGAATAGATGCAGATAGGTCTTAAATTAGACCGGCTTTGATCCGAATGTGCTGTGAAATAAAATCAATAATGTTGATGGTTGTTATTATTAATCAAGTTTACAGAAAACTCTATTTGAGCTATGTACCTGTTCTGGGTTGTACCCACACTGGGTTGTCCCTGCCCTGGGTCCAGTAACGATAAGCACTATCTCATTTCACCCTTACAACAATCCAAGGAAGTCGGAAATATAACTAGGCCCACTTTACCCGAGAACATCAAGATTTTAAGTATTTGACTAAATTGTTCAAAGTCGCACAGCAAGCAAAGAGCAGAGCTCAGACCCCATCCTGGGTCCCCTGGACTGTAGCACTCAGTGTTGAGGTGGAAAAGCACGGACCAAGCATCATGCAAAGCTGATCCTGGCTGGCGCCCCAGGAGCAGTCCAGGCCGTACCCACAGCTCTTCAAAGGATGCAGAGGTCATGGCCAGGTGGCAGCGGGTCCAGGGGCTGCCCTGGACCAAGGCCCTCACCTGTGCATGAGATGCTGAGGGATAAATACGTGCCTGACTTCCAGGCAGCCGGGCTGGGGGTGGGAGCTCAGTGCCATCTGGTTCTGGTTCAGGACCCCAAGGACGCAGCCCCCCGCTGAGACCGCCTTCCCTTAAAAGCAGCAGGTCAGTGCCTGCGGGCCTCTGAGTCCTGTGCCGGCTGAGGCCCAAGCCACCTGCCCTGATGCCGCTCTTTGTGGCGCTGAGGGCACAGCACTAAGAGCCCAGAACGTGGAGGCTGAGCTGGGTTAACTCCTTCTTCCTCGCTGCAGGACCGAGGCCACGCACCTACCTCTGAGCCTTGGTTTCCGTGTCAGTAGAAGGGGGACTGCGATATTTCATTCTCAGACTTTGTTCGGATTAAATGTAAAAGTGCTGGTGCTGATACAGGGCTGCCTCGTGGGGAGAGTGAATGAAGGGAGTGAAATTGTTCTCTGCTCTGCTTTTGCTTAAAACAGGGATCAAGATTTGGTCGTGTGAGGGCCACATATGAAATCTTGTTCAGAGTCACGATTTGCTTGGACTCTACACTGTTACGAAACGTCACAAAGAGTTTTCAGAGCGGCGTGCGCTCCCGGCCCCTGAGGCCCTGACCTTCCCGGGGTGTCACTCCAACCTCCGTCACTGGCGCCTGCTGCCTGCCTGGCCCTGGGGACCCCTGAGGTTTCGGCATCCTTTCTGGTCAGGTCATCGCCACCAACTCCCTTTGAAGGATGGGTGGGAAGATTAAAAGGAAAAGTAGCGTTCTTTGCAACTTATGGGAGTTTTGACCATTTTTCCATCGTCTTCAAGACCCAGGGTGTGGGATGCGTCCTTGCTGGGCCGTCATGTCACCTGTGCTGCAGACGCCTGGTGGTGGGGACAGGCCCCTCGTGTGTGCTCCCAGACCCCAAAGCCAGGGCACCATGTGAACATTTTCCATGTAAAATAATTGTGGGCTCAGTGGCGAATATCAGAAGATGGTCTTGGGACCCATGCTGCTTTCCAAACACTGAGAGTAGCCAGTGACGCTGACAAAGCCCCTCCATCTCTGCCCCTTGGCTTCTCCTGAGCGGGTGTTGAGCACTGAGATGCAGTCATGGACAGAAGGAGGATGTCCAGACACCTCACCAATTACTTCACTTATTTCACCTCCTATGATAACACGAAAGAGTGGGTCAGGAGAGGGTGCCGGGACAAAAACTCATAGAGGGGCCTGAAGTAGTCAAAAATATTCTTTACCTTGGGGACTTCCCTGGTGGCACAGTGGTTGAGAATCTGCCTGCCAATGCAGGGGACACGGGTTCGAGTCCTGGTCTGGGAAGATCACACATGCCGCGGAGCAACTGGGCCCGTGAGCCACAACTACTGAGCCTGCGCGTCTGGAGCCTGTGCTCTGCAACGAGAGAGGCCGCGACGGTGAGAGGCCCGTGCACCGCGATGAAGAGTGGCCCCCGCTTGCCGCAACTAGAGAAAGCCCTCGCATAGAAACGAAGACCCAACACAGCTAAAAATAAATAAATAAATAAATTTATTTTTTTTTAAAAGTGGCTGTAAAAGGGATTTAAAAAAATATATACTTTATCTTAAAGATAAAATATTAAGAACGAATGCTGGATAGAAAAGCCAATAGACAAGTTGGGTCTAAACGTGAAAATGCTTCTTTGGGTGGCCCTTCTCCTTTCTTTCCAAGTCAGTGTATACTAAAAACTCAGGAAACATCCCCTGATGCATATGATTACAGATCACCCCAATTCTTTTATTTCTAGCTTATGTATCACTTTGGAAGGTTTAATGATTTTGGTTCAAAGTTAATGCATTTGGGAGTGGAGCTAAAGGGGTAAATTCTAAATTATTTTTAAAATAATATTTATTGTATACTGCAAGAATTTGTGCTATGTATACATATTTTTTCTTTTTAAATCTTGGCTGCTAAGTTGAGGAAACTTCCTTGGTGAGGTCCTGGTTAATCAGTGAGACTCGCCAGCTGGATTTGCATGTAACTTGCTATGGATTGTTCTCCTTGAGCGTTTGAGTCCTCCTGGGCAAAGACGTTATGAGTAAGAGTCAACAGTAACAGTTATACAACAGTTATAACAGTAACAGTTATATATAAAAATAGCTTTCTTTTTACCTACAAGAGGTTGGAATAATACGCTAACTGCTCAGTTTAGAATAAAAACCCATTGTTGATATATCCAGTCTGTTCTTTTCAATTACGGTAGCCATGGTCTTCAAATGGTTGGTGGAGCTGGCTGGAAGGGGGAAGTCGGCCGAGACGACTTGTGTGTGTGTGTGTGTGTGTGTGACACAAATTGCTGACATGAGCTTGGAAATGCTGGGCACTTGAGGATGAGCCCCTGTCTGCCCACCCCTGGGCCTGAGGATGGTGTGACCCCAGGTATAGCCACTCTTGACCAATGAGGTTGAAGGAGTGACCAGAGCTAAGCTTGAGCCTCAGACACTAATTAAACTCCATCAACTGAATGATCACTTTAAGTTTTCTGTTTCCATCTATAAACAAAAGTATACTGACTGTCACCTCGGTTTACTGTCGACTAGCCAAATCCTTCTCCCGTATGTATGTTGCTTAAAGAAATAGCACATTGGATTCCTAGACTGCCACATACTGTGTATCGTGCTTTCAACTGAATGTCAAGGGGCCAAAGCAGGAAAAAATCCTTCCAGTGAAACCTTACTCTTGCTTTAAACAGCACGGACCTTACTGAAAAGATACATATTTTCCAAATCAAATTAAATTTCCCATTTTATTTAAAGTGTTTCTCTTGTAAAAAAGAAATTCAGACCCCAATATTTATTCTACTGACCACCCTAAGCACAGTTCGATATGTTTAACTTTCCATTCTTGTTCTAAGTGTTGTCTTGTAGGTGTAATTTTCATGTGGCATATTGCCCAAGTGGATGAGTTATTAATATAAAAAACTATAAACAAAATGTAGTTTTCTAAACAGCAATCAAGTCTTAATGTGTTGCTATATACAACCAGCTTGAAAATTAATTTAAGCATTCAAATTTTAACAGAAGATGCAAATACTAGCCAGATGTTTCCTGGCGTTAGAACCTTTTGGTTCATTAATTTTATTAAGTTGAGATTAAACTTGGGTCTAGCTTTTTTCTTAAATATTTTGCATAATTGTAGATTCACGTGCAGTTGTAAAAATAATAAAGAAAGTTCCCATGGACACTTGGCTCGGTTTCTTCCAAAGGTGACCTCTTGCAAAACTCAGATACTGTGTCAGGACCAGGATGCTGACATCAGTACAGTGTAGACACAGATGTTCCATCACTGAAGGGACACTGCCTCCCATCACTGTGTTATCTGTATACGCGCCCCACACTCCGCCTGCCCCTACCCTGGCCCATCGCCATCACTAACATGTTCTCTCTCTCCATACGTTTGCCATTTCGGGAAAGTTTTAGGAATAGAATCACACAGTGTGTAATCTGCTGGGATTAGCCTTTTTTCACTCAGCACAATTCCCTGGGGATCCATCCAAGCTATTCTAGGTACCAGTGGCTCATTCTCCTCCATGGCTGAGTAGAATTCCACAGTATAGACGGACCATGGCGTGTTTAATCATTCACCCATTGAAGGACATCTGGGTTGTTCCTGTTTTCAGCTATTGCAGGTAAAGTTGCTATAAACATTCAGGTACAGATTTTGTGCGGATAAAAGTTTTCATTTCTCCAAGATAAATGCCCAAGAGCACCATTGCTGGGCAGCCCGGTAGTTGAAAGCTTAGTTTTATAAGAAGCCGCCACACTGTTTCCAGAGGGGCTGTGCCGCTGGACTTACCCACCAGCGATGCGTGAGGGCCCAGCCTCTCCACGTCCTCACAGGCGTGTGTTCTAGCCGTTCTAATGCATTCGTAGGGAACCTCACTGTGGTTTTATTTCCACAATAGCTAGTGATGTGGGACATCTTGTCATGTGCATATTTGTCTTCGCTGAATCGGTGTTTTCATATCTTCTACCAATTGTCTAATCGGATTAGTTATGTTTTTACTGTTGAGCTTTGAGAGTTCTTCATCTATTTGAGATACTAACATTTGTCGCAAATATTTTCCCCAAATTGTTATCCTGTCTTTTATTGCTTTTCACAGGGTCTTTGACACAGAAAAAAGTTCTTAATTTTGACTAAGCCTAATTTATCAATTCCTCTTGATTTCTTCAGAGTGATTTTTAGGATTTTGTTTTGTATGTCTTTCTCGGGGGTGCCTGTCAAGTCTCACGATCTGCACGGGTAAGCCATCTCAGCCAGCCAGAGGCAACAATTTACCAATTCCAGGGAAGTGGGGAAGCCACACTTCCACTCAGGCCCCTTGACTCACTCACTCTTTCAATGCAATTCTCGTAGGTGTTACTTCAACCTGTCTGATGGTTTGATAAAACTTGCCTCGATCATGAAGTATGATTTAGGTAAATCACAAGAAGTAGTGTCTACTCCATTTACCTCCATTTTTACCCATTCTGAGGTTCACCTCCTCCTTCTAAAGCTCTGAGTATTTCTTAAAACCGTTTCCCTTCTGCTTGGGGAACTTTCGGTGTCCACTCTCGAGGGACGGGTTTGCTAGCCACACGTGCTCTGAGTTTTCTTCCCATCCCCCTTCATTCCTGAAAGACATTTTGGCAGATAACAGAAACTGCAGTTTCCAGTCTTTTCTCTCAGCAATTACAGCAGGCCGTGCAGCTTCCCTCGGCCTCCAGGACTTCGGATCAGAAATCTGCTCTCGTGCCAACTGGTTTTTCCCTCTGGCGGCTTTCCCTCTAGGACTTTTTTCTTTGCTTTTTGTTTTCAGCAGTTTAACATGATATAAACTGATAACGTGATCTGTCCTGGCATTGGTTTCCATGCAGTCCTCCGATTTCAGGTTTTCTCAGCTTTTTGAAAATGTAGGTTTATGTCTTTCACTTTTCCCATTTGGGAAGTTTGCACCGTAATTGCTTTGAAACTCTCCCAGCCCCACTCTCCTCCTCTCCTTCTGGGGCCTGGATAATATGGATATTGGACCTTTTGCTTTTTTCTCTCTGGTTCCCGAGACTCTCTCCATTTTTTCTATTTGTTTTCTCTCCTTTGAGCAGATGGGCAAATACTATTGATCTGTCACTAAGTCCAGCGGTTCTCCCCTCTGTCACCTCCGTGCTGCTACTCAGCCCACTCAGTGTGCTTTTACCTTGCTGGTTGTACTTTTCGGCTTTCTAATTTCCACTTAGAACTTCTCTTTCCATTTCTACCTTTCATCAGTTTCAGAAGGATTTGAAATTGCCCATGAAGCGCTTTCAGGGTGACAACTTTGAATCTCTCCTCAGCGGCTCCCCACGTCGGCCTCTGCTCTATATCGGCCTCTGTCGGTCGTCCTTTCTCCCTCGGCTTGTGACGTTTCTTGGTTCTTGTGTGACAGGTGAATTTGGATTGTTCCCTGGAATTATGTCTGTGGTACTAGGAGTCTCTGGGTCCTGTTCAAGCCCTGCATTCTAGCAGGTCCTGAGTAGGTCCTTGGCTGTGGCTCCAAGGACAGTTTAAGCTCAGAGCCCCTGTGGCCTTCGTTTGGTCTGGTTGGTCTGTCTGGGGCAACTGGTGCCCCGACCCCTCTGGGGCGGCTGCGGGTGCAGAA
Source organism: Balaenoptera musculus (assembly GCF_009873245.2). NCBI lineage: Eukaryota > Metazoa > Chordata > Mammalia > Artiodactyla > Balaenopteridae > Balaenoptera > Balaenoptera musculus. Next base: position 80,167,852 of record NC_045801.1, on the reverse strand, counting down.
GGGGCCCCCGCACGGGAGGGGCCCAGGGACAGGGCCCTGGTGGGGAAGGAAGCCTGCTCCCTGCTCAGTCCTGTGGCCCCTCCCAGCCCCACAGGCAGGATGGGATGTGGAAGATCAAATGCCCTTTTGGCCAACTGGAAACGCAGAGACGGACGGGGGAAAGCGGTGTGTCCTCTCTTGGTGTTTGCCCGCCCTGGAGGACACGTTTCCAAAACGGTTTGCCGTCGTTTGGCCACCCCCTTCCAGGTTCTTGGCCAGGAGAGACCGGCCTTTCCTGGAATTCCTTTTGTGCTGCTGGTGGTCCTGGACCTGAGGCCTCAGACGCACCCTTTCTCAGAGGCTTGGGAGGCAGAGAGGGGACCCAGGGGACTCCTGCCGTGTTGCCCTCGGGTCCTGAGCTCCTGGGCCGAATTCCTTCTTCCTTTCACCTCTCAGAGGCCTCATAGGCTTGTTTTTTTGTAATGGCTTGTTTTTACCTGTGGGAGGGAGGGCCTGGTAGGAACAGGGCTTCTCTCCCTCTCTCTCTCTGCCTCAGAACCACTGACATCCCTGGGGCCGTTTTGTCCTGTTTTGCTCTGATAACCAACTATCCTGACATCCTTTGAGATGCCCTTCGCTCAGGTAACCGGGCACCGGCGCTCGAGTCTGGGAGGTACGCGGCTGTGCTGGGGTCAGGTGGGGAGCCGTTCATCCTGAGGTCTTTCTGGGGGGAGCAGACGCTTCCTGTCTGCCAAGTGCTGGCTGCGGGGAGATCTCATTAACGGAGGGAAGCGAAGCCCTGACCACACACAGCTCACGAAGGGCTCATGCAAACCAAGAGTGTGACCAGATGCAGCTGGCAAAAAGTGAGTCGGGAAGAAAATAAGTAGGAAGGGGCTTTGGGCTTGGGCATCTCCTGAGGGCTGGAGATGACGACGTATGGCTGAGTTGCGTAAAAGGAAAATGCATGTTCTGCCCTCTGGTACTAGGTCTGTGTCACTGAGCACAGCGGCTCCAAGCCCTTTGGGACTTAGAAAGAGAGAGACACTTACACAGGACCATCTGGTAAGGACACACTGCGCACCTGGGACAAAGTGAAATAACCAGGCACGGGGAGCTCGAGTCCCTAACCCAGGCGCTGTCTCCCTCTGGCCGTCACTTGTCACTGGTCCTCCCCGAGCTGAGGCTGTCCCTCTACAGGGAGCCCCTCGGTGGGGCAGAAGAGGAGGAAAGCTAAGTGAAGGGCAGACGCTGACACGGCGACGGACGGAGGCCCGCCGGGCTTGTCGAGGGCTCTCTCACCTCTCCCAGCTTTCAGCAGCGTTGCCTGTTGAAGTCCTCAGGGATGTGCCCAGTGGTCTGGGCTTAGACACCGCACAGGACACGAGGACACAAGAGAGAGTGCTGGGGCCCCTACGAACTGGACACGGGACCTAAGCCCAGCTCAGGCTCTCATCGTGGAACCTTGGGTACCACACCACCTCCGCCTCCAGGTTCATTTTGCATATCATTTTCACACATGTGAAAGGACGCTAACCGTATGTTCACCTTTGGTGGCCTCTGAAAGTTTATTGACTGTAAAACACCACACAGGCAGGGAACCAGGAACAATTTTACAACATTATCAACACAGTGTTAATTTGTTTATCATCTGCTGTATTTTAGCAGCCGGTGTAAACGTGTCACCTCCTTGGACAGCCCCTCCCTGAGGACCCTGCGTAAGTCAGGTCACACGCTGTTCTCCTCCGGGATTCCTTACATCACTTCTCCCCCGTACGAATCATCACAACCTGAGTTTACCTTACTTGTGCATTTTTGTCCTGACATTTCCGCGTGTGGCTTCTGCACGCAGGAGATGAGTCATTTATCTTTTACTGCCCTGTCCCTGTGCTTCCACCAGCGCTGGACACACACGGGAACTTCAGGGTTAATTGTGGAATAAGCGGGTAGATCCATGGGTTCTCCAGGGTGTCTGAGGGGGTAACCATCCCGACCCTGGCCGGTCGATTCCGACCCTGAGACCCAGCTTTGGTCACCCTCGGAAGGGAGGGGGGCGGGAGACCCTGAGGACTGTCGAGTCCCGTGGGTTCAGCTGCTGACACACAAGTGCCGGCTCACAGCGTTTGCGTATCTGTGTTCAGTGTTGACTATTTCCCCTCGCTCGCTCGTCTTTCCACTTTCGCATTAGCGTCCCTCTTGCCACTCTCCAAGCCCCAAGCTTTGAACTTTGCCATCGAATTACTCCACTTCCTGTGAATCCTCTGGTCATGCAGCTCCGGTCCTGGAAGACTTTACAGCCTGGACCATCGTTCCTCCTTCTCCGTCCACAGCGCTGGCCGTTCCTGCCGGCTCCAGGGTCCACACGGGTGCCGACTCGCTGTCGGGCTTCCCGGGTCCCCCGTGATCCTGCGTCCAGGCCACCTGCCGGGACACCCCCTCACCCAGGTCTTGTCACCCCCCTCCCCGTGCTCCCATCTGACTGTCTCCCCAGCACATGCTGCCCAAGATTCCCCAGCCTGGGAGTTCTGTGACCCCCGGGACCCGAACGCCAGGGACCCTGTGGTCCCTTACTGCAGACCACCTTCCGCACGTCCTCTCCTCCTTCCTGCTCGCTTGAGCTGCGGGACCACCACCATCACTCCTCCTCCTGCAGCTCACCCCCTGCCCTCCTCCCACCGGCGGGCCCCCTTCGGCCAGAGCCCAAGCCCGTGCCCAGCTGGCACCGGGCACCGACTGTGGCAGCCACCACATTAGGGGGTTCGTACTGACGAGAAATCAGATCGCGTTTCTCCAGATGAAGGTTTTACGCCTTTTCCCCTTTCTTCAAATTGTCACCCCTCATTCTCAGCTGATGGCTTCGTTTTCTTGTTCACTGAGCAGAGAAGACGTCCACTTGCTTCCACCCCTGTGTCCACCAAGCTGCCTGTTCCCTCCGGCCTCTGGTTACCGGGGGTGACCCTCCTGCGCAACAATAACCCTTCGGTCCCCACCCACCCCACCCCACCCCCCGCCTCCGGACTCTCTGCTCACACGGTTTGACCTCTGCGGCCGTGGTCTTCTCACGTTACCTGCGTTTGCTCTGGTTGAGGTCCTCACCCCCCGGTGTCCCCGTCCCCAGGGCTCTGGCGGGACCGCGGCTCCCAGGCCCTGCCCCTCGGGGTCGACCGGCTGGCCCCCCTGTCTGTTTTCTACCTCTTCATCTTCCACCAGCCCCTCCAGCTCATCCCAGTGCGGGTTTGGTCACAAACAATTCAGAAAGTGGCGTCCCCTTGGATGCCGAATGGATCTAAAAAGAGGCTTTATAAAATACTCATTAAAAAGTAGTGCCTGCCCCCATTTCACACACAGTCCATTGACCACACCCAGGATCTGTTAACTCGTGTGTCTAGTCGTCACAGGTGCAAAGTTGTCATTTTGAAAGTCTCTGGAAAATGGTATTTTATTTGGTTTATCATAATCCCAGAAATACTTATGCTCTAAAATAACAGGCCTACACTATCTAAAGAATTGCCTTATTGCACCTATAGCCAGTGCTTGGAAATTACTCAGAATTCCTGAAGTGATTTTAATGATTAACCTCGCAGTATCTGTGATGCACATTTGCTATGATCCTTTGATTTCAAAGCTGGGAAAGGAGCGGCCTCAGGAGGATTCAACGCTGCCTCTGTTCTTCAGGTGGCCTTTCCTGAAAGTGAGAATGACTGATTTTATGTCATGCAGGGTACAAGTTACCAGAGAGTAAAGAAAATGCTACTACGAGCATAAATGTCATTAAGCATAGTGGCCATAGTGTGTTTATTGTGTGCAGGCCACTTTACATACATCTCTAATTCTTATAATTACTGTGCAAAAATAGTCATTTTTATGCTTAGTAAACAAATTCCGAAACAAGGTTTTGGGGAGAGTCAGTTACCTGTACAACAGCTAACAAGTGTTCAGACCGCAGCTCCAACCCGTGCGTTTCTGACTCACTCCCGCTGGTCCACACCCCAGCCGGCTCCTCCTTCCCTTCCTTCTTCTCTCCCCTCCTTTCCCTGGCCGTTCTCTGTATACATCGGAGATCTCTATATTAACGTAACACTTAGGACCTGAATACACAGAAAGAGTTCATATGTCTCAGCTCTGAGCGATGGACGTTTTCATATCTTTTAGTTCATTTACTTAAAATGTAGTAAGTCACCAGCAGTTTACGGAATTTGTTTTCTATTTAAAGAATGTTGCCTAAGAAATAAAGGAGATGGAGTCTAATGCTGAGCTATGACAATTCTAAAGTTCTCGTGTAATCACAGTACGTTACAACCATTCGAGACCTGACAATTCATGTTGAACTGTCCTTTCCAGCAAATCAACCAATCAATCAGCCAAAATCTACTGAATTGCTGATGTGATCCAAACACCATGTCAGACTCTTGGGATAAAAAATGACGAATACAGTTTCACTTTATCTCTCAATGAATCCTCACTCTAGTAGAGGACACACATGAAAAATAATAATTTCATTAAAATATCCACGTTAAAAAAAAGGATAAAGTACGGTGGTGGCTCAAAGAGGATCCCAGGAGGACAAGAAGAGGCGTGACAGGGTCCAGGGCGACCAGCTGCCGAGGGGAAGGCGCCAGCCCCGCGGGACGAAGGGGGCCGAGAGGCGGCGAGTGGGCGGGGCCGGGGCGGGCCGCGCACGGTGGGTGGGAGCAAGCCTGGCCCACGTCGAACGGGCTGGGGTGCCCCGCCTGGGGTGCCCCGCCCCGCCCCGCCTCGCCCCGCCTCGCCCCGCCTGTGACCAGAGGCAGCTTCCTCCTGGTGCTTCGGTTTCCTCATCTGTCAAGAGGGGGCTGTGAACAACGGCGCCCACCGCACAGGCCGACACAAAGATACGCGAGTATCTGTAACTCCCTTGGAAGAGGCGCATGGCACTTCGTGCAGAGAGCTTGGATTGAAAGGGTCTTGGCGGTCTGCAGAGGAGTGGCAGAGACTTTGTGGGCCGGGCACAAGCGCTCAGACTTGGACCTGGAAGGAAGCGGAGCCACGGATGGGTTTATCCAGCGGGCTCAAGGCTCAGCCCTGCGTTTAGAAGACGGCGGGCCCGGGCGCTGGGAGTGGGTATGGGCTGCCGGCCTTCCCAGTGCCCACCCGGAAGGCTGCGCCCATCGTTACTTAATTGAGAGTCTCCTCTTTTTGTAAATGCCCAAGTTTCCCCAAAATGGCCAGTTTAAAGGACGGCAGCCGTTTGGATGTGTGGACTTAAACGTAGTCTTGTTACTGCAGCCACTTCGCGTACCCGTGTGGTTTTATGCCTCTCTCTCAACATCTAGAAAGGAAAGCTTGCCCGAAGACATCGTTTGCCCTATTAGAAACCTCCGCGGGCTTCAGAGTGTAGCAGAGAATTCAATCGCTTCCACGCTGAGACAGTATAAGAACCTCTCTTTCACAGGGATGCATTTCAATGGAAAAATATATTCGTAAAGGAAAAGTTTGCTTCTTAAGTAAGTTACACTCGGGTTAGTTTTTAGTCAGTTCTCAAACGAGTGTCCTGGTTCTTCTGAGTCTGTAAGCCCGAGTTGCTCTATGTCTTTCTTTTAACAGGGACCACTTTCAGAAAAAGTTTGGTATTACCTACAAAAAATGTCTCCCCTTTGCAATATACACCCCACAGAAATGCATCCACACGGCAGCGAGAGATTTGTTCAAGAATATTCATAGCAACGGCGTTTGTAGTAGCTCCTGATTGGAAATAACTCAAGTCCGTTACAGCAAAATGGATATGTATTTTGTGGGATCTGCATGCAGTGAGGTCTAAAAAAGCACTGAAATAGAATGAGCAATAGCTACATTCAGGAGGGGATGAATCACAAACTGAATGTTGAAATAAGGAAGGCAGACACACACCAGAGAATAGATACAGTATGATTCTATTTATATAAAGTAACAAACCAGGCAAACAAACTGGTGTTATAAATCTGCATTGCGGTTACTTTTCGTGAGAAGGGAGGTCGTCATGATTGGGCAAATCACAGCGGGAGTTTCTGGGCTCCTCGCTCTGCTCGGGGTCTGGATCTAGGCAGTGGTCATGTGGGTTTTCACTCTGTCCTCCCCTCTGACTCTGTCTCTCTCTGTGTCTCCCTCCATCTTCACCCCCATCCCCACCCCGGTCCCCATCTCCATCTCCATATCTTATCTACATCTTTATCTATATCTGTATCTGTATCCATATCTATATCTGTGTTTTCACTCTTCTGTGCTTTATTTCAACATGTTTTTTAAGGATAACATTCTAGTGATTTTATGCACATTTTTTAAGATTGTGAAAATGAAACCTGCATACACAGTGTTAGAAGATTAGAAAAAAGTCATAATCACTGAGCTCAAAGAATATTTTAACTTGATAGTTCAACATGAATTGTCAGGTCTCGAATGGTTGTAACGTACTGTAATTACACAAGAACTTTAGAATTGTCATAGTTCAGCATTAGACTCCATCTCCTTCACTTCGTAGGCAACATTCTTTAAATAGAAAACAAATTCCGTAAACTGCTGGTGACTTATTACATTTTAAGTAAATGAACTAATAAATATGAAAACATCCATCGCTCAGAGCTGAGACATATGAACCCTTTCTGTGTATGCAGGTCCTAAGTGTTACGTTAATATAGAGATCTCCGGTGTATACAGTGGCACATGGACGTCTATGATGTGTACACTGTGGTGACAAGGGTTTGTGTTGCTCAGGTCACAATTACATCAAGTTGCCCGCCCATCACAAGTTTTGGGCTAGTCTTATACCGTTTGTAGTCTAAGCCAAATTAATCACATCTAGAAAGGATGAGAGGACTTGAATTTTGTGTGATCAGTTTTACACACACACACACACACACACAAACACACAGAGGAAAATCATCTCCAAATAAATGTACACGTGATTTAAACACGAGCATTTGTCCAGGCATGAAAAGATTTAGGCTGTGGCATAGATAAAAAACCCATAAAGTTTCTATCCAATCCATGTTTTAAAATGCAGGCTTCACTATAAAGAGCGTTTGTCTCCTAAACGGATTTGGTTTGCTCGAGAGTTCTCAGAGTGCCACATCTGGACCACTTTTGGTGTTACTGATCTTTTTTATAGCCATTTTGAGAGGTGGAGAATAGTATCTCACTGAGTGGTTAGTTTTGTGCTTTTATTTTTTAAACATGTATTATGGAAATTTTTAAGCATACACTAAAGTAGAGAAAACAGTATAATGAACCCGATTTTCCCAGCATGCAGCTTCAACGATTTTCAATATGTTGCCCATTTTATTTCCTGTGTGCCCCCTCCTCTTCGCCTGCCCGGGTGGCTGTCCCAGACCTCAGGAACGCCACCCTTGAGCTCCGGCATACGAGGCACCCTGTGCTGGCGGCTGCTTCTACCTTATCTCCTGAGTAATCCACGACGTGTTCTGTGAAAATGCTCCAGCACGAACAACTTCAGACCTCTATGCATTTGTAGGAAAATACAACTCAAGGAACTTTAGAAACCTCCCAAAATATTGATTCTTAAATTTTTTTTTCACATTAATAGAACGTGTTTCTGGATTTTTGCTTGGTAACTTGGTTGCTAAGTTCAGCATGCCATTTGCAATGGTCTTCACACAGAGTTGATAGATTTTAAAAACTGACTTCTTTTTTTCTAGGATAAAAGTGAATGATGCACATTTTACAGCATGGAAATAACAAATTACCCATGGCTCCCTTTGGAAATATCCAGTGTTCACTCTTTATTATGTTTCCCTTCAGTTTTTTCTGTGAATGCATTTTACATAGTTAAGATCAGACTTCGTGTTCTAATATTTTTCAAAACTTGGATAATACCCAAGTTCTCCCTTTTAAAGGAAAAATGTGAGCAACCCACGGTGTGCAGAGCCCCCAACCCGGGGACCTAACCCTAATTACTTAAAAAACTAATTTGAGAGTAATTTACTTTAGAAACTAAATTTTTACGCTATGAATGTATCTTTCAAGTCAAAATTTCACTACGACAAAGAAGTTTTTATAACGGCGAGCATATGTTTTTAGACTATAATCAGAAGTGAACTTCACTGAAGGGTCCCGGGATCAGCCAGGCGCACTTTGGAAGACACTGGACGAGCCGCCGGGTAACTCATCACAGATGATTAAACTTTATCTCCACCTTGAACCTGACCTTCTTCTCCTCAAGTAAACTCTTACCCAGGCAGAAAACACGGCAAAGTGCCCTGTCCCGGGGCTGGGGGGTCAGTGGAGGACCACGCCAGGAGGTGATGCCCCGCTGGGTCGTGGAGGGGCGGGGCCGCCGGTCGGGAAAGGCCGGTGGTGGACCAGGCTGGCCGAGGTCAGCGCCTGGGACGGACGCCATCAGACAGCCCGGGCGCGGGGCGAGGTGGGGCTGGGCACCCGCTGGCAGGCGAGGCGTCCTGCACTTTCCTCTGAGCAGACGCAGCGGCTGACGAGCTTCGCGAGAGCGTGGTGGCCCCCGGCAGGGGTGGTGAGGGCGCTGCCCCCGGAGACCCGCCCCGCCCGGCCCGGCCTGGTGGGCGGCTGGAGTCGCACCCGCCCCGGGGCGTCCGCGGCGCTCCGCGCAGGCGCAGCAGCAGGGCCGGGCCGGGCCGGGGCGGGGCCCGCGCGCCTCCTTCCCAGCCGCTGCCCCGAGCGAGGGGCGGAGCTGCGTGAGCTCGCGAGAACTCAGGCTCGCGGTAGCCTCCGCGGTGAGGAAGCTCTGGGCCCCGAGGCGAGAGCCCCGCGCAGCGTGGGGCTGCGGCTGGGGCTGCGGCTGCGGCGGGCAGGGCGGTCCTCCCCGGTGGGTGGGTCACTCGTCACTCCGGCTCAAGCACACGGCCGTTGTAGTGGGGGAAGCAACGCGCGGGCCTGAAGAACGAGCAGCTGGCTTCGCACAAGGCCTCCCGCGTCGCGGCCGCCCCCGGGCCCTTGCTGTCGGGGGCCGCCGTCTGGCACGTGCTGGAGCCGGGCTGCACCGCTCCTGGGGACAGAAGCCCTAGTTTGAACGAGCAGCGCATTCCTCACCATTTTCAAGGTTGTTTGCCTCTGAAGACTTTGAAAGGACCCTCCGTTGGGTGACGGGGGTGACTCGGTGTAAACGCCGCGCCGGGCTCAGCAGTGTGGCCGCATCTTCCCGGGCCGTCCTCCTGATGGCGTCAAAGCAGAGCCGGGAACAGCGTGGCCGTTGGGAACGGGCCTGCCTCGGGCCCCGGGCCGCCCGGCGGGAGGACACCGGCCGTCCCGGGGCGGGGGTCTCGTGGGTTCCGCGTGCCGCTCAGCAGAGCTCCCGTCCGTCCGCAGGCCTCGGGGTGGGGGGGCTCCTACCCCACCGAGCACCCCAGCTCTGTGGGCCCGACCTGGGATGATGGCCGGCCCCACAGCGAGGTTGGAAAGGGGCACAGCCACCGTGGAAAACAGCGCGGGGCGCATCAGGCGTTACGAACAGGCCTCCCACGCCGTCCAGCAGCTCCACGCCTAGGCGCATGCGCAAAGGAGACGAACCCTCTCCCTCAGAAAGTGTGTCTGCCGCCCCCCGTGTTCCCAACAGCCTGTGTGGAAATACCTGTGTCCGCTGGCAGATAAATGGGCACAGAAGGGGTGGTATATAGATATCATGGCGTATTCTCAGCCATGTAAAGGATGATGGGCACAGAAGGGATGGTATATAGATATATCATGGCGTATTCTCAGCCATGTAAAGGATGATGGGCACAGAAGGGGTGGTATATATATCATGGAATATTCTCAGCCATGTAAAGGATGAATGAGCACAGAAGGGGTGGTATATATATTTCATGGAATATTTTCAGCCATGTAAGGGAAGGAAACCTTGTCATCTGTGATAGCATAGAAGAAACTTGAGGACATTATGCTCAGTGAAATAAGTCAGAGAAAGACAAATACCTACAATCTCACTTATATGTGGAATCTAAACAAAACAAAGCCAATAAAACACCAAACTCACAGAAAAAGAGATCAGACTTGTGGTCACCTGAGGTAGGGGGTGGAAGGAGGGGGGTTGGATGAAGGTGGTGAAAAGGCACAAACTTCCAGTTATAAGATTAAAAAGTTCTAGGGAAGTGATGTCCAGCATGATAAACAGAATTAACACTGCTCTGTGTTATATATGAAAGTTGAAAAGAGGGTAGATCCCAAGAGTCCTCATCACAAGGAGAAAATATTTTTCCTCTTTTCTTCTTTCTTTCCTTTGTATTGTATCTATATGAGGCGAAGGATGCTAGCTAACCGTACTGCGATCATTTCACAACGTGTGTGAATCAAACCATCAGCCTGAATGCCTTAAGCGTATACTGAACATTACTATACAGTAATGGACGTCAGTTATTTCTCAATGAAACAGAAAAAAGGGCTGCTGTGTTGTAAAGCTCTGCAGCCACACGTGGTGCTAACGTGGCAGGGATGCTGGAGCCGAGGGAGGGGCCGAGACACTCCCCTCCCTCCGCCCCCCCCCCCATCGTTTCCACCTCCCACTGAGAGGCATGAGGGAAAGGAGCACATGGGCCCCAGTGTAGCCAAGTGCAGATTCACATGGGACCGGGACCAGGGAGCCTCTGCGGACGTGGATCTACAGTCAGACGTCCCTCTGCAAAGACGTGTCCCGAGAACAGTCATGTCACGGGTGCAAACGCACTGACCCCTCATCAGCCCATCACCTTGTTCTTGCTTCTTGTCAGTGAAGAGGTTCATTGAGATGTGTAATTCAACATCAGATGCAAAGATAAGGCATAAGGACAAGCCCACTAGCTTTTGGGCTCTGCAAACTAAGGAAGATCATTTCTAAATAGTAATCTTACCACTATTTATATTGAAAAAAAGCACATTCTAAAGAATAAAGGCAGCTACGCGCTGGATAATCTTTCCGTTAGGTAAACAGTGTATTAAATTTAGGGTGAAGATATCAGGATGGACATGCAGTCTGCTTCTGTAGAAAACGAAGGTAGAACACATCTTTTTAACGAGTTGCAGACAAATTCGGTTGTTATGATATTGCACTTTGATGGTGCTGCTGCTTTGTAGGGTTATGAGTTGATCCATGTCACATGTGACTCCATGTAGAAAGTGACCTGTGCAAACAGGCTTCCAATGGGCCGGGTGTAGCTCCGTTCAGTGTCCTGCCATCCGTATTCTGTGCAGAGCTCGCTCTGAAGGCGATCAATGGAATGCAGGACAGCCTCCGAGCCTAGATGCCTGGTGAGAACCGTGCTGGTTGAAAGTTTAGGAAGTTACTGAAGGGTTTTCTCAGAATTAGAATGTGGACAGGAGGAGGGGATAAGGTGAAGAGGAGAGATTTACCTCTGAGGTTGTGTTCTGCCCTCCTTGGTGTCACCGTGTTCCCAGGCGCTGCCTCAAAGCAGCTTTAACATGGTCCCACATCAGCCTGTTACCCTCAGGGCACCTTTCAAAGTGAGAGTCACAAAGGAGATGTCCCACCTGCGTTCGGTTCACAGAGACCGCAGCCAGTTGGCCAGTTTGATTCCATAACTAACAATTTCCTAGAAAAAAAAAGAGCCATGTTAGTATGTAAGAACAGTTGTCCTATAAAAACACTGATGGCAACAGGAATCTTCGGAAAGCAAATGTTAATTCTCTCAGAGTAGTAATCGCAGGGGTTTGTGCATCATTCACTTATTAGGTTTAGAAAAGTATCTCCCAGGAGGGATGAATACCCAACAGGGGCTGGAAACTCCCTACGGCACTTAAGTCTGGGGCTATGATGGAAAAGCCCGTGAAGGTCTGTTTGCTTTTACAACTAGGATTTTAGCAGGTTATCTCTGGCTCAGTCTTTTTTAGAGTGTAAAAAAATATTTCTCAAGTGAATCTAAGTATCTACCAATCTATTTCTAGTTCTAAAATGTTATCAAATTTTTATAGATGCATAGATACAGTTAAATTATTTCTTTGTCTTTTACCATCTAACAGATGAAAGCCTGATGTGAAAAGAGGAGGTTAAGTAAGGCTTCTCCATCTGCATATGAAGACTAGCCTTGGCACGAAATTCCTTTCCCTTTAAAAGTTTCCTGGGGCAGGTCTCTCCTCCCTCCAGCTTCGTGTGGCCAGGCGGGCAGGAGCTAGGAGACCACAGGCAGGTGGCAGTTCACTCCTGTCTTTGGTGGCGTCCCAAGCCCCACAGGGTGCAGGGGTCCAGGAAAAAATGTAAAACCAGCCACCCAAGTCGAATGGAAAATTTCAGGAGGGTAGAAAACCATCAGGATGTGGACAGTCAATGGCTGAGGTGATGGCTCAGAATGACCTTTCGGTTTACCTGTTTACCCAAAGCATTTTACCCATTCCTTAAGAAAAAGAAGAAAAAGGAAAACTCACAAGAAAAAAAAAAAAACCAGTTGTTGATCTATTTGACAGACTGGATAGAGTATCAATTTGTTTAATTTACATCCATAGATTTAACACGACCTGTGTGAGCCGTGTGACACAATCTCGAAAGTTTCTTTTTTCCACTCCTTGTTCTTTGTGTCCTTTCTCAGAAATCATTAAAGTGCCCATATTTACAAGGAAGTGGAAGCCATTATAGAACTAGAAATTGACTGGAGGGTAAATATTCAGATTCATTTGAGAAATATTAGTTCCCAGCGAGGAAGAGACGCCCATCATTCAGTTGCTGTGCTCTGTCATTCTGCTGAGGGATGCAGGCGGTGATGGCAGGATGTCAGCAGAGCTTCTGTGTTGGATTCTTGGGCTGCAGAGAGTGCCCAGTTACCGGCATTTACTCTTATTGACCTCATCGCTGGAAACGACCCAACGTAAATGTACATGGGTTACTCACATCCCTCCCCTCCCCCAGCCTCACGTGGGCCCCGAGTTACTATCCCTCCTCCCCACCTTCCCAGCACCCCTCCTCCTGCAGGCAGTGGTCAGACAGGTCAGGGGTTGTTCTCCCTGAGGTCTTTCCCCGGGAAGCGCAGGGGCCGGCAGCCTACAGGACATCTCATCTGGCAGTGACCGTGACCCAGAGAGGCCGCGGGGTGTCCAGATCTCTGGTGTAAGAACTCCTGTCCAATGCAGTAAAGAAACCACGAGAAGATTCAGTCTACAGCATCGACGGGCCTGGGACCAGAGGAGTCTTTGAGAAGCATCTGAAGACGCCTACTTTCTGGAGCACAGTTTGCGGGCCAGGAGGTGGTGTCAGTCTTGCCCCATGAACTCCAGGGGAGCGTCTGAAAAGAAGGGCAGGAAGCATCCGGGCCCATTTCAAGGAGAGTCTTTCTCACTTGTTTCTCACACAGCTGGCTCTTCAATGACTAAGCTTTTCTTTGAAGAAAGGTTTCCTTGACCAAAAAAAAAAAAAAAAAGATTCTAGAAATATTTGTGGATGCTCGGGACTGAATCTCAATGTCAGCTATTTTTTCCCCCTGGCTTTGCTGCTCCTCAGACTTTCTTATGGTATTTTTGGAATGAAACCACAGATTCAGACTCCAGTGTGAAATCTCAAAGCCAAAATCGTCTGATATTTTTTCCCACAAGTGCGTTAGAACCACAGCAAATGAAAGGACTTCTCTTGGCAGGAGATGACCGAGGTAGTGGGACAGAATGTGAGGAGGATGAAGGTAGCTCGATGCCCCAGGGAGTTTGTTAGCTGGGCACCAGGCTGTCCTGGGCAGAGCCTGGGGTCCTGAATCCCCTGCGAGGGGCACCTGCAGGCGCAGGAGCTGCGGTTCTGTGAAAATGCATTGCTGTCTCCCTATAAGTAGGACGCATGGAAAGCTGTGATTTTTAATCACAGGCCCAAGAAGACAATCAAGTGTGAAATTAGAACACCAGCCTAAAACCTTGTGTTGATACTGCATTATTCTAAATGTGCAGACCACATACATGCATTATTAGGCATAGGTCTAAATTATTATTTGAATTTAGCAAAGGAAAACCAACAACGGCTGGTCAGTGTGCCTGCCCGGGGCCCCTGCCTGCCCTGGTCCTCACCGTTCTCCCAGCCTGAGTTACCCCGGAAGCCCACCCACTGGGCCTGGTGGGAGGGGTAGTTAAGAGAACTCCTGGTAGAATGCTACAAAATCTATTTTTTTCTTTATTTTTCCTTAAAAAGTTTTTTTTTCTTCTTTAGTTCCTTTCTCTGTAACTTGCTCTGGGCAAAATCCTCTCGTCAGACTGTGGGATACATTCAAAATGAGCAGCAGAAATGACAACTTATCTTTATTTCAACATGGAAATGTGGTTTCTCCAGATGTTTCTAATGTTCCAAATAGGGATTTTCAAAGACTGAACGTTGCATCAAGGCTGCCAGCCTGAGAGACTCTACACAGTGATGGCGCTTCTGCAACACACACACACATACACACACACATGCACACAAAAACACATGCACACACACACACGCACATACATGCACACACACACGCACTCACACATACATATGTGCACACACATGCACACGTGTGCACACACACACATGTACATGCCCCAGAAATGTAGATAGGAACTTAGATCTGTGAGCAAGTAGAGATGATTTGAGGAAGACACACTTTTTCTTCCTGGATGTAGTCCGACACAGACACTGAGCAGCTGCATTTTTTGAAGAACCATTAAGTGCACGAAAGAGCCTTAAACAATCCAGAGCATGTAGTGGTGGGTGAATCATCCCGAAAGCTGGTTTCCAAGACCACAGAAGGCAGGGGGACAAGCTGGGAGAGGCGTAGAGAGCCTGCAGCACACCATAGGAAAGTCCCATCTGTGGTCCCGCCCCCGCATGTACGGGGGAAGGAAAAGATGGCAAGAGGGAAAGGCTGGAGACAGGGAGATAGAGCAGGCACACGGTGTTGGAAACATGGCTTTACTTAGAGTCGTTTGTCGTTGTTTAATCATGATGAACTTTTCTGCCAGGGGCAGACCTGGAAACGGTGACCAGGGCGTGAGGGTTTGAAAAATGCACTGAGGTCGTGACAGTTGGCTTCCCTGCCCCACGGGAGACAGCTGCCGATCGTACATCGATGTTCATCTGTGATCTGTGCTGCTTTGGCTTTAAGTTGTCTTAGAATACCTTCAGGGCTTACAATGAGAAGCTAAGCTATTCTCACAATCGCCACATCACGGCTACCTTGGGATAAAATAGTCCTCCATTCAGTAAAAACTTTCTGCTCATCTATTTGGCCCCAGGAACATGCAGGGTGTTGGGAGGTAAAAATGTGGTCCCAGTGTCGACCCTTAAAGATTTCACAGTCCAGTGAGGAGATGGGCACAGAGGCAAACAACTGTCACGTGAATTGTGTGCGGTGTGCCGTGGGGATAAGGACCCCGTGCAGGTCTGGGAAAGTCAGAGGAAGCTCTTTGGAAGAGGAGGCAGTTGAAGTGGGTTCCAAGAACATGTGGGAATGAGCCAGATGGACACAAGGTAGGAGGGGGACCAGCGGCAGGAGGTACAGGACGTTCCAGAGTTTAGTCTGTTTAGGAAACTGTTCAGTATTTCTGGAGCACACAAATTTAACATCAATCATTTATTTATTGAGCAATCAATAAAAGCTTATGGGTTTGAGTAGTATCTTATGTTCAGAAGTTGCCTTTGGTGTCATGTGCTGAGGAAAGTTTTTCATTTTCATGACTGTATTTTGCTATATCAGAGGCAGATAGAGAGCCTTCTCTGCCATCCTTTCCCCTGGTTAAAGAGCAGGGTGGGCTCTTTCCATGAGAGCATGGCAAAGACATGATTGCTCATTCAATGAACTCATGTTTCCCCTGGAGTCGGGCCAGTGGGCCAGAATTGCTCTCATATTAACTTTTCCTCATTCATGAGGATGGAGCCTAAAGCCACAGCCGTATCAGATAGTCCCAGCTAGAGAGGTCCAGGTTTGGATCAGAATTACTTGAATGTCCTGACATGATCCCCAAGTAGACAGTTTCTGGATTTTCTAAGATTCACTGATCTTGGGGTATGAATAGCTGGGACACGAATAGCCCATCAGGAAACAAATTATCCAATATGGCTGATGAATTGGCCATGGTGTTTCTGTGGCAGAAATGTCAGTTTCCTGGGATCTCTTCATATATATTTAGTGAGAGGTATTTGTGGCGGCATATGAATTAAACAGCAACTCATCACTCCTTCATGGTCTTCTGAGCATTTACTTATTACTTGACAAAATATAATGTTGTGATTACTAGATATAAAAAGCTCGTTTGGCCAATAAGAAACAGTATTGACATGTTGATATGGTTTACTGAGCCTTTCTTTTAGCTAATGTCTTCTACAGATTCATCTGGGGTTTGGATCCCACTGTGTTTGGTGGGATTCATGGTTGATAATGTTGAGCATTGGCTAATCTCAATGTAAAAGCCATGAATAGTTTTATTTTTTATTTTTTTAAAGATTTATTTTATTCAGGTATAGTTGATTTACAATATTGTGTTAATTTCTACTGTACAGAAAAGTGATTCCGTTATACATATATATACATTCTATTCCATATTCTTTTCTTTATTTTTAACTTGTTATGGGAAAGAGAGTAAAACAGGGACCTGAACAGGTACAAGTCACATTGTTTCTTCTTTTGTGAACGATGAGGATTGGAGGATGGCTCTTCACTGGATTAACCAGGTTGGCTTTTAGGAAAAAGCCAAAATGGACACCAAGGAGCATAGTATGTCAAACTCCAAGTAGGTTTGCTGCCAATGGTCGGCTCAGCTGCGCTGGTGAAGGGTGTGCTTGGCTTGGGAGGAGCTCGGAGTAAAGCCCGTGGCCCGCGGGGCCTGTCAACCATCTCCGGAAAGCAAGCGGGCCAGCCCCCAGCCCTGCCTTCTCCTGGTTGGGGTTTTCTGGCACCTGAAATGAGTAAGGACTTTCTGAAGATGGAGTCATCTTCGGTGCCATGGCAGCCGCGCATGTGCGTCACTTCCAACCAAAGTGTCAGTATGTTCTGGTAACTCACTGCCCTTGTGCGGCGTCCAGCAAAGGTGGGGGAGGGTTGTCAGGTGGAATTCACACATTCGTGAAAACAATAAGTGAGAAACCCATTTCTAATCTTCCTTTTCAAATCTGCTTCAAAATACTTCTCTCCTGCACATCATTTTAATCCTCCTGATTGAATGAAAATGACTTTGGTTTTAAAAATCACTTTATCTTTGATATAGACCCAGATAACAGGTAAAGCGCATGGAGAGAAAACACAACAGGAAGAGTCAAACTCGGTCACAGTGTTCTGTCCTTTGATTTTCCAAAGTGTTTCTTTCTTTCCTGTTTGCAGAAGTCATCTATTCTCATATATAAGTGTGCACATTATATAAAGGCATTATACAGAAGGTGAAAAGTTTCAAAGTTCTTGCCAAGCTCATTGGATGAAGAGCTTTTTGTATGTTTTTGTGGTTTGCAAGTCTGAGAAACATCATGTTGACTTCTCAGCTTCTGGCATTATTGTGGGTGGGACTTCGAGGCTGGTGGGCCACTAGCTATAGACTCTGATCCGTGACGATAACAGGGTAGGTGCTCTGATCACACCCCTCTAAGGTGACTTTATTAACAGTGACAAGAGCAGGTGAGAAAGGCTGATGAAGAGGGAGGAGTGTCTCTCTCTAACAGACCCAGAGAGAATCACGTTCTCCTTGACTTTCTTCTTCAAGTTCAACTCGAAGAAAAAAATGTGCTAAATCCGCTGTGCGCTCCTTACCCACCCGGACTCAGGAACAGTCCATGCTGCAGCGGGGGTCTGGGCACGGCTCGCCTGCCTCAGGCCACATGTGGAGCCTGGACAGCCGGGCCCAGAGCCCCGGGAGCCCCACTGCGCTCTGTGCTGGGACCACAGACCAGAGCGGCCTCGATTACGACGGGGCTGTGGCCGTCAGTTCTTTTTAAAAAGTCGTATCATTGATGTTTGTGTTGCCCAGCATCAATTTCCGGAGGACAAACGAAAATGCAGCCCCTTCCTCGTTTAAGATCTGAAATTGAAGAAAGAGAATGGTTGTCTTTAAAATGGGTCAGGACACCTCCCTGGAAAGTCGCCTGGGCTGTTCCATGTTGGCAGGAGAGAGGCCCGAGCTGGCGTCCCTTGAGCAGGCTCCCGCCCTGGGTCCTGCCAGCACCCTAGCGGCAGCTCCACCCCGGAGGCCTCCAGATTTTCCTAAATTGTAAAAATCCAAAAGTTACAGTTTAGAATCGCCTTTTCTTCTAATTCTTTTTTATTGCTTGTTTATTGCCTCAGGAAAGCAGTAACACAAAAGATCCTTTTACATCTTTGATTTAAAACACAGAATCTAAGAGGGGCTTGTCTGGCTGGGTTCGTGGAGGGAAATCTGTGGCTGACCAGTGTTTATCCCACCAGTAAAAGCCCAATTATTCCAAACGAGTTCATTCATTGTAGCTTATAAACGCAAGAAAATGATTTAAAAATACTAATACATGGGAAAAAGATGCCTGGATTCTCACCCAGTTTAATTTTATAAGGAAATCTTTGCAGCTATCCTTTTCTTTCTCTTTCATTCGGTAAAATCGTGTTTATTGTGCAGGGAAGCCCCCCTCCCGCCCCTCCTCCCCTCCGAATTTTATACCGTATCTTTTCAGCTTAATTTCAAACTCTTTGAAAGCCGCTATGCTGTAAAGGAATTTATAAAGAATTTGGAATCATTCAGAACAAGCATGTGCTGTTTCCTTTCCAATTTTTTCGCTGGGAGGTCTTCTTCAATACCCCTTTCCATCAAGTGCCTAGTCCCTGGATCGCTTGGCGAATAGTAGGATGTAGTGAACGACAGTGAGGAAGAGAAGGATTCTGAACTCATGCACGAACTGCAGCAGCTGGACCTCTGCCCCCCTCCCCTCCTGGGACCCTGCCCTCCTCAGAGGTGGTCCCAGACCACCTGTACCAGCCTCACCTGGGAGCCTGGGAGAAATGCAAGTTCTTGGGTCCCCTGCCAACCCTCTAATGCCGAGCTCTGGGGGTGGGACCAGCAGTTTGTGTTTCCACCAACCTCTGGCTGATTCCGATGCTCTCTCAAATCTGGGAGCCACTAAGCAGCCTGTGCTCCCCCAACTCTGCCACGGCCCCTGGAGGTTCCTTCTGCTCTGTCCACCTCACCCCTGATGCTGGAGATACACGGGCTGGGCCCCTCCGTCTGTCGGTCTTCAGGACACACGGAGGCTGGAAGGGCCTCTAGTCCCCCCGGGGCTATGGCAGATCCAGACATCACCCCCATTCCTGCTGCAGGAGACGGGAAGGGGGGCCGTGGTCAGCATGCTTCAGTGGGGGACCAGGTGTGCATTTTAGGCCCGGACTCAGCAGAATGCCTTTATCCACAGTGCGTATAACTTACGACTGCGACCAGGGCAGAGGAGCAAAGCCCGACGCGCACACGGGCCAAGCACAACCTGGAGAAGGACAGAACCGCGCAGCTCCACGGGCGTGCTAACACCGAGGCGCCCTCTCTGCCTCTGCCCCTGGGTCAGCCCGCGGTGTCTGTCCCACCGTCGGGGGGCAGACCTCCTAGCAACCAAGCAAAGCTCAGGTCAAGCAAGATGGGGCTGTCTGGACCCGACTGATGGCCACCTTGAAGAGGACGCCCACACTGGGCCAATGTAGCACCTAGTGATGCTTTATGGCATTTTGCACGGTATCACCCCCCAAACCTGACATTGGTTCTTACCTATTTATTTAGGTAATTCCTGCTGAATTTGCCCTGGTATAACTCAAACCTTTACTTCATTTAGATGCTATAGTCTTAGGACGTGGTGATCTCCATTCTATGTTGTTTTGACAAATATGGTTTTAAAACAAGTTTACGCTATAAAATAAGAGAACCCAAGGTGATCAGTACATTGTCAATAATATGACATTTCTTCACCAAACAGTACTTAACATAAGAAATAGGGAATCCTTCATTACACATACAGCTGACCCTTGAACAACGTGGGCGGAGGTGAGGGGGTGCCAAACGCCCCACAGGTGAAAAATCTGTGTGTAACTTCACAGGTGGCCCCAGTATCTGTGGATTCAAGCAGCCGCAGATTGTACAGTGCTGTAGTGTTTAGTGAAAAATATCCACTTATAAATGGACCCGTACAGTTCAAACCCGTGTGATTCAAGGATCAGCTGATTATTATTACACGTTATTCATTCCACAATACACTTAGGAAGTAAAACGATCCTCAATTTAATTATCTATCATCCTTTTATCGTATTTTGGATAAGTCTGGGTATTATGAAAGAAAAACATTTAAGAGAGGAAAGAGTTACTTGTCATCAGTTCAGAGAAAATAATTTTCTCCTAAGAATGCCTATTTGCAATTTTACATAAATATTAATAAGTAATACAGAATTAACTTAAAATGACATAGTAAAGGTAACTAGAGAAAACTAGGGGAAAAAAATCCATCAACTAATTTCCACTTGGCAGAAAGTCAAATACTTTTAAAAGATACCAGGTAATCAGGCAGGAAAAGCCTCTGCAGCTGCTCCCCGAGGTGGCCACGGGCATCCCGGGAGGGGACCCAGGGGAGCTGCTGGGTGCCGAGGGAGCCCAGGCTGGACCACACCTTTCATTGGGGACCACCCCCAGGCCAGCCTTGCCAGTGTGGTTGCTTTTCTCCCTGTGGGGTGAAATCACATTTAGAAGCCTCTCTGCAGAGAGCAGGGCCCAGCCTTGGGGTGTGGGTGGAAGTAGCTGGGGTGTGTTTCCGGGCCCAAAGGTGGATGAGGACCGGGCAGGTTGCAGCCGTAGTCAGAGAGGCAGAGCATCACGCGCTGTGCAGATCAGGGGGCAGGTGGGTGGTGTGGGCAGGGCGGCCGGGAGGAGAGGCGCCGCTTCGGTGGACATTGGCAGCGTCCTGCCTCTACCGCCCTCGGCTTGTGCGGGGAGCGGGCAGGCTCCTCGGGGTGAGCTTCCAGGATCAGCCTCGTGTCCGTCACCTGGAAACTGGCTCGAAACGCAGACTCTCAGGCCCGCTCCCGACCCCCCGCGGAGACCCAGGGGTGACCCCCAGCACACGGAGGTCGGACAGGTGGAGGCTCTGATGGACCTCGGGGCCTGCAGCTCCGCGAGACTGTGAGGCCCACGTGGTGGCCTCTTTCACCGTCTTTTCTGCTAGATCGAAATAAAAGCGCTACACGTCACAGGAGAGCGCTCACCCTCTACGCACTTGATGGGTCGCTCAGAAGCGCTATAATGACCATTCGCTGCCTTTGTTTTCACCTCATTTGACTCTCTCCTTCCCACTTTTTAGAACCAGCTCTTGCCTCCTCCTGACCACGTAGGGGCAGAAATCCTTCCCTGGGGGGGCGGGTGTGGGGAGGTGAGGTCCAGCCCAGAGTAAACCCCTGGAGAAACTCATCCATCCTTCCCTGCCATCCTAACCGTCCCTTGGCCGCCGTCTAAGAAAACTAGTTAGTGATAACTCACAAATCGTCTCTACAGACCATCTTGCCAAGCAACTGGCCGAGTGGATGATAAGCACGGGAGCCTAATTAAGCGAGGGAGCGCCCAGAACATACAAACGCACCGGCTCCTGCTGGCAGAAGACCTTCCACTTGCGGCTATAAATACCTCGGCAGCCCCTCTGGGGTCCCAGGACGGGGATGTGGTGCCATTTCCTCCGCTAAAGCGCTCATTGTCTGGGGCCTGGACGAGGGCCAGGGCGGAAGGGTTGCCATGCTCGCTGCTTTTGACGCGCACCCGCCCAGAGAGTAGCGATTACTTCCTGGAGGCCCGAGGGGCCGGCCGCTCGCTTTGCACATAGCTCCGGCCCTGCGCTCGTGGACACACGTTCACCCCTGAAAATTAAACCTGAGGGTTTCCCCTCCACCTGTGTCTGTCTCAGGTGGCGGAATGCTTCTGTTCTCCATCTGCCTCTGGTGAGAAGATGAGAATGGGAGAAAAGCCGTCTCACTGGAGAATCTTGCTTCCCGTGATGGCAGAACACTCACTCTTAAGTGAATTTTGCTCACAGTGTTTCCCGTATCTAAACCAGGGACAACTCCTCGGACGTGGATCTTAGCCAGAGAAGCCTTAGACTTTTCACAATTATAACTGCCTCATTACCCCAGAGTGTCCACATTTTAGTGGTGAAAGAAATGGTGTTTGACTTGGAAGCCTTTCTCGTCTGGGGAGATAAAAGCCGGGGTGAGGAACGTGGGTGTACGAGGGAATGGCCGTGGCCTTCAGAAGATGAAGTGTTAACGGCCCAGGATGGAGGCCAGCTGCCTCTCAGCTCAGGCGAGAGAGGGAACGGGCTTGCGGGGCCCCAGGATGGCGCAGGGGAGCCGTCGGGGAGCAGGTCCTGCCTGCGGCCCTGGAGGACAGGGGCCAGCGGGGCTTCTCAAACGGAGCCGGGAGACCGTTAGACGTGGTTGGGTCATTCCTGAATTACACCGGCTCCTAAAGGCAGCCCCGCACTGTTTAATCCGGGGGCCACATCATCTTGGTCTTCTCAGCGGCCTCTGCCGTGTGCCTGCGTCGTGGCGGCCGTGGCCTGTGTGGCCCAGCGGGCCCTCCCTCCCCACGAGCAGCGGAAGAAGCAGGCTCTTGGGAGCCAGAAGAATCTGGGTTTGGATTTCAGTTTAGCAGCTCAAGGCCTCTGCTACCCTGACTCCATTTTCCAAACTCTCTGAGTTCAGTCTCTTTACCCGTAAAAGACCAGCAGCACCGAGAAACCGTGGCCGTTGGACGTGACCCAGGTGAGGTGACATCCAGCTCGGGAGCAGGTGTAGCTCAGCGCTGAGAATAGGATCATGGGCTTGACCTTGTGCTGTGTAAGGTCTGTCCGTGCCCGGCCCTCTCAGTCCTGAGCTGGGACACTAAGGATCCCGTCCTCCTGTACACGTTAGGGAACAGGGCACTGAGGAGTTAAGTAAGTTGCATAAGGACTTAAAGCCGGTAATACAAACATATATGTTGCTTTTAAAAGCTGGAGCTCTTCCTACTGTACCACCCTGCCTCATATTATAGGAAACAAATTCCAGACCCTGAGTAGGCTTATTAGAACACGTCCCTATTACTAAAACCACAGTTTTCAGAGCTCAGGCTCTCAGAACGTCTATCACACCCGGTCCACGTGCACTGCATTTGCCCTTTATTCACCGTTTGGAGCACCGTCCCTATCGGCAGGGGGATGTCAGCAGTAAGTTAGAAGACACACCAGCACATTTGCTTAGAGAATCTCTCAAAAATCATCAAGACTCTTTGCAATAAAGGGGAATATGTTAAATTTATTTTAGATCTGCAGGCTATTTTTCACCAGTTTCTATTATTTTATTCATTTATTCATTCAACAAACATGTGTTGATGTCTGTGTTCCAGAAGATGTGCTGGCTACTGGGAATTTATGCTTTAAGATGTTCTGTCTAGTGAAGAAAAAAGGTGTCAAAAAACTGCCACAGGACTTCCCTGGTGGCACAGTGGTTAAGAATCCACCTGCCAATGCAGGGGACACAGGTTCGATCCCTGGTCTGGGAAGATCCCACATGCCATGGAGCGATTAAGCCCATGCGCCACAACTACTGAGCCCACGTGCCACAACTACTGAAGCCCGCACACCTAGAGCCCGTGCTCCACAACAAGAGAAGCCACCGCAGTGAGAAGCCCGCGCACCGCAACGAAGAGCAGCGCCCGCTCGCCGCAACTAGAGAAAGCCCGCGCGCAGCAACGAAGACCCAGCGCAGCCAAAAATAAATAAAAAATTAAATCTTTAAAAAAAAAAGAACAAAACTGCCATGCAGTGAGATAAGCACCACATTGTAAATGATATAAATCTCTCAGAAAGAGTGAATTTGGAAAAGTATTCAAAGTATGTGACATCTGAGCCACGTCTTATGTATTAGAGGACGTGCAGTCAAAGGCCTTGTAAAAATGCTGAAAGTTCTAAAAAATGACTGAGCTGTATTTATAGAAAATCTTAGTATCTGATTGATGTCCCGTAATTCAAACTCATGTGACCTTAATGAAAGTAGAATATTTAAATCATGAATGAAGTGAGAATGGTGAGGACAAAGCAGAAATATATTGCAAAAATATTAAATGGTGAGGACAAAGCAGAAATATATTGCAAAAATATTAAATTCGTTTAATGCTTCACTAGGAAATTAAACGAATGAACAGACTTTTCCCTTTAGAAAATTATCTGTTTGCATTTTGGACACCAAGAAACGACTTGCCTGTAGCTCTACTGATGAGGAAAGGAAAGTGGGCAGATGTGGTTCCTGGGAGGACGAACCAGATGTCTGCAGGGATGTGACTCACCCACACGTGTCCCTTGTGGGATATTTCTACATGCTACCTGGCCTGCAAACTTCCAGGCATCATTTATATGCCATATACACTAACTAAAGCCATCTTTTTTTGACTTCAGATTGCCCCAGACAAGCTACCAGCCATTTCTTTTACATTTATAAATTGCTCTCCAAATAATTTTGTCTTTGAGATATATATCCTGAGATATGAAAAAAATTAAACATAGAATATTAAATTGAGGGGTTTTTTTTTAGTCAAATGCACACTCCTTATATACGTTGACTAAAATTTACATGTAACACATAGTGGAATGTGTGTGAACATTAAGGGAATATATTGGTATTGCTAACATCTTTGAGATACTAGTTCTGGCTTTTATTTGTATCACAAGGACATTAGAAGGAAAAATAATTCTCCAAGTTCTGAGCAAACCAGAGAGAAGTGATTAATAGTAGCAGGACTAACCTCACCACGGGTTTGGAGTTTGGGTTTAAACACACAGCTTGGTGGTTGTCACAGAGTCTGCAACACGTGGTGAGCATCTTGGCTTGTGAGTTCGTCCACCGCGTTTGGTAAGCATGTGCTTGTATGTGGTCTAGCTGGTCCTGCCCTGTTTGAGTCGGTGCACACTGGGTGTGGGTGGTGCCTCTTCAAAATACCATAAAGGGAAACTTAGCTCTGCGCCACTCAGATTGCAGCTTATCTCATCCCACTAGACGTGGGGTTTTCTTTGCATGGTTTAATCTTCCAACTTGTGTAATTTATAATAAATCCACTTTTTCCTGATCTTTTCAAGCAGAAGTTCTATTTTTCTTCTTATATATCATTAAATATTTCTTTTAAAATCCTTAAACTGTTCTAGTGGCCTATGTGACAAGCACTGATTACAACGAGTGATTGTAATCTGATTTCATAAAGCCAAAACAGTCAAGTCATCAAGAAGAAAAAGTTTTGAGAAATGTTCTTGACTATTAATAAGGTGAATATTTTTAGCACTCAGAAAGCGTGATTTTTGTTAAAGAGATAACGCTAACAAACTCCCATTAGGATGTTGTCTTTCTGAATGTAACAGTATTATCTTAAGAGTAAAGAAAAAATACTGACCGATTGCTTTGCTATAATCGAACACATAAAACAAGACTCCACATACATAATGAATACTATTCACTTTTTCTCTTATTAACAAAAGAAACAATTCTTCATACAGCTGTTTGGTGGTACTAATCATGAAGTAAGTAAAGTCTCTGAAAGTATACAAACAATAGATTTTAAATCAAAAATGTTTATTGTAAAAAAGAACCTTGAAAATTGTTTTTTAAAAAAGAAACGTGAATTTCACAAGTCTTCAGGTTGTTTATAGGCATTAGCTATAGACAACTTCTCACTTTCATACAAAACTCATTCAATCATATAAAAATAAACACAAATTTACATGGACTCATCAACTATACAATTAATTAAAAAGGCAGTTGCAAAGGGTGCTGTGTGGATTGCATTTCTTGTATGCGTTTAAAATAGTTTAAGTACATCACAGAGTTTCTAAAAATCCTTTGTTGCACTTATTCCCATCGTTAGAAAATCATTAAAATTTAAAAAATTAAAATTTTTAGAAAATCATCAAAAATTCTTTTAAAAAGTATGACATGGAGCGTGCACCAGGAATGTTCAAAGCTAGTCTTTCCCGTCTCCCCCAAGGCACATACTATTTATTGGCAAAAAAAAAAAAAAAAGAACAAAAAAACCCACTTTTAGTACATTCTCCTGTGTTTTTTCTTCTTGTTCTTTCTTCCTCTCTCCCCCCCCCTCCCTCCCTTAAAAACACAGTTTAAAGTATGACCAGTAATCAAAACAGGCTTTAGCTCAAGGATGGTGACCTGACATCAGACATGTAATAAAGTAAACTTGGAATACTTTATAAGGCACCTGAGATAGGGTCTGGCAGACTGGCAGATTCTCTTCCTATAGGAAATTCTATTACAAATTCCGTTACAAGGCAACACTGTTCCTTTCAGTGAAATGATTTGGCAGCGATGTAAATCTTTGCATTCTTTCTTAGTAAGAAAAGATGCACAATGTGCTTTTTGCTTCATCTCTGAAGAGAGAGATTCTTGTCTTTTATCCTCTCCATCTAGCTGTCAGTAAATATATAGTAATTTTAAACTTCACATGGAAAGGATTAACTTGACACACATGGATGCCCGTGCTCTTGAAGCTGTGTGTGTGTGTGTGTGTGTGTGTGTGTGTGTGTACATATTCTTTGGTCGGTAAGCACAAGAGAAAATGCCTTTGGACTTTTACTTGTCATTCGGAGGCGGAGTGAAGAAATGCCTTCTGCTTGAGTAAACATGGGTTGTGTCACTCAGTGTGCTACACAGCAGCCAGATTCCTCGTGTTTGTGCAGAAGAGACATTCGGGAGAAGGTTTTGGAGCAGTTCTTGCACTGGTATTTCTTGACGTCCGAGTGTGTCTGCAGATGAGCCCTCAGATTTGACCTGTCTGCAAAGGCCCTGCTGCAGTGAGAGCAGGAGAAAGGCTTCTCCCCTGGGGGGTGGGACGGGGTGGGGCGGGGGGAGAAAGAAAGACAATCAGTGTTTTCAGAGGAAACGCAAAGCCAGATAACGTTTATGAGCAACAACCACATTTAGCCCAAAGCATGAGAAACAGCCAAACTTGATTCAAATCCCCCAGAATAGATACTTGTTTTAATGTCTGGCCCTTTAAGACAAATGTGACTGTTGCGTTAAAAAAAAAAAAAAAATCAAATTAAAAAAAATTTAAGAATATGGTTCCTGCCACCAGCCACGCAGAAATAATTCCTGTCGTCCCAGGGCTTCACTTGTCCAGGCTCTCTGCTTCAGCAGGTGCAGCTAACGGCCAGCTCCTCCCCACATTTCCCAACCTTTCCCCTTTTCCCTCCTTCCGTGTTATGACAAAGCCTGGATAAATGCCTCGACTCCCTGAAGGGTAATTTTGTGCTAGGAATAGAAAATTCGGCAGCAAAAACAAAACAAAAGCAAACAACGGAAAGCAAATTCAGCTCTAACTATCCAGCTTGCTGTGGGGTGAGAGATAGCACAGCAAGAATGAAACTAACCAAAACCAAAAACCAAAACCTTCCTCTCTCTGTCCCCCTGATCAATTGATTGGGACAGCAACGTTTGTACTTGCTGATTATTGGGAGCCATTTCACAGAACACACATTCAAGCACATCTTTCCTGATTTGCTAACTGATCTTTGAGACCAAACCTCCTGAATCTACTTTCCAAAGTCTAAATGCTTGTTTGCGGTCCCGGGAGCAGAGAGTGTTAGCAAGCAATGGGGCCCTTGGTGCTCTGACGACTTTTCGAGTCGTCAGGCAGTAGCTAAAAATGATCATCCATCATTAAAAGCACCGTGTCGCCACTTAATGCAACTCCGACAGCCCGCCCAGAGCTTCCTTGGGTCCATCAGTAACATCCCTGACTAGGTTTTCTCTTACCAGTGTGAGTTCTAATGTGCCCTTGAAGTAACCAGGGTCTGGAGAACGCCTTGCCGCAGATCTTGCAGACACAAGGTAACGTGTGGGTCCGGATGTGCATCTTGAGGGCGCCCAGGCTCACATACTCCTTGTCACAGTATTTGCAGCTGAAAGACTTCCTTGACTGGGTGTCACAGTGCAGCTGCTTGTGTTTGCCCAGCCCAGAGAAGGTCGAATAGGTTTTACTGCATAAATTGCACTGAAACTTTTCAGCTTCGATGGCATGGGGGTCTGAAAGCTTGGATTGTAGTCTTTCCTCTTCATCGCTAATGGGGCTTTCGGAGCCGCTGTGGTCCTTGGAAGAGGTGTCAGATGGCGGAGGGGGACTCACTCGCCCCAAGGATGCGGGGTATCCCGACAGAGGAGAGAGGCCGGTGGGCAGCGGGGCGTGGAAGGGAGCTGCTGTGGTCCACACGGTGATGGGGCTGTAGGCTCCCGAGCTGAGGATCTCCGGCTGGGGGATGACAGGCACGGGGTAGCCCTCGTAGAGATACGGGGAGATAATCACTGGGAGGAGAGAGGAGGGGAGAGGAGAGTGAGCTGAAACGCAGCTTCAAAAACGCACGAAGAAGCTGCTTGGCAACACGCGCAGGACTTGGTTACGAGAAGACAGACCCTGTAAGAAGGCGCAGGAGTTGGGAGGACATTTCTTCTCCACCGTTGCTGCTGGCGGTCACTGCCCTTAAGGCACATTTGTGTCCCCGGCACACGGAGTGTGCCGGGGTCTGCCCTGCCCTGCGGCCAGGGAGCGCAGCCCAGCGAGGGGAAAACCTACCCACTCTTTTCAGAGATACAGAAAAGCTCTCTTCCATTTTATGCGTGGGCTGGTTGCAGGGCTTACGCCTGTGAGTACAAAGATCGGCGTAAATCAAGCCGCTTTCTGCAGGAAAGGAGCCTTATTACATGGGGAAAAAAGCAGTAATTCAACGTTTACGCACCGCCTCACCCACCCTCCACGTACTCATTATGCAAGTATGTACACGCTTTGGAACAGGACGATGGACGAGCCGAAGGAAGTTCTCCTAGCCAGTTCAGAGTTTGAAAGTTTTGAATTAAACCTGAGCCTGGATGATCAGAGGAATGACCGCTCTTTCGCGACCCTGTTTCGAGGCAAACAGCTCGGTCTCCGGCTCTTTTGTAACAGAAGCTGAGCGGCCGCGCGCCCCTGCGTTTACCTATTTATAGATAGATGGAGATGCAGACGTCGGGCCCCCCCTTTACCTGTGTGTGTGTCTAGCTCGCTGTAGTTGGGCTTCTTGGAGGCGTTGAAATGCTTCTTGACCAGGAATGAGCGCGGCATCCTGGAGGCGGCTCGGGGCGCGGGGCGCGGGGCGCGCGGTCCTACAGCATCGCGGCCCCGGCAGGTGCGCGTGCGGCGCCGCCAGGTCGCGGGCTCCTCGCGGACTGAGCCCGCGGTGGCGGCGGGGAGGCCTTTTTTTCCTCTCTTTTGCGAGAAGGGTCCAATCACAGCCGAGAGGCTCAGATTTCAGCTCCTCCCTCTGGGACAGCTGTGAACAGAGGAAGAATCTGTTGTCAGACTAAGTTATTCTGGTTCAAAATGGGCTGTGCCCCGGGTTTCAGTGGAGAGGAAAAAAGTGCTTGAGTCTTTTCAGGAGAGGTCATTCTCCTTCTTGAGCGCTAAGCCGGGCGTCCGTGCTCCGGGGGCGCCAGGTCCGCCTGGCCGGGCCTGGCTTCCAGATGTGGGCTCCGCGCCGGCCTGGGAGGCCGGCCCCCGGGCCCGGGAGAGGTCCGGCTAGCCCGGGGACGGAACGGTTCGCTCCTGGCTTTTGCAAAGGGAAGGTAGCGGCGAGGACAAAGCCCCCGTGAGTGAGCGGCGGGCCCGTAGGGGGCTTCCCGGGGCCTGCGAAGCAGCCCTGCCACGCGCTGAGGATGCGCTTCGCGCGTCGCAGAGGCTCGGCCGAGCCGGACGCGGCGCTTCCCCGGGAAATGGAGCGGCCGTGTCACCATGTTAGCCTCGGTGCCTGAAAGAAGCGCTTTGTAGCCCCTGAAGGACCCGCGTTCGGGGAGAAGCGGGGGCACCGCAGGGATGAGAGGGAAGGATGGGTGAATCTTAACGTCTCCACAAAGGCATCTGACAAGTGCTTGTATCTTTTCATGCATCACTGTGTTTTTTATGGAAAAAAAAAAAAAGCGTGAATGGGCCCTTAGAGACAGTTGTTTCAAACATGTATCTGCTTCTATATGGTGCTGTTTTCTTCAGTGTAAAGTCGTCAAACTTCATGTCTGCTGCTGCCCTGCGTGGTGCTTTTAAAGAAAGGGTGCTTTCATGAGTACTGCTTGGTTAAGCTTTTAAGCTAGTCTAGCAACCAGCAAAAATACCTTGATTTTGTGTATGGTATTCAATCTGAAAATACGCTAAGGTGGCTCACTGTAAAAATGACATTTCAACCGTATTTTCAAACATCTCTGTCCCTTCCAGATTTTCTCCCCACCTTTTGCTTAGAGCTTAAGGAAAGAACAAATTTGCAATCAGACCACCCTACTCTTGATTCGAACAGGTGCCAGGAGGAAAAAAAAAAAAAAGTGAAAAAATAACAGTGTGAAGTCAAGACTTGTAAGAGGGAAGCGCGTGGCAGGCCGCATAACTTCTTAATCTCGGGGTGAGGCAGCCGTGTGCGGGGGCGGGTCGGGCGCTCCCCATGCAGGAGCCCATTTCAATGATTCCCCCCCCCCTCTTTTTTTTTTCCTCCCAACAGTCACTAGTTTAAACGCCAGAGAAAAGAATTGAGATGAATCTTTACGTTAAAAGGAACGGTGTTCGTAGGCGCCAGGAAAATGTGAATATGCCTCAGATTTCTCCACAAACGATAAACTGGGGCGGAGGGGGCGTGGGTCCCTCACAGCAAGGTTTCTGAGCCTCTGCTTTGGGGAAGGCTGCTTCAGATCCGGGCCTGGTTTATTGGGGCAGGGGCCCTCCTCGCCCTTCCCAGCCGGTTCCTGCAGAAGCACTTGTGTTAGAGACGCGAACCCCCCCCCCACCCCACCCCGGGAAAACGCAGATGCCACGTGCCCGCCCTTCTTCACTGAGCTGCACGTAGAGCTTGCTCACAGCACTGAGGCTGCGAAGGGCATCCGGTGTTTGTTTGCTGGTAATCACAGCACGAGATAACCTGCTAAAGGTGTGTATTCGAACACTCCATTCTAGAAGCTGAGCAGCAATTCACTCCACTAGGAAACCCCTGGAAGCTGGGTTACAGACGTCTCATCCCGCGGACACCAGGCAGAGGTGGGAAGCGTTCCACGCCCGCCGGCGGGGAGTCGGGGCGTCAGGGCCGTCCGAGGAGCGCCCTTACGCAGGTCTGCGGGCCCCCGTGAGGCGGGGCCGCGCTCAGGTGAGTCAGGGCACAGGTGCTGCGCTCACACACCCACCGAGGGGCCAGCGGCGCCAGGCGAAGCAGCGAGGATGGGAGGATGGAGGTGGGCCGCCGGGACCCCCCCCCAAAGAACGGGACCCCCTACCAAGGAACCCGCTGCGGGGCTCTGCTCACACCTGTGAAGGGTCCCCTCCTGTCGGCCAGCATCTGGCCTCGGTCACCGGCTAAAGGCGCTCTGGCCCAGGCATGGACCCCGGGCTTCAGTGTGTCACTGGGGCAGCACACACCCAAGTGGGTTTTGTTCTGCAAGAAAGCAGTCCTGGGTGGATGGCTCAGGCTCACGGGAAAAGCGAGGAAAGACACCGGGGCTGAGATGTTACTGGGCCTGCAGTGTGTGTGTGGGGAGCTGGGGGCACAGGTGAGGCCCCCGGCAAGGGGCACATGTCAGCCTTTCGTGGAGCAGACACGTGAGGGGAGAAAGGACGGCCTGGGGGCAGCTTCTAGGGTCCTGGGCCCAACTCCCCCCAGGATCGCGGTTCTGCTGGAGGAAGTGGGCCTTAAAAATACCCCTCCTAGCAACTGAGCCCCGCCGGGGGGGGGGGCACGCCTTCCCTGTGGTCTGTGGGGCGCGTGGGACCTTGGAAGCCCATGTGATCTAGCTCCTTAATTGTCGGGAAGGCTATTAGGATGGGCCCTGATGTGAGTTACCTGACAGTCTCTTCTTTGCTCTGTTTTCTGAAGATGCTGACAGAGGTGACTTGTAGACAGCTTTGTAAAGGGCAGCTCTGTGACCTCACGGGAGGGCCAGCCCTTCCCCGCAGGCTCCCCGTGCCAGCGGGACTTCTCCCGGACCCCGTCTTTTCCATGAAAGACATATTCTTGCCTTGCCGGATTGGGGAATAAATTAGATTCATGAGGTTTGGGAATGCACCTCAGGTTTGTTTACTTTGCACAGGGATTTGTGTACATGTAGGTACGTAGGTATGTGGGAAGCAGTGCAGATCTGACTGAGTTTAGGAAACAAGTCCGGCACCAGAGGAAACCACGCTGGGCCGAGGTAGAGAACAGGCTCCTAAGACGATGGTGTGTCTTCTGGCTTCAGTTTGTGGCCGGCACCCTGGAGCGGGCGGGGGAGGGATAATCTCCCTTGAAAGATATGCAGTCATGGAATGTCGTTGGTTTGACTGTGCTGTCTGGAGAATATGATCGTGCCTAGCTAATTTCTTAACTATTTAGATAGTAACAAAGTGGCTGTGATATGGAACTTTGAAGTCTGAATGACAAAGGCGTGAGGCCACTCATGGTTTGGCACGTACCTGTGTTTGTACACAGATGTGTATGTATTTGTAGTCCTAA
Organism: Balaenoptera musculus; assembly: GCF_009873245.2. NCBI lineage: Eukaryota > Metazoa > Chordata > Mammalia > Artiodactyla > Balaenopteridae > Balaenoptera > Balaenoptera musculus. Next base: position 80,135,466 of record NC_045801.1, on the reverse strand, counting down.
TTCATAATTGAACTCAGCTTCAGATAAAGTCAACCAGCCCCTGAAAGAGTAATAAATATTTCCTTGGGTACCTGGGTATCTCTGTCTGTAAATTATGTTTGATACTCTTCCCTTATTTCTTTTCCAATGATATGGGGACAAATATTTCCCAATGCAGAAGGGGAAATAACCAGTGAGTGTAGGATTCTGCTAATAGGTTCTGAGCTTCATGACATCCTCTGGGGATGTGGATAAAACTCACGTACACACATCTGTCTGCTCAGCGAGGCCAGCATGAGCGTGTGTGTGTGTGTGTGTGTGTGTGTGTGTGTGACAGAGAGAGAACTGTGTGAGGAACAACGGGAAGGCAAGCTGTCAGGGTGTGCTGTACGGTGTGACGGTGCTCGTTCTTTCTGGGTGTCTCACAGCCGCGGGTTCTGTGTGTGTCCGCCTGGCTCCAATGTGGTGAGGTCAGAAGTGGCGCACATCTAACACCGAACACAAAACCTTGCTGAACGCGGGAGCAGCTTTTAATGAGATGTATTGAATATTTTGTGTCGAATAACTTGTATGCAGCGCCTCGTCTCTAGGCACGGTTTTCGAACCCCCTTTGCCTCTGATGGCTGCACTGCAGTTAATGTGCCATTCAAGGTCAAAGACATCCACGCCCGCAGCGTCCTCTCCGTGCCTGCCGACAGGGCAGCTAGAGGAGCGGGAACGATGGCAGAGAACACGCCGGGGCTCCAGGATCTGTGGGCGCAGAGAGACACCTACTGGTGGAGTTGGGAAGACGCCCGGTTTCCTTTCTGGGCTTCCTTTTCCATAATTCTCTGACAAGGCTGCCACCTCGGGGAAGGTGGACGATTGGTCGGCACACCCAGGGCCTGAACGGAACCTCATTTTGCAGTTGCCCCAATTTCAGGCGAACATTATTTAAACCCTGAGTTTTTAATCTGTTCTTAATTAACAGTGACTTATTTGTGTTTGTAGAAACGCAGGTGAAATTTACAAACGCACTATGCCGCTTAAAGGATGGTGAGCGAGGCGGGGAAGACTTTCATTGGTCTGGGCCGTCGTGAGGAAAGCACCGTATTGGTAACTCAGGGGCACCTCGGATGGTTGTTCGCTGGGCCCCTGATGACCCACAGGCAGAGGCTCAAAGGCGGGAACGAGCATCCCAGGGCATCCAATGGCCGCGATGGGGCGGATTCCCACTGTGCGTCCTCCTTCACGGCTGGGCACTCCGCTACCCACCTGGTCTGCTAAGTGGGCAAGACCCTGAGGCCAGGCAGTCTGTGGAGTGGAGGGTGATATACAGGCCGCGGTTCTAGAAGGTTCCATGTGAGCTGCCCACCGTGCTGGGCACGCCTCACGCATGGCTCAGTTAATCCCCCAAAGTAGCCAGCCCTGCAGGGGCAGGTGAGGAGATGGAGGTGCAAGGGTCAGATCACACTGCTAACAGGGAACTGGGGCAGCGGGGTGGGCACTCGTCTCTAACCTGCTTAACTTCAAGTCCTACCTATTCCACTGCTCGGTTGTAACTTAGTTTCTATCACAGGACTGAGTCAGGCTCATTACCAGCTGCAGAGCACGAAGAGTGCCTTCCCACATTCTTCCTCACTAGGGAATGTTTATAATCTCCCCATTTACCATCTTCCTGTGTCCGTTCCACCCACCACAGTCTGCGCTGTGTGTCTCCCTTTTTTCCTAAGTAACACCAGGGTCACAGTTGTTTCATTTCAAACGTGATATCATTTACCCCAGGCCTTGGGTGTGGCTTCTGGGAAGACATTGGACCAGAGCCCTGAGCACTCAGCTAAGGAGCTGCCGTGGTCTTTGCCCAAAAAGGAGACAACACTGATCATTATTCTTATCCTATAAGCATCACGTGGCTTTCAAAGCTGGAAGTGACTGGAAGGGACTCCAGTCTTTAATGGGATTTTGTTGGGGAATTAAACCCACCCGTAAAGAAGCAGTGTTTCCAGCTATAATGGGGGTGCCCCACAGCCGGGAAGTCCTCTTTCTCTCCGTAAGTGTGTGCGCACGTGTGTGACACACCTGCCTCGCTCCCAGCGTGGGGCGCTGCCGTGTCGTGGACATGGCTTCCTTGTTCACGCGTGGGCAGGTTGGTCTGCACTCGCTTACAAGAAGGACTGAGGCACTTCCTGGGGGAGAATGGGGAGCCAAGCCCCCAGTGGGACCCTGTAAGAAACCCTGGGTCCCCGGGGAGGCTTCTGACTGCAGTCCAGTGCCAGCCAGGCCGCAGGACAAGTGGGGGGAGCCTGGCGGGTGGACCCGGAAAGGGACGGACTGGGAGCCCCTGGGCTCCCGAGGGAGGTGGAGCTGCTCTGGACCCCCCAGTGCAGAGCAATTGAGGAGGTGTGAGCCCCCTTCCCGGGTCTGCCCGAGGACCCCACGGTGTCCACGCCCGAAGGGGTGCCGGGCGCCGGCTCCAGTGGGTGCCCGGTGGGAGTGCGGGTGCAGCTGGGGAACGAGGAGCTACCGGGTGCTCTGGTCCCCAGCAGAGGCGGCAGCGCCTGGGGGGCCTGGCGGCCGGACAGAGAGGCTCGGGGAGCAGGGGGAGGAGCTCCCCGAGTTCCCCGGGGCCCCCACCCTGGCCCCGCAGAGCGCACAGTAGGTCCGCAGAATGCCTTCCAGGTGCTCAGGTTCTGGATCAGTGCCGGTGTCACTGACATACTGAGCAGGGATTGGAGGACGGGGGCAGGGAGGGGGCAGTATGTGAGTGTCGCTGCCCGCCCGCCCCCTGCGCCCAGGTGCCCTGGCTTAGCCCCGGACCCGAGTCGCCCAGACATCCACCTGGATTTTCACGCCAAAATCCTTTCAAAGAGCAGACTGTGAAACTTTTCAAGACGATTAGAGAAGCAAAGTCTAAATCACGCTCTGCTTATGACTTTCTCCCTTAATTGAGATCTGGGCCCACCTCCTGGCGAGCCATTTCCCAGAAACACAGGTCTGTCAGATCACTCGGTTGACACGAGGCTCCCGCCAGCTTCCCTGACACCTGTCCTCTGCGCCAGGACGGTGGCCGTCACCAGCCAGGCAGACCCGGGCACACTGTTTGCAAGCCCCTGGGAAAGACATCTAGAGCCTTGTGGGCACTTTGATCCACTGCTGACCAACTATTTTGCCTGGATGGAAACCTCATTTCATATGCTGTGATTTTTCAAAGTAGACGTTTTCTTAAGTTATACCTGTTTCAAAAGAAACACACACATACCACGGGCAGAGCAATCTTTTCTAAACGTGCTCTGTGACCTGTGTTTAAAAGTAAAAGTCTTACCTTAAAGCCAGCATCATCATGGGAAGTAAGCCCCGTGGTGCTCACTCATCACCTTCAGACCCCAGATGTAAGCCTCTCGCTGGCACTAAGGAATGATCAGTCCCCGTCGCCCGCTGCCAGGGGAGGTGGTGGTCCGGTTCACGGGCAGCAGGAGAGTGTTAACATCTATTATTAACTAGTATTAACACTGAAGTCTCCTTACTGTAACTCTCCCGGCTGCTGGAGACCATCAGCTGATTGCAGAAGCCTAAGGCCTCTTAGGAGCTGGGTGGGTGGAGTTCTACCCTCCACCCCCAGGCTACCCTCCACCCCCACACGGACCCAGACTCTACTGGGGGGGGGATACATCACGAGGCAGAGACACTGTGCAACCATTCAAAGGTGATTATGGATGGACGTCAAGGGCGTGAGAGTAATCCCGAGACGCCACATGGTCTCGAACCGTTGGAATTACGTTCTTGATGCTGAGTGATGACCCAGAACCAGGAGCTGTGCTTCGGAAAGGGTGGCGGGAACTGAGGCCAGAGAGGAGGCTGAGGTGGAGTCAGGCGTCAGGGCAGAGCCTCGGGGATGGGGGGCAGCGCGTGCCCTTTGACTCTGGCCGGGAAGGCGAGGAGAGGTGGGAACTTTCTCAGCCTCACAGGGGATGAGGTCTGACCCTACTGCTTCCCGGGGTAAAGCCCTGTCAAGCAGCTTCCACGGCGCTGGGGGACAGGCCACCTTCTGCTGGGAAATGTAAGCCAGCAGCCTTTGCAGACTCTCCTCGAAAGCCTCTAAAGGCGTCAAAGTAGAAAGAAGGAACAGTTCTCTACTTCAAAACTCTGGTGAAATTAGTGTCCTGTCCTCTGCTGCCCTCTCCACCCTGGGAAGCGGTCCAGTTTAATGCCTCTGCATGGGCATCCCCTGCCCATATTTAATGTTGGTTTCATCCTTACCCTCCGTACATCAGGACAGATGTCCCCGTGCTACGCGGAGACTGTGGGAAACAGCAGGTTCCGCTTAAAATGGCAAATGCCCCCTCCACCCCAGGAGAGACCCTCACTCATGGAAAGGGGGGGACAGAAGGTACAGGATGTCTTGGCTTCAGTAGTTTTAGACCAAAGTGCAAAGGGAGACTTGGATCCCACACACTGGACCATCCTCCACCTGACGGAGAACTTACACCAGAAGGACCACAGTTCAACCTGGTTCTCCCGACGCCCGGATTTCGGTTTTCTCTTTGTGGTCGACTGAAAGGTGGCTCCCCTTGGCTCTAAGATGCATTGGGGGAGCTCTTGAAACGGCCTGGTGGGTCTCCCCAGTTGGTGATACTCGCTGGTGTCAGCGAATGTGGGGATGGGGGTGGTCCCAGAGGTGTGGGCATGGTCCCGCTTCCCGCCACAAAGCACCTGACAAGCCTGTGCCTTTACAGGAACAGCCACTGGCCACGTGAGCTGGGGCGCATCCTCCTGTCGATGGGACCCCCTCCGTCCAGTCCCTCCTGGGGGGACCGTCGGGCACCTGCAACCGTGCTGACTCCCCCGGGTACAGCACAAATCTCCCTCGTTTCCAAAGATGATGGTCAGGGTTTGTCAAGTTGCAGTAAGGAAGGAAAAGGACACAGGTCCCTGGTAGCCACGATCTTTAAACACACAGGCTGAGGCGAGGCCCCCTGAAACGGGAGGGCTCAGAGCCAGTGGTCCACGTCGTTCCCACGACATGGATCCAAGCCACCCTTGTGTCAGGATAGAGACTCTGCACTGGAGGAAGGTCACCCTGAGCCCCAGGGAAGGCCCTGACTTGACACAACAATGTTGAAAATCAACATGGGTGATGCCCCAGGATTAAGTGTTGGATGGAAGAGGGTGGGTGCCGTGCATGGAAGATCCCCGGGACACAGAGCCCAGGGAGGCCTTCCCTGGAGGAGCCTGCGGGGAGGATGGCAGAGCAGGACCCCTCCCACAGGGAGTGGAAACCCAGCCGCTGGTGGGCGGTACAGGGAAGTTAAATGCACTGCTCAGCTGATCGCAGAGAACAAGTTTGGAAGCTGGTCCTATGTACTGTGTATTGTCTTTTGAGGGTGGGATTTTGCTGCTTTTTTTTTGTTTCTTCTTTGTACTTGGAATAGAAATGTTGACTATTTCCATCAGCAGTGAGTCAATGGATTCCAAAGTGAACTTAAAAAATAATAACCTGGAAATTATAGGACACGTTATGCACATCATCATTATCATCGTTTTCCCAGAAGAACATTTGAATTTGTATGTTTTCAGGCTATTTCACCAGATACACCTACAATCAGCTCAGGCAGATGAACCATTCAAACGAAGTATCAGCGTGATCGCTGGTACGTTTGGGTGAGGAAAGGCTCAGTTTTCGACTTGAAAAGGACGATTAAAGATGATTCATTATAAACCCTTTGTTTTTAGGGAGACTATATTTTCTTCAGCTGTGTCAGCCTGGGGAGAAAGGGGGTTTGAATAGAAGCCCTTGAAGAGTGGTTCTCCTGCTTTGTCTCCCCAGCTGTGTAGACAGGCTTCCTCTTGGGGGGCCCAGCCCCTGCCTGGAGCCCTGGGGCGCCTTCTTGCGTCCCCGTCTTGGTGGCCGTGGCCATGCCTCCAGTGTCCACCGAGGCTGCTGACCACGCCCGCAGGTTGTGGAAGCCACGGCAAAATTCCCTGGACGCCCCCAGCTTACCTCCTGTCCGAGCCAGACGCGTCCCCTTAGACGGCGTCCAGCCTCCTCCAGCCCCAGCCCCGGACCTGGTCTCGTCTCCGCTGCGCAGACGACACAGCACTGGACACAGCAGCCCCGGGCCTGGGGTTCCCCGCAGCCTCGCGTTTTCCATGCTCTTGACCCAGGCCCGAGAGGTGAGGGCGCGGGGGCTGCTCAGAGGACAAGCACCTGACGAACGCGGTGCCCAGCGCCAAATGGCCTTTCCTCCAGCGCGCTGCACCAGCGCCTGCAGGTTCGCACCCTTCGGTTCTCTGTTCCCTGGAGGCTTCTGGTCCTTGATGCAAACAGACACCTGGAGGCATCTCTCCCGCCAGCAAGCAACTCCCGGTGATTGAGTGCCAAGATGGACAGAGCCCAGGGCCCTGAGTCCTGCCTGCTGTCCTTCCTTCCTCCCTTCCTTCCTTCCCTCCTCCCTCCATCCCTCATCGCTCCCTATCTTTCCTTCCTTCCTTCCTTGCTTCCTTCCTTCCTTCCTTCTTTCTTTCTTTCTTTCTTTCTTTCTTTCTTTCTTTTTCTTCCTTTCTTTCTTTCTTTCTCTCTCTCTCTTTCCCTCCCTCCCTTTCTCCCTTCCTTCCTTCCCTCCTTCTTTCTTTCCTTCCCTCTTCCCTCCATCCCTCCCTATCTCTCTCCCCTTCTCCCTTTCTTTCTTTCTTTCTCTTTCTTTCTTCCTTCCTTTCCTTCCTTCCTTCTTTCATTCTTTCCCTTTCTTTCTTATGGATTTTATATCCTTATAAGTACCTGTGTATATATACATGCATATGTATTCTTTTTTTTAATAAGAACTTACTGAGTGCCTACCTTTAGCCAAGAATTGCACTAACTATGTTTGTGAATCTTATTTAAATCTCCTAACAACTCTCTAGGACAGGTATAATTTACTACCTCACAGCTGATGACATTGAGAACTAGACTTCATACACATGACAGCTGTTCTAAGTCTACTGGTTTGTAAACTGCATGTTAGCAGAATGACCATTTATTGACCTCCAAGTATTTGGAAATCAGACAATAACAGCCCTTATGCAGACTGGGGTAATTGTGTTTGGTTAAGAGTATAATAAAGAATAATATGACCCAGCCTGAGTGCCCATTAAATTATGCAGTTTTTGAGTTCAAAAATGACTGCGGACTTTGAAGTTCAATAGGTCTGGATTTGAATAATGACTAGTGTTACATACTAGCTGAGTGACCGCGAGCTAATTATTTTATTCCCATTTACTCTTTGGTGAAATGGGAATATTAATGATTATCTCTCAGAGCTGTTGTAAGGACTTGAGATGGTGCATGTAAGGTGCTCACATAGTATTCAGCACATAACAGTAATAACAAGGATGATCCTTTATTAAGTGCTTACCATGAGCTAGATATTGTACGAAGCAATTCAGCAGGTTTTATTTTGTTGAATCCTCTCCTAATCCCTTTAATCTTGTCCTGATAAAGTCAGGATAAAGCCCATTTTGCACATGGGTTACCCAACAACCCATTGGTCCCATAAGCAAGTCTCGAATCCAGTTAGTCTGACACGCCCTGTGCTTCTCCTACTGTGAGACCTGCCACAGAGCAGTCGAATGAACGACCGCTGCTGTTGTTAGAGCGTGCAGTGCAACACACTTAAAAATGACATCATTTTTTGTTTTAAAAACATTTTTAAAAGGAACTACACTGGCCGTTCAAAAATCCAGCAACAGCAGTTTTGTTTTAGAAACACGATCGTTGACCTTTTGGTGCCATGACTCTAGGGTGACCCTGGGTTACTTTTGGTTTTGTTTTTTGTTTTGAAGCATCTTCTGACAGGCTGGGGTAGAAGTAATTCTGGGGCTTCTTTTAAATAAGGTCCTGCCTCCACTCCTACTGCCTTGGGTTCTCAGGTTGGTGTTTTTCTTACTGCACAAGAGGGCAGTGGATCTGAGCCAAGGAAAGCTATGGAGACCTCTGTCATTTCCCAGCCAGATCTGAACAGTACAGTAGATCCTTGTTACGACATGACTCATCCACGGATTTGGATATATTGCTGGTCAAGCTAAGTCTTCCAAACATAACAAGGATACCTGCCAAAGTCTCAAATAATACGGTTAGTCTATGATACAATTATTAGTCCTATTTATTGGGACTGGAGGTGTTACAGCCCTGAATGCATTGCTGGAATAGAGTTTCTTACACTGTAATAAATAAGGTGGAGAGGGTAAGGGAGGGATCAATTTAATTTCCCCTTTGCTCTTACTTTCAAGGATGGAATTTATACATTCTACATGAAGAGGTATGTGGGGCTTTAGAAAACTTGATGGATATATTAGTTCCTTACTTATTCAGCAAATATGGATTAAATGGCCAACGTGTGCAGGGCCAGGTGTGAACAGTGGGGAACAGTGAACAGAGAAGATGGATCCCTGGTCTCATGGGGCTTACGGTTTAGAGGGGGAGGGGTATCTCTTGCCCCTAAAGCATGAACTACAGATGAGGGCAGTTGTGGTGGGTGAAGGATGCTGCAAGATTATTTAGCAGGAAGTCAGACCTTCTTGGGAGTCGAGATACTTCTCTGCTGAGGTGATGTTTGAACTGAGTTCAGAGGGTTGAGGGGTACCAGCTAAGTGAGACAGGGGAGGGGAGGAGGACATTCTGGAAGGACTAATAAGTGGCAGGGAGCAGACTGAACATCCAAAAACCAAAAGAGGCCCCTGTGTTGGGGAAAGGGACAGAAGAAAAAGCTGCAGATGAGGCTGAGTCTAGGGCCATTGTCCTGAAAGGATCGTCTATATTCTGAGATAAATGGTACGGCATTGGAGGAAAATTTGTGTGTAAATATGTATATTGACATTTCAATAAACTATAAAATGGTCTTATGTTTAGAAATAAGCCACCTTTCCAGCAGGCTAGCTTGATTAAAAATAAAAAGTAAAAGCCACCGCCCGACTTCTCTCTTCCACCCGCATTTGTTTCTCGGTGTTGTTGGGCATTCTGTCTGTGAGAGATGTCTTCCCAGCATCACTCATTGAAGAGGCTGTTCTTTCTCCATTGTACATTCTTGGTTTCTTTGTCATAAATTAATTGACCATATATGCGTGTGTTTATTTCTGGTCTCGTTACTCTATTCCATTGATATATGTGTCTGTTTTTTATGCCAATACCATGCTGTTTTGATTACTATATATTTAGAATATAGTTTGAAATCAAGGAGTGTGATACCACAAGCTTTGTTCTTCTTTCTCAGGATTACTTTAGCTATTCAGGGTCTTTTGTGGTTCCATACAAATTTTATGCTTGTTTTTTCTCTTCCTGTGAAAAATGCCATTGGAATTTTGATATTAATTGCACTGAATCTATAGATTGCTTTGGATAATATGGGCATTTTAACAGTATTAATTCTCCTAATCCATGGACATGGAATGTCTTTCAATTTCTTTCATCAGTGTCTATAGTTCTCATTGTACAGGTCTTTTACCTTGTTAGTTAAACTTATTCCCAGATATTTTATTCTTTTTGATGCAATTCATCTACTCTAGTTTGAATGGCATTCATGCTGTGCACGTAATTCTATGTTGACAGTTTTTTTTCTCTCTCTCTCTTTTTTAGTAATTTACAGTTGTCTTTCTTGTTTGTTTGTTTACTTCTCAGATAGAGAGACATAAACACCTGTGGTGTTGTTTTTATTTTTAATACATCAAGCTAAACATACTCTTAACTAACAGTGGATATATTATTGATACAATGAACCAGTTCAATTCAATTAAAGGGTAAAGAAATGACAAGACTGATGGAAGGAAAACTCAGAGGACTTGATACACTGAAGTCTTTTAAGATTTAAGAACAGGTCTAGGGAGTCAAATGGGTAAGAAGTTGAAGGGATGGGGGTTATAATCAGAGAGGCGAAGCTTGGGTTAGTGATTGTGGAGAGGGGTCTCCATGCCATAGTGTCCTCTCCGTGGGGTGGGGTGTGAGCACAGAGAGGAACTGGGGGGGGGGCTGCAGGCTCCCTGTACAGCAGGAGGTGATGGGTACAAGGCTGCAACATTATTTGAGGATTTTGAGATTTTGATTCTCTTGCTGTTTATTATTTTGTACAAAGAATGACAGTAGAATCTACCAGGCAGACATTTGGATAGATCTGAGTTTTCTACCATGCCCTATTTTTCTCTTTCTTTTGGTAAGTCTGTTGTTTCACTAATCATTTTTTTTTTTAATCTGCATTACACTCATAAAGTCCTCAAGGGAGTAAATGAATCACTGCCAACACAACTACATTTTCTCTTCATTTTCTTGAGAAATATTTTTGGAAGGAGATACCTAGAAGGGAGGTTGTAGGTATTTTCCATCTTTCCATAGATACATGTAGTTTTTGCTTTTTTAAAAAAGCAGTTTTATTGAGGTATATATTTTACATCTCATAAAATTCAGCCATTCAAGGACTTTTAATCATCTTGCTGAGTGCTGCAGCCTCCACCAGAAGTCAGGCTTATGGCATTTCTACACCCCCAGTAAGGTCTCTCGTGCTCCAGCTCGCACCCGCAGCTCCAGGCAACCTCCAATCTGCTTTCTGTCTCTAAGTTTTCCTTTCATGGGCATTTCGTAGACAGGGAACCACACCATATGCTGACTCTTGTATTTGCTTCTGTCACTTCACATAACTGTCTCTGAGGTTCATCAATCTCGTAGCATGTGTCAGTACTTCATTCCTTTTTATTGCCAGATAATATTTCATTGTAAGGATACAACAAATTATTTAGCCATTCATCAATATGCTAATGGGGAACAGCTTAGATTACTGTTTTGGGAACGCTCTTCTTTTCTAATATGGGCATTTAAAGCTAGATTAGAAAGCTAAGCCCTGTTTCAGCTGTTTATCATAAATGCTGGTATGTTGTATTTTCGTTCAGATCTACGTTGTAAGTCCGTTCACCTGTGTGTGGTGTGTGTTGTTTAGCAATCTATTGTTTAATTTCCAAATATTTGTGCTTTCCCTAAATTACCTTCACTTTTTGATTTCTAATTTAACTCCATTGTGGTCAGAGAGTATACTTTGTGTGATTTCAGTCCTTTTACCTTTATTAGGACTTAGTTTATGGCCGAGTCTATGGTCTGTCTACTCTGCGACTCTTCCACGTGCGCTTGAAAACAATCTGTTCTAAGGTGTCTGTTCCTTCAAGCTGGTGTTCCTCTTCTATAACTTTGCCAACTGTTAATTTTGCTGTGTGTGGGACAGAGTGTCCTGCTCCTTTGTGTGTCTTAAAATGTCTTGGTGAAAACTGGACGCTTAGATATGTCAACTGAAAAAAGAAAAAGCACAGCCTACAGGTTGAGAAGCGTGTTTTATTCAGCGGGCTTTCTGAGGACTATAGCCCGGGAGGCAGCCTCTCGCTAGCTCTGCGCGTCGGCTCGCAGAGGGCAGGGAGGAACCAGGCCTCTCAGGTTTTCTGTGCACGGGAAGACGCAAGAGTCCGGGCTCACTGAAATCATTCCTCTGATCTGCACCTCCGCTCCCTGGGGCCAGTGTCCTGTGCTCTCCCGTCCTGCTGGCTGGCAGATGGGGAACAGAAGGTGCTGCTTCCCTCCCTTCCCGGCTCCAGGATGGGCTCTAGGGTGGGCTCCAGGATCGTGCCCCCTGCAGCGTCTGGGCCGCGTCCCCCGGAGCCTGGCTCCTTCGCTGGGTCATTGTCTCTGTCTCTTCCCGTCCCTTCAACCCTGAGAGAGGCGACCTCTCCTTGCTCTTGCTGGTCTCTGTGCCTCATCACCCCGGCTGGTCCTTCCCTCCGATCGTGTCCCTGTGAAGAGTCCCCACCTTTGAGTATCTTCATTTGAACTTTGGGGTGAAACCCACTTCCTGCTGGGGCCTCGACCCTTTCAACCTCTATTTGGGGGCCCCTCTGTCTTGCTTTCCAGCTAAGATGTCCTTGAAGCCGAGGACTTACTTACCTTTCAGGGTAGACTGGATCAGACTGCGGTAAGAAAAATGATAGTGCATTTTAAAAAATACTAAATATCGGTAGCTTAAACACACAGGCTTACTTCTTGCTTATGCTAAACGCCCATTTTGAGGAACCGTCTGGAGGCGGGTGGAGAGGGGCGTCTTTACTTCTTATGCACGTTCAGGGTCCGGCTGCAGGACAGAGCGGGGGAAGGAGAGCCCGGGAGGCAGGGGGTTGGCAGAAGGAGCAAGTGTTCTGGCCTGGGAAGGACCTGGACTGGTCACGAGGCCCCACCCAGCTAAAAGGGGGCAGGACATCCCTGGGGGCCGAGAGCCAGGGTGTCCGGTAAGCAGCACTAATTAGTGAATCCGCCCTGTCTCCACATATTCAGTTCACTGTCCGTCCCCAAAACAGAATATTCTGCCTCCTTCCTAAGGGGGACGCCCCAAGGGTCCGTCCTGGCCCGTGTCACGTCGAGGTCAAGGCTGTCTGAACAGTGGCTGGGAGCCTCCCGGGTGTCTGGAGGTGACTCCCTCTCCGTGTGCAGACCAGCGAACTGCCCTCGAGTACCTGGTGCGCTGTGGTGGCGCAAGGGACAGGAAACATGGCAACAAGCACTTTAGGACCCATTTGAAAGAAGGCAGAATGAGGGACGCACGCGGTCACTGGCGCCCACCCAGGGACGGGGGAGCTTCAATTCCTCTCCCGGCAGCGCCTTGGTCTCTGCGTCCCAGCCTCCCCGTGGGACAGTCTTCTTCTGCCATTACCTTCTTGGCTACATCTGAACGGGACATTAGGACATATTTCCTCCTTGGGGACTGAGCAGCTTTCTGGGGTGTCTTGCCCATGGAAGGTTCGGAACCAATGTCCTTTAATCCTGCAGGGTCACATTCTCTCTTGGTCCTGGGTGATGGTACCTTCAGGCAGTGAAGCTCTCAGAGACTTGGGGAGATGATGACGTATCTGATTTCCATCAACTCTGCATGTTGATAACCACACCCGTGTCTTTTCTGGACACGCTTTTAAAATCTGCTGTGTTTCCCTGCTTCCTGGACCCTTGTCTTTCGCTTTCTCAACTGAGCCACAGTTACTTATTATCTTATTTCCCTGAGACATTTTGTCCACTTAAGAAGATTGATTTGGTGCCAACGTTTTAATTGGTCATTACTCTAAACACCTCACTCCATCCCGATATTTAACAGTTCATGTGGCATCTATGCACTGACATAGTTTTGTATAATGTTCACAGTCTGGATTCGTCAGCAGATTCTGAGAACATGTTTGGTAGGAGTGCTGCAGAGGGGATTTGCAGCCGTCCAATGGCAGCAAATCAGGAGATATAACACACCCGTTTGTCTCATTAGTGATACTGAGTTTGATCACTTGATAATCATGTCACCATTTTAAAAACACCTTTCTCACTTGGTGGGCATCTGTAGGGGACTCTTTGTGCAGAGGGCAGGGAAGGGAAAACGTCTTCCCTCTGCTGTCCTGGGTTCAATGACTGGGGCCTGCAAATCAAACTGATATAAGACAGATTAACGATAGAGGAAAAAAGCTAGTTTTAATTACGTGTGTGCACAAACAGTAAGCGGCTGGAGCTTGGGGCCTTCTGTGGCATCTGAGTCTGCACGAAGGAGAGGCATTTTGGACTCTGGTTGGGGAGGGGAGGTCAGTTACAGGATGGGGTCAGGAAATGTGTGATAAACGAGAATTTTTTAGTAAGGTTTGTTATGCAGATTTAAGTGTGTGCTTTCCATTCCTAAGAGTTGCTAAGAGTAACCCTGCTCCTTGGTATAGAAGTAGGAGACACCTTTATATGCGGAAACGTCCTTTATAAATGTGAATATCCCTTAAAAAAGGAAACTTAGGCTCTGTTTTCAGAGCTTCTCTTGCATCTGCTGTTTCTCAAAATAATCAGCTTAAAATAATCCTTATGCCAAAGAGGCATATTTTGGGGGACATATTCTGGTCCCCTTCAAGGGGGGCCATTCTTGATTAAAGGAGAGCAAAAATATCCACCCATATGTGAGCGTGTGACTTCACACGTACATCCTTCACGGCTGATGGGTAGCGAGCTGGTGGGTTTGGGTCACCCTGGCTGCAGTGACAGCCCTCAGCTGGCCAGCCCGGGGATCTTGTGACAGGGCAGGAGCTCACGAGGGGACACTTAGGTGCACAAGGGCTTTCCAAGGCTCTGCCTGGGTGTAGTTTGCTATGGTCTCATACAACATGATATATCTAATCATGTCAACGCTAATATTAAATATGAATGGAGTAAACAATCCAATCCAAAGACAGAGATTGCCAGAAAGGATAAGAAAATACTTAACTGTCCTCTCGAGAGAAGACACCCTTCAGATTCAAACGTGTGTAGAGGTTGGAATCTAAAAGATGGGAAAAAATATGTGGTGCAAACAGCACCCATAAAAAAACTGGAGTGGCTACACAACTATCAGACAAAATAGACTTTAAAACAAAAACAGATGTTACTGGATATAAAGAAGGAAATTTTATTACAGAAGTGGTCAATCCATGCAGAAGTTATAGGAATTATAAATATATATGTATCTACCAACAGAGCCTTTATAGATGAAGTAAAAGCACTTGACAAAGTCCAACACCTTATTATGATGAAGACATGCCACAAACTAGACATGGATGGGATTTTCTTCAACATGATAAAGGAAATCTATTTTAAAAAAACCCCACAGCTAACATACTTAATGATGAAAGAACGGATGTTTTTCCCCTCAGATCAGCGGCAATACAAGGACGTCCACCCTCCTCACTTCTATTCAACGTTGTACGGAGGTTCTGGCCCGGAAATTCGAGATGACACGATCTTACTCCTAAAAAAAATCCTAAGGAGTCCACTACAAAATGATTACAACGAGTAAACATGTTTGGCAAGCATGCAGGATACAAGATCAATATACAAATATCAGTTGTATTTCTGTAGTCTGTCTGTGAACCATTTGAAAATGAAGTTAACTTCATACTAGCATCAAAATGAATAAAATACTTGAGAATAAATAAATAAACAAAAGACCTACAAAACTTTTACTCTGAAAATTACAAAACATTTTTGCAAAAGAGAAAAATCCCTCAATAAATGGACAGGTATTTTACTGTGAAACCATTAAAAGAAATATCTATCTGTATGATATATCTAAGCAAATGTCTGGGGCCGGAAGGTACACTTCCTAGGGCTGGAGGGCTTGGGGGTCGGGGATGACTGGT
Source organism: Balaenoptera musculus (assembly GCF_009873245.2). NCBI lineage: Eukaryota > Metazoa > Chordata > Mammalia > Artiodactyla > Balaenopteridae > Balaenoptera > Balaenoptera musculus. The sequence goes on along the minus strand of NC_045801.1, from coordinate 80,120,328 downwards.
AACGAGTGGTTACCAGTGGGTGGGGACAGTGCTATAAAGTGGACCATGGTGGTGGCCGCACAGCCCTGTGAATACACTAAAGATCATTAAACAGTACACTCTGCATGGATGAATTGTGTGACATAGGAATTACAGCTCCCTAAAGCTACTAGGCATTTTCTCTCTATTATAAAAAAAGATCACTCTATACTAAAAATTTTTAGTAAGGAAGTGTTATGTATAAATTTTAAAAACTATTGAATATTTATATATAGGGTTATAAACTCATGCTGGGAACATGCTTATTTTATTTAAAATGGTCTTGAAAATTTGAAAAACACAGGAAACTTAAAATAAGGATGATGAACATAGCTTGTAATTTCTCTCTTCTCTCGTGCTCTGCACTTTCCAGAATAAACTAGGAACCAGGGTCAGGGATGCTATTCTGTCTCAGGGTGTCAAGGTCTGAATTATTTTTTCTAAATACATAAATAGATGTAGGAACAAATGGAAATCTCAACTGATACCAAAAAAAAGTACTTGAGAAAATCAACACGTTACTATGATAGAAACTCAGGACAGACTGGGCTAGAGAGAGGTCCCTTCACCCTGGTAACCATCATCCATGGGAAACCACAACTGACGGCGTACCTGATGGCAAATGACTAAGGGCTTCCCCTAAGAACAAGGATGCAGGGCCTGAAAATGCGTTTTCTTAGCACCCTGACGCGGCTGACCCACAGACCTGCATTTGGCAACTTACGTAAGATGAGAGAAGAGTAGAATTTCTCGATTTCACGATTGAGCCACAGTGTTGATTCTGATTGTAATTTATTCACAGCCTACTAAGTTCTGTCAGGATTCAAATTATGTCCTAAGAGAAGGGCAGATGTACTCAGATGGAGACTTTGTCATGTGTTTCTGCGTTTCATCCCATGGGGCCCCTGCAATCTGCACGGGAAGCCTTCCCTTGGGGTCCCGCCCGCCCAAAGGACCTTCAACCACTGGACATCGCCAAAGGAAGCAATTCCAATCTGATTTTCTTCCAGTTAAAATACGTTTTGTTTTTGTTTTTTAGTTTATTTTGAACTTTAAAAATCTTCCTACAGGATCAAGGCTGTGTTACAAATGCAAATATCACAAGTATCACACCCAGGCAGGTGCTGTAGGGCTGGTGTCCAGGGACCAGAGCCACTTAGGTTCAGATGGAGTAAACGCAGTCCTTCCGACTGTTGGGTCTAATCCTGGTACATCGTTGCTTTTGAGGGTTGTTCAAGGGAGACTGAAAGAATAGTGTAATCTTCGCAGGTACATCACATCGGAAGGGATGTGAGTTTTGTGTAGAAGGAATGGGCTCCCCAAACACTTTGTAATTTATTTTCAGCTTATCAGCTGGACGAACGGCAGGCTTAGCAAAACCGCCAGCCCTGGAGTTTCCCTGTTTGCCTTTTAAGCAAATAAGTAACTACCAAGTGGGTTTCAGCTGGAAGTCGCTACTGTGACGAAGCCTGTCCCAAGTGTTTAATACGAGATCATCTGTCCTTCAAAAGGCTGGAGAACAGTAACATTTTAAAAGTAACCATTCTCCTTTTACATTTTGGTGTATTTATTCTTTTGTTTTGTTGTAATCTTTTGATGTATTAAGAAATCCTAAATTAATTGATTCCGATGTTAAGCAGCCCAGTGATATCATGTTTTCTGGATGTACTGTTTTTTGTTTATTTATTTGATGGTTTGTTAAAGGCTAAAAAATACCAGCTTTTAATGTTTTCCCCTAAAGCTAATAGTTTTACTGGGGATTCTTAGAAAAGAAAAAAATGCTACAGTCTATTATATTTATAAAAGATAAACAGTATTACATTTTTGTAAAGAATTGGCATTTTTTGAAAAATCTGGGAAATGGAGAAAAAATCTGTTACATTGCTATTAGCAGGCTAACAGAGCCTTTGCTAAAATTTTATTGTATTAATTTTCAAACTTCTTTCTATGCACAATTTATATATGTTGAAATAATAATGTCCAGGCAGAATTGTGTTCTGCTCTTTTCTTTAGCATTGCATCCTAAGGATTTTCCTGTTATTCCGTCATCCTCAGGATCATAATTATAAATAACTACACAAGATTCCATCATGTGGACAGATCCTAATCTGTTTTAATATCTTCTGTCTGTGGACATTTTGTTCTTTCCAGATGTTCACTATTACAAATGATGCTACAATAAATATGTTTGATGACGTAGAAAATGGTCCTGGAAATAAAATTATTAGGCCAAAGGCTATAAACATTTTCATGGCTCATGATACAAATGTCGAAATTCTAGATATCAAACTGAAGCCATCTGTGTCCAGAGATGCAGTCTGTGGCAAGTTCCTGCAGCCACACCACCGTCCATGTGGGACAGTGTTGTTTTACTGCTGATGCTTCTTTAGTATACAAAAAATGCGTATTGCGGTTTAAATTTTTATCAGATTCATTTAAGATGTCCAAGGCCATCAGCTAGTAGCAAAGTCGAGAATAGAACCCAGGTGTTTCTGTTCACAGGGCTTATTTTATTGAAAACCATGCTGTATTTCTTCTGTGATCATTTCTATCCTCATGGATGAAATTGAAATAATAAACCTCACCAGGCTGTGATAAGATGCCTGAGGTAATATGTGTGGCGCTTTAGGGAGGGTTTAGGGCATGGAAATCCCTCAAACGATGGCATTGATTATTATTTTTGTGTGCAGCTCACTATCATGAATATGTATATTTTCAATTTTCTCTATTTGTTCCAAAGAAGATTAGAAGCCCTTTGTTATAGATCTCTTTGATTTTATTTTTTTATTAAAAAAAGTTTTTTTTAACATCTTTATTGGAGTATAGTTGCTTTACAATGGTGCGTTAGTTTCTGCTGTATAACAAAGTGAATCAGCTATACGTATACATATATCCCCATTTCCCCTCCCTCTTGCATCTCCCTCCCACCATCCCTAACCCATCCCTCTAGGTGGTCACAAAGCACCGAGCTGATCTCCCTGAGCTATGCGGCTGCTGCCCACTAGCTATCTATTTTACAGTTGGTAGTATATATAAGTCCATGTCATTCTCTCACTTCGTCCCAGCTTACCAATCCCCCTCCCCGTGTCCTCAAGTCCACTATCTACGTCTGTGTCTTTATTCCTGCCCTGCCCCTAGGTTCTTCAGAACCATTTTGTTTTTAGAGTCCATATATATGTGTTAACTATGCAATGGAGCCAATGTTTATTGAATGTCTGCTCTGTGACCTTTCCCTGGAGACCTCAGACTCCACGGCTGGGCCACGTGCTTCTGTATCCTGCACTTTCCTTCCATGTGAGAGCCCTGCCTCCTGCTGTGTGGACCACCCGCCGGTGGTGTTGACCTCAAACCAGCGTGTCCTCGTGGGTTTTCTCCGCAGAGCTTCAGATCCATGCAGCCAACTCGCTAACTCTTCCTCAAACTCACTTCTCCCTGGCTGACCCCGCCATACAGTCTCCCAGCCCACCCCACCTCCCTCCAGCATTCTGGTCCCCCGAGGGCAGCCCCCCGGTGTCGGCTGCTCTGCCCTTGGCTCTGCGTCCGTCCCCCCACCTGCTCATCTCACAGCCTGTGGCTCAGGCCCTGCTCAGCTCTTCCTGGGGTTGTTTACCATTTCAGCTCGTCGTCCTCCTTCTAATCCGTTCCTAAGAATACAATAAAAATATATTTCAAAAATTCATGTGTGATTGTCACTCTTGCCTAAAATGCTTTGAAGGTTTTCCTTTGCACTTAGGCTGGAGCCCAAAGTCTTAGCTGCTTCTCAGGGCTTTCATGCATCCATCTCTGCTAACTTCTCAGAGCCCCTAACCTGCTGCCCCGGCTTCATCCGTGATATAGGCACATGGGGCGATTCCATAGGTAATCCTTGACTTCTCCCTGCCCTCTGTTGACTTTGGATCATTTCTCTCTGGAACATTCCTTCCACCTGTCCATCCCCTCCACCCCCTTTCCACCTGACCAATGCAGGCGCCCTACTGGTTTTACCTCAGAGCCCCTTCTGTCCTTCTTGGCCCTCGCTTGTGCTGGTCTGGGCTTTACTCATGTCCTGCCGTAACCAGATCGAGACCCTGGGTCAGGAACCCTGTTGTGTTCATCCCTGCATCCCCAGTGCCTGCTGGGCGCCTGGACCACAGCATGGTCTGAATAAACACCCCATGCGTGAGAGAGGATCCCGCTGTAAAGTGCAAGAACACTGACTGGGAACGTGCCCCAAGGGCGTTCCTACTTCTCCAAGGGCTGCTTCTTCTTACACTTCACGATATCATTGTCCATAGACGTTCACCAAGAAATGAAATGACAGATGCTGGTAATAGCAGTTTCAAGTGATGAACAGAAGCTACTTATCCCTTCGACCATAGGAGCTAGGGAGTGATTATCCACGGAGCCCAGTTAGGACATTTTGTTCACACTGAGCATCTAAAGCCTCCCATACATACAAGGTCTCCTGTTGGACTCCACAAGGACACAGACCACGGGGACAGTCCCTGCCCTCAGAGGCAGACCATGTAGTGGAGACGTGGAGATGGGAGGAGTTCTGCAGGGACCCAAAGGTGATCAGTTGACGTCATCAGGTGCATAAGGTGGACATTGCCTGTTGGTATAGATGGCCCTTCTCTGTGTCCCTGTTCTCTGAGTAGTTCCCATACTTCTAAGTCAAGGATATAGAAGGGATAGAAGTAACTGTTTGTGACAAGCACATAAAAACCTCACCTTCCTGGGGGGGACCTTCAAGATGGCAGAGGAGTAAGACATGGAGATCACCTTCCTCACCACAAATACATCAGAAATACCTCTACATGTGGAACAACTTCTACAGAACACCTACTGAACGCTGGCAGAAGACCTCAGACTTCCCAAAAGGCAAGAAACTCCCCCTGTACCAGGGTAGGGAAAAAAAAAAAAGAAAAAACAGAGACAAAAGAATAGGGACAGGACCTGCACCTCTGGGAGGGAGCTGTGAAGGAGGAGAAGTTTCCACACACTAGGAAGCCCCTTCACTAGCAGAGACGGGGGTTGGGCAGGGGTGGAAGCTTCAGAGCCAAGGAGGAGAGCGCAGCAACAGGGGTGCGGAGGGCAAAGTGGAGAGATTCCTGCACAGAGGATCGGTGCCGACCAGCACTCACCAGCCCGAGAGGCTTGTCTGCTCACCCGCCGGGGCGGGCGGGGGCTGGGAGCTGAGGCTTCGGCTTCGGAGGTCAGATCCCAGGGAGAGGACTGGGGTTGGCGGCATGAACACAGCCTGAAGGGGGCTGTGCGCCACAGTTAGCCAGGAAGGAGTCCGGGAAAAGGTCTGGACCTGCCTAAGAATCAAGAGACCATTGTTTCAGGTGTGCGAGGAGAGGGGATTCAGAGCACCGCCTAAACGAGCTCCAGAGACAGGCACGAGCCATGGCTATCAGCGCGGACCCCAGAGACGGGCGTGAGACGCTAAGGCTGCTGCTGCCGCCACCAAGAAGCCTGTGTGCGAGCACAGGTCACTCTCCACACCTCCCCTCCCACGAGCCTGGGCAGCCCGCCACCACCAGGGTCCTGTGATCCAGGGACAACTACCCCTGGAGAACACACGGCGTGCCTCAGGCTGGTGCAAGAGTGAGAGCTCTCCCAGAGATCTCCATCTCAACACTAAGACCCAGCTCCACCCAATGACCAGCAAGCTACAGTGCTGGACAACCTACGGCAAACAACTAGCAAGACAGGAACACAACCCCACCCATTCGCAGAGAGGTTGCCTACAATCATAATAAGTTCACAGAAACCCCACAACACACCACCAGATGCAGTCCTGCCCACCAGAAAGACAAGATCCAGCCTCATCCACCAGAACACAGACACGAGTCCCCTCAAACAGGAAGCCTACACAATCCACTGAACCAACCTTACCCACAGGGGGCAGACACCAAAAACAATGGGAACTAGGAACCTGCAGCCTGTGAAAAGGAGACCCCAAACACACTAAGTTAAGCAAAATGAGAAGACAGAGAAACACACAGCAGATGAAGGAGCAAGGTAAAAACCCACCAGACCAAACAAATGAAGAGGAAATAGGCCGTCTACCTGAAAAAGAATTCAGAGTAATGATAGTAAAGATGATCCAAAATCTTGGAAATAGGATGGAGAAAATACAAGAAGCGTTTAACAAGGGCCTAGAAGAACTAAAGAGCAAACAAACAATGATGAAGAACACAATAAATGAAATTAAAAATTATCTAGAAGGAATCAATAGCAGAATAACTGAAGCAGAAGAACGGATAAGTGACCTGGAAGATAAAATAGAGGAAATAACTACCGCAGAGCAGAATAAAGAAAAAAGAATGAAAAGAATTGAGGACAGTCTCAGAGACCTCTGGGACAACATTAAACGCACCAACATTCAAATTATATGGGTCCCAGAAGAAGAAGAGAAAAAGAAAGGGACTGAGAAAATATTTGAAGAGATTATAGTTGAAAACTTCCCTGATATGGGAAAGGAAATAGTCAATCACGTCCAGGAAATGCAGAGAGTCCCATACAGGATAAATCCAAGGAGAAACATGCCAAGACACATATTAATCAAACTATCAAAAAGTAAATACAAAGAAAAAATATTAAAAGCAGCAAGGGAAAAGCAACAAATAACATACAAGGGGATCCCCATAAGGTTAACAGCTGATTTTTCAGCAGAAACTCTGCAAGCCAGAAGGGAGTGGCAGGACATATTTAAAGTGATGAAAGGGAAAAACCTACAACCAAGATTACTCTACCCAGCAAGGATCTCATTCAGATTTGACAGAGAAATTAAAATCTTTACAGACAAGCAAAACCTAAGAGAGTTCAGCGCCACCAAACCAGCTTTACAACAAATGCTAAAGGAACTTCTCTAGGCAGGAAACACAAGAGAAGGAAAAGACCTACAATAACAAACACAAAACATTAAGAAAATGGTAATAGGAACATACATATCGATAATTACCTTAAATGTAAATGGATTAAAAGCTCCAATCAAAAGACATAGACTGGCTGAATGGATATAAAAACAAGACTCATATATATACTGTCTACAAGAGACCCACTTCAGACCTCGGGACACTTACAGACAGAAAGTGAGGGGATGGATATTCCATGCAAAAGGAAATCAAAAGAAAGCTGGAGTAGCAATTCTCATATCAGACAAAATAGACTTTTAAAATAAAGACTATTAGAAGAGACAAAGAAGGACACTACATAATGATCAAGGGATCAATCCAAGAAGAAGATACAACAACTGTAAATATTTATGCACCCAACATAGGAGCACCTCAATACCTAAGGCAAATGCTAATACCTACAAAAGGGGAAATCTACAGTAACACAATCATAGCAGGGGACTTTAACACCCCACATTCACCAATGGACAGATCCTCCAAAATGAAAATAAATAAGGAAACACAAGCTTTAAATGATATATTAAACAAGATGGACTTAATTGATATATATAGGACATTCCAACCAGAAACAACAGAATACACTTTCTTCTCAAGTGCTCATGGAACATTCTCCAGGATAGATCATATCTTGGGTCACAAATCAAGCCTTGGTAAATTTAAGAAAATTGAAATCATATCAGGTATCTTTTCTGACCACAACACTATGAGACTAGATATCAATTACAGGAAAAAATCTGTAAAAATACAAACACATGGAAGGTAAACAATACATTGCTAAATAACCAAGAGATCACTGAAGAAATCAAAGAGGAAATCAAAAAATACCTAGAAACAAAAGACAATGAGAACACGATGACCCAAAACCTATGGGATGCAGCAAAAGCAGTTCTAAGAGGAAAGTTTATAGCAATACAATCCTACCTCAGGAAACAAGAAACATCCCAAATATACAACCTAACCTTACACCTAAAGCGATTAGAGAAAGAAGAACAAAAAAACTCCAAAGTTAGCAGAAGGAAAGAAATCATAAAGATCAGATCAGAAATAAATGAAAAAGAAATGAAGGAAACGATAGCAAAGATCAATAAAACTAAAAGCTGGTTCTTTGAGAAGATAAACAAAATTGATAAACCATTAGCCAGACTCATCAAGAAAAAGAGAGAAGACTCAAATCAATAGAATTAGAAATGAAAAAGGAGAAGTAACAACTGACACTGCAGAAATACAAAGGATCATGAGAGATTACTACAAGCAACTACATGCCAATAAAATGGACAACCTGGAAGAAAAGGACAAATTCTTAGAAATGCACAACCTTCTGAGACTGAACCAGGAAGAAATAGAAAATATGAACAGACCAAACACAAGCACTGAAATTGAAACTTTGATTAAAAATCTTCCAACAAACAAAAGCCCAGGACCAGATGGCTTCACAGGTGAATTCTATCAAACATTAAGAGAAGAGCTAACACCTATCCTTCTCCAACTCTTCCAAAATATAGCAGAGGGAGGAACACTCCCAACCTCATTCTACGAGGTCACCATCACCTTGATACCAAAACCAGGCAAAGATTTCATAAAAAAAGAAAACTACAGACCAATATCACTGATTAACATAGACGCAAAAATCTTCAACAAGATACTAGCAAACAGAATCCAACAGCACATTAAAGGGATCATACACCATGATCAAGTGGGGTTTATCCCAGGAATGCAAGGATTCTTCAATATATGCAAATCAATCAATGTGATACACCATATTAACAAATTGAAGGAGAAAAACCATATGATCATCTCAATAGATGCAGAGAAATCTTTTGACAAAATTCAACACCGATTTACGATAAAAACCCTCCAGAAAGTAGGCATAGAGGGAACTTTCCTCGACATAATAAAGGCCATATATGACAAACCCACAGCCAGCATCGTTCTCAATGGTGAAAAACTGAAACCATTTCCTCTAAGATCAGGAAGAAGACAAGGGTGCCCACTCTCACTCCTATTATTCAACATAGTTTTGGAAGTTTTAGCCACAGCACTTAGAGAATAAAAGAAATAAAAGGAATCTAAATTGGAAACGAAGAAGTAAAACTGTCACTGCTTGCAGATGACATGATACTATACATAGAGACTCCTAAAGATGCTACCAGAAAACTACTAGAGCTAATCAATGAATTTGGTAAAGTAGCAGGATACAAAATTAATGCACAGAAATCTCTTGCATTCCTATACACTAATGATGAAAAATCTGAAAGAGAAATTAAGGAAACACTCCCATTTACCACTGCAACAGAAAGAGTAAAATACCTAGGAATAAACCTACCTAAGGAGACAAAAGACCTGTATGCAGAAAACTGTAAGACACTGATGAAAGAAATTAAAGATGATAGAAACAGATGGAGAGATACACCATGTTCTTGGATTGGAAGAATTAACATTGTGAAAATGACTATACTACCCAAAGCAATCTACAGATTCAATGCAATCCCTATCAAACTACCAATGGCATTTTTCACAGAAGTAGAACAAAAAATTTCACAATTTGTATGGAAACACAAAAGACCCCGAATAGCCAAAGCAATCTTGAGAAAGAGAAACGGAGCTGGAGGAATCAGGTTCCCTGACTTCAGATTGTACTACAAAGCTACAGTAATCGAGACAATATGGTACTGGCACAAAAACAGAAATATAGATCAATGGAACAGGATAGAAAGCCCAGAGATAAACCCATGCACATATGGTCACCTTATCTTTGATAAAGGACGCAAGAGTATACAATGGAGAAAAGACAGCCTCTTCAATAAATGGTGCTGGGAAAACTGGACAGCTACATGTAAAAGAATGAAATTAGAACACTCCCTAACACCATACACAAAAATAAATTCTAAATGGATTAAAGACCTAAATGTAAGGCCAGACACTATAAAACTTTTAGAGGAAAACATAGGCAGGACACTCTATGACATAAATCACAGCAAGATCCTTTTTGATCCACATCCTAGAGAAATGGAAATAAAAACAAATATAAACAAAAGGGACCCAATGAAGCTTAAGCGCTTTTGCACAGCAAAGGAAACCATAAACAAGACAAAAAGACAACCCTCAGAATGGAAGAAAGTATTTGCAAATGAAGCAACTAACAAAGGATTAATCTCCAAAATACACAAGCAGCTCATGCAGCTCAATATCAATAAAACAAGCAACCCAATCCAAAGATGGGCAGAAGACGTAAATAGACATTTCTCCAAAGAAGATACACAGATTGCCAACAAACACATGAAAGGATGCTCAACATCACTAATCATCTGAGAAATGCAAATCAAAACTACAATGAGATATCACCTCACACCAGTCAGAGTGGCCACCATCAAAAAATCTACAAACAATAAATGCTGGAATGGGTGTGGAGAAAAGGGAACCCTCTTGCACTGTTGGTGGGAATGTAAATTGATACAGCCACTATGGAGAACAGCATGGAAGTTCCTTAAAAAACTAAAAACAGAATTACCATACGACCCAACAATCCCACTACTGGGCGTATACCCTGAGAAAACCATAATTCAAAAAGACACATGCACCCCAATGTTCACTGAAGCACTATTTACAATAGCCAGGACATGGAAGCAACCTAAGTGCTGATGAATGGATAAAGAAGATGTGGCACATATATACAATGGAATATTACTCAGCCATAAAACGAAATGAAACTGAGTTATTTGTAGTGAGGTGGATGGACCTAGAGTCTGTCATACAGAGTGAAGTAAGTCAGAAAGAGAAAAAGAAATATCGTATGCTAACACACATATATGGAATCTAAAAAAAAAAAAAAAGTTTCTGAAGAACCTAGTGGCAGGACAGGAATAAAGACTCAGACGTAGAGAATGGACTTGAGGACACAGGGAGGGGGAAGGGTAAGCTGGGATGAAGTGAGAGAGTGGCGTGGACATATATACACTACCAAACGTAAAATAGATAGCTAGTGGGAAGCAGCTGCATAGCACAGGGAGATCAGCTCAGTGCTTTGTGACCACCTAGAGGGGTGGGATAGGGACAGTGGGAGGGAGATGCAAGAGGGAGGAGATATGGGGATATATGTATACGTGTAGCTGATTCACTTTGTTATAAAGCAGAAACTAACACAACAATGTAAAGCAACTATACTCCAATAAAGATGTTAAAAAAACAAAACCAAAACCAAAACAAACCCCTCACCTTCCAAAGCAGTTTCCATGGAACCAAAGAATAAGAAAGGATGCATATCTACTCAGCTGCTTTCGGGGACAATGCCATAAGTCCATAGTTTTATATTTTGTTTCAGTTAGAACTCTTTTAATATGTTGACTAGGAAAAGCATTCAGGCTGGATACAGACCCCAGAATATGCTAACATCTCTCCACTTCTGGCCATCATGTGCTAAAGATATTCATTCACTAACAAATATTACTGAGAGCCCAATACGTGCCAGTGTTTGAAGGTACATCAGTGAGAGCTGTTGCTCAGAGAAAGAAGAGAGAGGAAGGGACGGCCTATGAACCCGAGCTGCGCCCAGCAGGAGGCCGGGTGACCCACGGGTAGCGTCTTGCTCCGTGAAATATGTGTTATTAGGCACACGTTGTAATGATCCTGTGTCACCTGGGGTTTGAAGATGAGGACACTGAAGCCGAGTTACAGGAAATATTTGCCCGAGGTCGCGTTTTCAGAAAGCAAGCTGACCTACGAGTTTCAAATCCCAGCTGCCCGTCACTTTCTCTTTCAACTGTCCTGTGACATCTTTATCAAACTCTAAATCGGTGAATTAAATCTCCATCCTTTTTGGTGGATGCAATCCATCCGGAGAATTAGTGGAATATAGGGCACGTCTTGGTGATAGGTCTTATCTTATAATGATATAAAATGTATAAAATTTTTTGTATATGAAAATATATTAAATGGAAAATAAAAAACATGAAGTAAAAAACCGATTTAAAATATATGTGTAATTTGGGGGCAGTTCTTCCATTGCACATATTTTGTTATTTTAACTTTACATCAATGACATTTTGATAAAAAAATATCCTAAGAAATATACTAAAGATTGCCTTTAAGTAAGTAGCCCTGCTTAAAAATTAAAGAAATAAAAAGATAAAAATTTAAAAATTGAAAGTTTTGTTTATTGGAAAGCAAATGTCAGAAAAAATCCGTCATTCATTTGGGGAACAAAAGTTTATTTTCTGGGGAATGTTGGGTTCTTCACAGACTCTGCAGGTTCACATCCATTTTTAATGTCAGGCACACAGTGGCCAGCAGAGGGCGGTATGGATCTACAATTAGTCCAAAACCATTAAAAATTAAGGGAAAATATTCTCACTCCCTTAATCCAAAAATCTATGCTGTAGTAGGTGAAATCTTTAAAAATATTTGTATTATATATATTGGGATCCATGATACTTGATAACTTTATTATGACAATGTATAGGAAATTTTTTTTTTATAAACATGGATAATCTGTGTTTTAGGAAAAAATTAGGAAATGAGTGAGCTTGAAGCAAATGCTCTCTTTGATTTCAACAAGACAAAATCCACTTTAATATGGCTTTCAGGGCTTTAAGAGGCTTTAATTCCTGACTGTATTTCTGATGAAGTATATTTCTATGAACAAAACAGTTCTGCCTTTGGCGATTCTAAGCTAAGCAAGTGTGTCGAAAGTTGTAGAGAAGAAAACTGTCATAACGTCAGTTTATTTTTGAAGAAAAGAAGGAAGAAAACAAGAGGAACTTGCTCTTCGTGGTGATTCCCGCTTCGGCCCTGTGATGGGAGGATGGGCCGTCGCCCTGGGGTCTGCCTGGGGCTGTAGCAGCCTCCGTCACCAGCCCCGGGGGGCCCTTCACTTCACCCACTCAGCCCCAACGTCCGGAACTGTGTCCTGAGCACAGACACACGTGGCAGCGGCCAGGATTCACCAATAAACAAAAACGGACCTGCCGGCCTGTACGACTCCATCCTCAAGCCCCTGTAGGTATCACTTTCCCAAAGGCGCCAGGCTCATCGGACTCCTAAGGAAGCTCTACCGCCAGCCCCGCTTTTGGCCAAAAGAGACACACAGTTGAGTCCCCAGCCAAGCACACTGGTCATTCCAGCTGCTTACAAGGTAAACATCTTTCCATAAGAGTAACTCCCGGGAGAACAAGCAAACAAGCAACATCCCCAAACGCAGCGGTCTCAGGGCTGAGACTGACTCAGAATCCGGCGGCCCAGCGTGCGTGGTCGGCTTGTCAGCAGGAGGGCCGGGGATGGGCTCTGGTTCCCAGCTGCGTCTCCTACCAGTCGTGTGACTTTGTGGGGCTTCAGCCCAACTCTTTACCAACCCATTCCGAGCTTCCTCCTGTGCGGTGAGGGGATGACAGAGAATCTGCGTCTAGGACTGTTTCGAGGCTCACCTTCACCTGAAGCACTGAGGCCCTCAGCTGGTAGACAGCAGGCGCTCAATGGGAGTAAACTGTATAATCGCTGTACATCGCTTGTCAGGCGCGGATTACGTGCTGGGGAAGAGGTTGGATAAACAGGAAATAACAAGAGCATTTTCACCTTTGCCAGGTGTCAATGAATCCTCACCACTGCTTCTGTAAAATTAAGAGTGATTTGAAAACACAAATTCCCCAAAGTAGCAAATCCTAACATCTTCCACAAATGTGTGCTCCTTTCTCCTCCATAGCGGCATCTAGAAACCTCCTGTTTGCTGTCAGAGATTGCACACTTGCTGCATCAGGGTCTTCCCTGAGGACCCCTTCTTCCCCTTCAAATGCACCTCTGGGGCATTTGATGATGACATTTGACTTCTGATTTCTAGATTGTAAAATTAATTCATCAATGTTTTTTCAGGATTTGGTAATTGTTATCTGTAAACTCAGTATTAGAACTTTGCCTTTTCCTCCCAACTTTTTGAAAGTTCTTGAGTTTCTGAGCGGTTAGCACTTCTTGCTAAAATGATAGGTGTGGTCTAAAACACTGCTGATCCCAAGTAGACATTTGCTATGTACGTTCTGAAGGAAAAAAATACTAATGCTTACCAACATATGCGTGGTTTTAATTCATGGACGTTCTTTATTGTGGCTCTTGAAAGGATTACAAAGTGCTTCATTTTATGATCTCAGTTTTGGATGAAATATTCATAAACTTTTTTATGAGTCTGAATGAACGCTTGTGAATTTTGGACAATGAGCTTTCATCAATATTCACTGAAAAATCATAAACACTTCATCCTTTGTATGGAAATTTTAATTAATTAGAAGTTCAAACAAACTCAGAGCACTCCCATTAGAGACAGAAGAGTGGCTTCTGTTTTATTTACTGTAAACTCATTATTGATTATATTTTATAAAATAATATCAGTGAATTACGCTGATCTCATAAGCCCTGCGGAAAAGATGTCCTGATTCTGTTAGCAATTCCAGATAAAATCTCAAATCAGAGATACTTCAATGTAGATGATTTACCAAAGGGCTACATTCACCAAGGACGTAAAATTGCTACCAAGGTGGACTCTTTTGTGATGATCAGTGTTAGTTCTACAGAAGTTCGCTGAAGGGAGTCCTTCACCTCTAATATGGTTATTTACTCTGCAACCCAACTCCAGTAGACGTATTCCCCCTGGAGATTTGCTAAAAGAGGCTGCATAGTTCATGATCTTTCACAGATGTCTAATGTACAGTTAGAGATTCATTTTAAAGTAAAAGGAGAACACTAATTGGGTTGAATTGCTAACAAGGGGTATCTTGTGTCATGTTTTTCAAATGCATACACCAACTTAAAGATTCTTATATGTAATACTTTGAAGGGTATTTAAAATTGAATAGCCCTATTCTCACAAGAAGAAATAAAGACATAGATGAGATGCATGCTCTTTTGCTTACCCAGCACATTTAGACAAAATCCAGACCTAAATGGACTCACTCATTAGCCTTCTTTCCCAATAGATACAAACGAAAATTATCCATCTTGCGAAATAAATGTAAGGAAATTTGTCTTGGTTTATGTGATTAACTAAAGCAAAGTTAAACGTGGAAACTACCTCTGGTTTCCAGCTTTCAATCCTGAAATCTAGATCACATTTCTTCCCAATTCTGTGAAATATAAATAGCCTTACTAAAAAAGATGAACGATTTATAATTGTTATATTATGCATCCTATATTACAGTTTGTGATGTCTTATTCAAATTCTGTGTTTAGACATTCCTTGCTGCTTGAGGGGGCTCTTTGGAACATGTGGAGGTGAGGACAGTGGACGAGTCTTGAGGTACCGATCAATGCCTGCGCCATCCTGGAGCAGCTCACTGGAGGTATTTAATGAACCTTACTGAGCATATTAGATGCGCAGTCAAAGAAGAATGTGTTTTAATTATGGGTTATGCAGTCTGAACACAAGTATGACAGAGGTTGGGGCACTTTATTCCCCTGGCTTCATACTTTACAGTTAGCATGTTGCTTCCAGTGGGGTATCTAAAAGGTTACTTCAGCTACAAAGGTTTTGTCCTTTCATCACATGAGAAGGAGCTAGAAAAGAAAAACATTTTTCTAATGTAATAAAGAGCCTTAAAGAAATCGCAGCCTCAGAAACCCCTTTACTCCAGGAAATTCCCTTCGTGGGCTCCAGGCCGAGACACTCCCTCTGCATCTCCTCACACGATGAACCAAGGGTCTTCATCCTGAACTTCTGTGAATGAGACGATCTCCACCTGTTGGACCATAAATAACCTTGGGGATATTCCTCCATCTCCTCATGGTGTCTCGTTGCACAGTCAGAGTAATGATGTCAACAGAGCAACTATTATTACGGCTCCGTCAGAAATGGACACGCTCTGGAGAACAGTGTCTGTCACCTACTTTGATCTGCATGAAGACGGTGCAGACTCTATTTCCTGTCTCACTTTGACCCCTACACTTGCCCGCCTCCCCCATTGTTGCCCCCCTGTTCCCGGGTCCAGGTATATCCCATGCTGCTGGGGGGTGGGAGAGAGGGCAGAATAAAATAGAGGGAAAACACGAACAACTTTGGCCCTAAATTAAGTGTGGATAAGGGTAGAGTGGTCACAAGGGAATGAGTCAGTGAGAGCAAAGGGGCCTTGACAAGAATTACGGAAACCTCAAAACATCTGCACACTTCCACTGGTAATCTGAAATGAGTGTGGATTCATGAAGGAGTCCAGATTTTACCTTTGAGTTCAGTATTATAGATGCAAAACTAGAAGTTGTGCCATAGATTGAAGCAATTCTGTTTTCAGCAAAAGTTTCACCAATATTTTCCCGAGATTGCCGGTAAAACTATTTTTTTACAAACATTTACTGTATAAGCACCTATAAGTCCACAATCTCTGCATGTTTTTGTGATTGAGGGCCTGCGTTTAAACACATATAGATGTAATACTTTAGAAAAACACCCTAGGACTCACATAACATTAATTGCTTGAGCCTTTCCGTATTTAATTATTTATAAATTGCCTTGAACTACTGATCCTGATTACATAAAACTATTTTATAATGTTATAATGGATTTGCAATGCAAGTAAGTTTTCTATGGCTCCTGGCAACAGCTTGGGAAAATTCTGCCAACAGTACTTTTTTTCTCCCCTTCCTTTCTGGTGATGAAATTCATCAAAATACTTTGCCTTCCTTGGCTGAAATTCAAAATCCATTTGAGCTTTGGATCATCTGATAAAAGTTAATACCTCATCTGAAAGTTCAACAGAGTTTATTCTCATAAAAAAAAAAAAAAAAAAAACAGATGAGAAGTGAAAAAACACCGTATTTGGAAACTATATCCTTAATTAGCCATGAAGAGTGAAAAGTACAATAAAATAAATACCACTGTTAAAACTATTCTTTCTTTTTATGTGTAATTCTCAGATTTAAAAATTTTATTTCAAGTAAAGAACACACAATCTAATACTTTCAACATGCTGTGTTCATTTGGGCCCTTTGATAATTACTATGAGATGATTAAAATTGTATCTTTTGTCCCCACCTCTAAAGCTCATTGCTTCTCTGGTTTTAATTCTAAATAAGAAACTGTTTTGTCTGAGTTTAGTTGAAGGATCAGTGAAAAAATGACTGCAGTGTATGAAATTTTATGTCAGAAACTATGTATATTCTACTCCAGCAATAGCAGTGCCCAGATTTATGGGTAAAGATAAATCAAAATTGATATAATTCAGGATATTCAATTAAAGAGATAATTCATTCCACGTCTGAAATTAAAATTTTAGTGCTCAGCATACACTTTGTGTTTGAAATCTCACTTCACCTGGTAAGTTGTCTGAGTGATTTTGTGGTGTAATTGATGAGATTGATGGTTTGAACAGGTGATGCTCAAGGCTTCCTTCTGCCCCAGAAATGCCCCCATGTGTGTCTCAATGTCTGTTTCCCAGGGGACCCAGCCAAGGGCAGGACACCAGCAGGGCTGGGATTTCAGAGCTGGACCACCCTTCAGCTGGCCGGCAGCTGTCTGGACCCCGTCTTTGGTGATGGGTGGAGCTCCCACATCACCTGGGAAACTCTAGCAGGTTGATATGGGCTGAACTGTGTTCTCCCAGAATGCACATGTTGAAGTTCTAACCCCCAGGACCTCAGAGCGTGACTGCATTTGGAGACGGGGTCTTTAAAGAAGTAGCTAAGTTCAAATGTTGTCATTAGGATGGGACCCTCATCCAATATGAATGAGTTCTCATAAGAGAGCAGATTAGGACACAGGCACCCATGGAGGAAGACCCTGTGAAGACACGGAGAGAAGCCGGCTGTCTACAAACCAAGGAGAGAGGCCTCAGAAGAAACCAATGCTGCCCCCAGAACTGGGAGAAAATAAAATAGAAATTTCTATTGTTTAAGCCACCCTGTCTGTGGTGCTTTGTTACAGCAAGTCCAGCAGCCTGAGACCTAGGGCGACTGTCACAGCCTTTACCAGTGAGGACCTGGTGGGGGGGCAGTGTGAAAGGTGATGCTCTAGCATCCCTGGCAGCCGATTGTTGGACCCCGGGATGAGCGGACCGGAGACGGATGTCATCCATATGTTGGGAAAGCTCTGTGAAAGGAGGAGAGTGACCATTAACCAGTGTAAGTGGGATGGTAACAGGCCGCATGTGAAGGGTGTATCATCTTCTGCAAGCGCCAGGCAGAGGGAGCTGACGGTCAGCCTCAGGAGCACATCAGGAGCTGAGGTGATGGGGGGTGGGACGCTGGTGGCCCCGGGTCCACAGACCTTCTCCGGCCTCACTCGACTCCGATGCTGTGAACTGTAAGCTCATCCTTCAGGGACTCAGGTAGGAAACTCACAGGAGGAAGGTGAGGGGGGTGAAGGGTGATCCCCGCCATGGGCAGCACCCACGCAGACTGCGTGCCTTTGTGAATCACCTGCTGCACGTGTTCATTGGCAGCTTTCGTTGTCAGAGGTGCCCAGTGTGTTTAATACGGCATGTCCAATGGCCTGGATGTCACCGCGTGTCTGAGATCCCTGACGTGCCGTGTGCACACGCAGACATTTCATATCTCATGACTGCAGCCGGGAACGAGGCGGAGGAGGTGGAGTTGCCCAGGTCTGATCTCACGCTGTGCACTTGGTCAACCATCTGACAGCGCAGGCTGGTAGTAAATCATCTACCAGCAAGACTCTCTTTCTTGCCATGAATTTCCATGCTCTACAGAGCAGCAATCAGATATCTATCTACTACTTCATCCATCGTCAATAAACCCAGAAGGAGTAATAGTGTCTCCCATGTGATAAATAGGTCATCTTTCAGAGAGGCTGCCGTTGACTTTAATTAGTACTTACTCTTTCTTAAACCTGCCTTTCTCTTCCCTTAGTGAGGCATCCGTTAGGTTTGAAGGGTGTCCTCAGAGTTGGGCTCTCTTTTTGTTATGATCGAAGAGAAATGTTTGCATAACTTAATTCTAGGACAAAAGACTTAGTGAAAATGTGGATGGACCTAATTTTAATACTGAGCTATTGAAAAACGACGTGAGTCAGAAAACAATCGGGTAAAAATTAGTCTCGTTATGTCATGCTTATGGTGTGGAAATCTGAGCCCTGTTATAGCATTTTAATTATTAGCCAAGGATGTAATTCTCACCACCATGCACAGGAGGAATAATGCATTGGTTTTATCAGATTTTCAGAACACGAACTACTGTATGTGTCAGGTTTTGTATTGGGTGTTGCTAAAGGGAAAATGAATAGGGTACTCCCTGTCTTTGAGAAATTCACATTCTAACAAATAACTCAATAAAATGTGAGTGGTGTTATAATAGAAAGTTACAAAAGCTAGGGTCAGGTGGGTAAAACCTTGGTACCACCAGCCAGGAGAGTGGCTCGGCGTAGTGGCCAGGGGTGGTGCAGAGCTGGCGAGAAAAATAAGAGTTATCTCCCACTCAAAAGGAACACACGAACCCACATTACAAAATTTATGAAGAAATCTAATGGCAAGAAACTCAGCCAACAGATCAACAACCGTGACAGAAAGTACATCTGTAAAACTAGGAAAAAAATAATGCAGCTAAAGGGTGCTTATAAGTTATTTCTAAACTGAAACAGAACAGCTAGTTGAAAACAAAGACATGTAAGGAGATACCTTCTGATTACTTACAAAAAAGCTGGTGCTGCAATATTAATATTAGACCAATGAGAATCTAGGGCAAAAGTAAACCCTTAGTGCTGATAAAGGAAGGTGAAAGCCAAGATCCACCGATAAGCTATGACCTCATGATTCTGTGCGCACCGTCCCACACAGCTGCAAAATACAGGAGGCCAAACGGACCGAATCAGAAACTGGGAGGGCAGGAGGTAACACATTGCTAAGTGTACAGATTATTTGTTTAACATAGTTAAGTAACAATCAAACAGACACAAAATCATGACTGTGCAGTAAATGAAGAATTTTCGCTCTTATTAATACACACAAAAGCCACTTCCAAAAATTATTTCAAAGAATGAATAAAAAGTTAACATTCTCTCTTGACAATACAGCGGATTTAAGAATCATCAATTAAAAGATAATTTAGAAAATTTATATGTTTGGAAAAGAAAAGCATCCCTAGATAATTCAAATATTCAAGAAATGTCATAACGGCAGTTACAAAATATCTTGGAATAAATAGGAAGAAGAATAATCGTACAGTAAGTAAAAGGAAGAAGAATAAAAGCAAGACAGAAAATAATAAAATATAAAACCAAAGAACAAAAGAGAGGTAGTTCTTTGAAAGACCTAATTTAATAGAGAAACCACTAGAAAACTAATCAAGACGACAAGTGAAAAGGCAGAAGTAAATTATACCGGCAACAGGAAGAAACCATAACCAGGTGAAGTAGGTATTTTACAAAAGCCACGATGGCAAACTCAGATTAATGGTTTGAACAAATGTGGACCTAGCTGACTCGAGTAATTTTGTATACGTCGCCAAAATTGATTTAAACGGGTAAAACCAACAGCCACCAAAGAAGCTGAAACAGCAGCTGACAGCATCCTCATGTCAGTGTCAAGGGAACCACAGCTTGACCCCTCGGTAAACTGAGTCTGTGAAATGGCAAAACAGTTCACATAAGGACCATTACTAAAGCAGAACAGAAACTCAGCTTCTGTATGAACCAATAGTATTGGCAGAGCGTTGTCGAGTTACTAGTTTCTCCATCTGCCCCCGATCATTCTCGCTGGAATCTCTAGCCCGCTGTCCGTCGGGGCGACAGTGAAGGGCTTCCCGGGAAGGCCCCCCAGCTCCCCTGAGCTCTTCCCTGTCCTCCGAGACCCTGTGACTCGGCCCTGCATCCCGGTGTCTGTGACGGTGTCCAGTCCCCCGGCTGGCCTGGCAGCCTGTCGCTCTGTCCCCTGCAGAGCCTGGTGGGGTGTGGTCCCCAGAGTGCCTACTACCCACCCCGCCCCCGTCAGACCAGCAGAGCTGAGCCGCGACCGTCCAGAGCCGAGGGCAGCGCCACGTCCGGGCGCAGTCCTGCCGCGCCCAGGCCCACCTGGCAGGCTGGCACGGTCAAGGGCGGACGGGCGTGCAGGGCGCCTCCGGCTCCGCCTGTGGTGGCCCGGTGCCCACCGGCGTGTGCTCCCAGCTCCGCTTTCTGCCTTGCAGACGATTAACATCCCTTCCCCTGCCGGGCAGCGGGTCTGTCCCAGATCTCGGCCGATCGGCCCTTCCACGGCGTGCCTTTTCTGAAGAAGCTTTAGAACCACGTTTACCGTAAAGAAAGGTTGGAGAAGGCAGGCGGGTGAGTGATTGTCACAGCTGTGTTCACACTTCTTCCCTGACCTTTAGTGTTTCAGGTGCAGCAAGCTGTAGGCGTTGTTATGGTACTTGGTTATGTATTTTTTTCTTGTCTTTGCAAAGGAATCGCATTTTTTGTTTATTGCAATGTATTTGATTGCAATTTTGTGTAAACTCGTTAATTCTCTTTATGAGATTTATTACATGGTAAATTATATTGCTTTACACACACACACACACAATACTCATGGAAAAAGGAAAAGGAAGTTTCAGCATTTCGTCCCTGCCCCTGTTTTGCGGGCTGCTGGTCACCACCTCACTGGCTCCTGCTCCGGGGACGATGGCATCGGTGCCTTCCATTGGATGCCTTCTGGCCAAAACCCAGCATTATCGAAGTAAGTTGTACCAGCACCGGAGGGTACCCCCAGAGAATATGATCTGAGATGATGTTTGTGGGATATTATTAACCTACGTATCACGTCCTGCTCAGAACTTAAGGGAGAAGAATGACAATTATTTGTGACAGTGAAGAAAATAGGAATAGACCTCATCAGAGACCAATCCGAATCAATGTGGTCAAGCCTCATGGCTTTGCTTTAACTATGCTATGTTACATCCATGAAACCGCTGACACATAAATAAGTGAAAATAAGCTTATATTTCATAATTATGTTTTAATTTCATGTACCTTGCATTTAATAGGATATGTTAAAAACTGAAAATTTCACATAAATAAAATATTCATTTCTTAGAAAAGAGGAGTCACAGGACTCTGCCACAAAGATGTTCTCATTTCCACTTTCTGCTGTGGATAATAGGTCAGCTTCTACCTGGCCAGTTTTATTTTTATTTATCTATCCGTGATTATTTATAGCTAAAGAGAAAATTGTAGCTTCTTAAAGAAACTTCAGAAATTTCATAAAATGAAACAATCATTTCAGAACCAAATTATCATTTAAGGGATGTATGCCAGCATGTAGAAAACTCTTATTTCAAGGGTTGTTTGTAGATAAGAGTTGGACACATTTATTGATTTAAGTTTACATCCTTAGAAATTATTTTTATATCTTGATCTTTTAAAGGACTTACAGGTTTAAAATACAAGTATGATATGACAAATAAAATGTATATACCGTACAAGTTAGTGTATGTAATATACAAGAAATATTCCTAATATAGTACAATAATATTCATTCTTCATTTTGTGCTTCCTAAGATTTTGATTTTGATAACATTTATAATATATTTTAAATTCTACATTTAATCTGTGGAGAGAGAGAGTTGTCCACCATGGAAAGAAATTTACTTTATTAATACAAATGTAATACGCATTATTCTGGAAGACTTTTAATAGGCTGATAATTTAATCAGATTTTCAATTCATGAATTCATGATCAGGATTAATTTCAAACCATGCTACTTGAGCGTTTATATATAAAAATTTGTGTTTGTTGTTTACTTGCTTGTTTATTATCATCTGTTTCCTATAGAAGCCAGTGTTTCTTCAGGCACCTCTTTAACTGGCTCTGATTCTGTTCACTTCGTAGATGATGACAAATCCCAGCAAGTTATGTCGTTTATTTCTTATCAGCATCACCCTCACTATTTCCCTTCATTTTTCATCTCTCAGATGTGTTTGATAAGGGAGTAATGTCAATTTTATTTGATAAGGTTACCTGAAGTGGCAGAATCCACCTGGTGGTTTAAATCCTTTTTCCAGTCTGAACCTGTGCTTTCAAATGTAAAAAGAGAAGACCAGGCTGCTTGTGGGTAAGTTTTAGCCTTTTCTGATAAGGATATTTCCTTTTCAGAATAGAACAATACATGTCATAATTATCATGATAACCAATAAGGATAAAACCTAGCTGTCTCCTGGAAGGTAGTGAAGGCTTTGATATGAAGCGTACTTGAGGGTAAAGGGGGGGAAACAGTTTCTCCCTCCTTCTAGTTAAGCATCAGTCAGATCAGAGCACGCTTTCTAATTCTATCTCTAGAGAAAAAACTGAAAACTCATATGCCGATTATTATCATGGTTTAGCGGGAATGGATCGGGAATCAGAGGCAAGGTTCTAAATTTGTTTTTCCAATACCTACAGGAACAAATAACAATTATCTACTCCAATAAAAGGAATCACAGCTCCTCAGGGAAATGGGTGATCCCAGGACAGGTAAGAAACAGTAAGAGACAATCCTGGACCATTTCATGATGCCAAAAAGATAGAAATGCCCCTGAGATGATGGGAATGTGTCAAAATGACACAGGAACGAACCGGGTAAATCTGGGACTATTTCAGCAGTAAAGTAATGATAATAATAGACAATTGCCTGTAGAATAAAATAAAGTCCATTAATCTATTTAGATATAAAAAATACTTGAATGAACAAATACATGAGAGAGAAGGAAAAGCTCTTTCTTGCAGTGGAATTCCAATTTATAAACGTAGAAGGAATGATGGAGAATCCTTATATGACAAACACACCAGCAACAGTTGTTCCAGGCAAGAATTACCCCAGGACTCTAAAATAAATGGGCACAAGTGTGAGAAACAAGATATCACAGGCTCTCAGAGTATCTCCCCATAAAGTACCTAAGAATCACAAAGGGGAAAAATAGTAACTTTCTAACGGAAAAACCTGTCAGACAAGCCTGAACAAAAACAAACAGAAAACAGTGAGCTAGTTGCTGGCTGTCCTAGACAATCCTGCTAGGTCCCACTGCTGGTCTGGACTGGCCTCTGTCTGGGCACCAATTACCAGCCAGAAGCTGGCATTTGTGGGTTTGTACACAACACATTTTGAACTCTGTATCATACTGAATAGCACAGTTGTTATTCTAATGGTTTTTAAAAAGTGACTGTGTTGTTTTTTACACCCTTTACTAATGACTAGCTACTAATTGGGATAAAAAGAGTAAATAACAATGCAGTCCATAGATTCTAATGTTAAAACATCAGTGTTTTGATACATTTTCCACAGAATCAAATAAAGACGATACTTTGTAAAATCAAAGTAAGGCCAGTTGTTGAAAAGATGTATTCTTTACTCTATCAAGTATAGTGATTTGAATTATTTAGGTAAGTGTTTCATTTATTTTTCCGGTTTACCTCGATTGTAAAGACAACTTACAAAGAAGCATTTCTCAGCTAATCACCTTTGACTTGCAATTCAGTGGGCATTGTTGTAACAGCTGACTATTCTAGGCAAAGGATTACTGTTCTTTGTAATTCTATGTAACAGCCAGTTACAAGCCAGAAGACCACCCGTGGAGGCCCTGCCCCTGGGAACCGCACCCTTCAGCACCCAAGCTACTCCCAATGACCTCTCCTTTACAAGAAGATGACAGCTCCAGCTCCCTGCTGGGTAGCTCACTTAGGAAACAAGATCACCTCAGCACCCCCATGGCTAAAGGTCAGGCGTTCTCCTCAACGGCGAGACCGGTCCTGCCACCAGCAATCAGCTGCACAGGGAATACTGGAAAAGCCTTTGAAAACACGGGCCCTTCAAACGCAGTGATTTATGCAGAGTAACTTTCTCATTACCCATATTATTTTTCAAAAAAATTTTAAACATTAAAAGTTGTGTTTAAATTTTCAAAAATTTAAGTTAAGCGCTCTTTACATCTATTGATGGATTTATTATGCCTTAAAACTGAAGCACTGATGCCTAACATAAGGGCTTTTAAGGGCATTGGATTCAGAAATGTAAAAAAGAGTTGCAAAAACTGTATTTTTAATCATGAACATTGGAAATAGAAAACATACCCATAAGTACATTACCTGTTAAATATGTTACTGTACATAACTGGTTATTGTGTAGACTTTAAAACTCATGATTTTAAATTATATTTAACAATGTGGAAAATCATGAAGATACAAAGTTGGATGAAAAAAGCAGGATAATCTCTATATGGTGTGATTTTACTTGTATCTAGAAAGTATGTATGCTTAAGAATAGATTGGAAGGAAATATATCAAAATGGTAACAATGGCTATTTCTGGAAATGGGATTTTGGGTGATTTTCATTTTCTTCTTTATATTTTTTCTGTGTCTTTCCACATTTTCTAATATGAGCAGGTTTTTGTGTACTATTAGAAGGCAATACATGTTATTACATAGAGGAGACGTGGAATTCATTTTCTGAGTGTGAATCTTCCTTACATTGGGCAGAGTATTCCCTACTTTCCTCAGTATTGGGTAGATAGTGCCAAAGGAGTTTCAGTTGAAAAATTTCTGATACTTCTTGCAGATATTTTTCAACGTAAGATGCCAGGCTTAGGAATTAGGGGTGCTAAGTTCCCTCAGAGGTTGACCTCCCTACAGGCTCATGGGGCTGATGTCACACTAAACACGTGTAGGGAACTTGTGATTGTTGGTGAAGACGTCTTTCTGCCCAACCACAGGACCACGCAGCCACGGCAGCACCGGCATCCTCAGTGATGGGCACCAGTCTTTACCGTTCCTTCCAGACAGGACGTGCATTCCTTCTATGTCACATTCCTCCATCACTTTGCTGTCAACCAAGGGACTCAAACATCCCTTTGGTCCAAGAGTATATCGTTGTTGACATGTTACTGCTCTTCTGCTGACTACTTGCCTTTACACTTTTTATATATTTGTAGAGGCCGATTAAACCTTTGGACTGTATATCTCATTTGGCTTTAGTTGAAAATCAAATTTCAGTGATTGAAGACTGAATTTTTCCAAAGTGAGAGAAAAATATGGTGAAACAAAATGGTAAATTGTGGGAGGTTTTGTTTTATAAGATTATTAACAAATTCATTTTTTCTTAATCACTTGGTATATGTGTGAACAGATGGCTTGATTAGTTTGTTTGATGAACTTCCCAAAATAGGTTACCAAGTTGGTATTTACTTTGTTTACTCAGAAAGATACTATTTGTTAAATTACATTTTTGCCTATGTGTCTGAAGTATTTTGATTGTGTCAAAGGGATTGCTCTTATATTTGTTTAGACTAGTGTTACTGTTACTGAAAGTTATTACTGTTTAAAAGAGTTGAATTTTACATAAGATTTTAAATCAAACATTCTATCATGAGCATATATAGTTATCAAGCATTTTAGAGTGGTTAACACACCTACATACATATATATGTGAGCATATATAGATGCCAGATAGACAGATAGATATCAATAGACAGATATGAATCCTGAAAAAATATAAGGAATCTTTCCAAAAAATAATGTCAAAGTGAACTCTTATATAATGATTAAAAAATTGAAAAGATTGCTTTGTGCTGTTCCAGAGTTTCTGCAGAATTAGTATGATAGAAATAAAGAGAATAAAATGTCTTCTAGGTAAATTCTAGTTAATTGCTTCTAAAGTAATTTTCCCACAGTTCAGACACTTTGGGGCTGTCTTTAAAAAGTACCTCAGACGTAAGTCTCAGCATAACTGTTGTTTTAGTTAAAGTATCTCCTGCCTGGCTTTGCTGCCTATTGGGAAGATAATAAATAGTGAAGGTACATATGTTACAGGGGTGTCCATGTGATTTGAGACGTGCTATGATCATTCTATGATTTATGAAATGTTATTTGACTTGGCCTGGATGTTGGTATTAAATGCGACAAGGTTTTGACAATTTCTCCTCAGTTTCTGTGAAATTATATGTTGAGATTCTGCTAATTTTTTTTTGAGAAATGGTTTGGATAGCAGGTTCCACGTTATTGGCCCTATGTCCTTCATAGATAAAGCCACCGACAGCCAATTCTTCAATTCTCTCTAGAGTAAAAGTCCTCCAGCTGGAACTTAGGCCTATGCAATGCTTCGTACATTTTATAGAAGTTAGGGTTATAGGAAACAAAGTTGCAGAATTCCATTGGGCTATTAGAGAGTGAGGATAAATAATTGTTCATGTTGAACATGTTGAAACTTCTAACTCATGGAAATTCAAGAAATGGAAAGAATTGTAATCAATGCCCCACCCTCACCCCAATGACATCCTCTAAGGCCTCACACCACGTCCTGTAGTTTCTCCCTCCTTGGAGACCGGCAACATCATTCATCAGCCCGCACATGCAGCGAATTAACCTCAAGAGCTTCCCTTACATGCAATCTGACACCAGGTCCTTTCGATCTTATTTGGTATGTTTCCAAGATCTATCTACTTATTTCCTTTCCCACCATCACTACCTGAAGCCAAACTTTCATCGTTTCTCCCGAAGGTACTGCCATGACACCCTAAGTGGTCTACCTACGTACGCCCTTTCGAAATCTCTCCAATGGAGAGTCATCTACAGCTTAGTCACAATCATCTTCACAAAACACAAATCTTCTAATTCTCCCCCGTGAACATGCACACAGACACACTCACATGTCCACAACATTCGATGATTCTATTACACTCAGGATAAAGTCACAACTCACAAATCTGCGCACGTCTAGCCATGCAGATCCCCACCAGCACCTCCAGCGCCCTGTGGTCCAGCCCCATCAGTCATCCCTCTGTCCTACCTGGGCACCATCTTCCCTCCTGCACTGAGGCGTCCACTGTCTCCACTCTGTTCTCTTAATTCATGTCTACTCATCCTCTAAAGCTTAGCTCAAAAGCCTCTTCCTTAGAGAAACCTTCTCTGATCTACTTAACTAAATTAGGTTTTCCATTATAGGCTCTGATAGCCCGTGTTTTTCTCCTTCCCAGCCCTCACTGCAGTTATAATTTTACATGCATTTAGTTATTTCTTTTCTGCATGGCACTATATGTCTTCCCCACTGCACCATAAACTACCCGAGGACAAGGGTCACATCTGCTCTACCCGACATTTTATCCCCAGCTTCTGACGTAACAATTAATATTTGTCAGATGATTGACACTGCTTCTTTGGCTAGAGCTCCCCTTTCCCCAAGAAGCATCACATGTCAGGAGAGAAGAGTAAACACTAAATCAATACAGAAAATAGTTTCACCATAGTGGTAAGTGCTGTAAAGGAGGTAAAACAAGGCATTTTGTTGAAGAGTGACTGGGACAGGACAGAGGTGGAGGCTGGGCTACTTTGATTGGTGTAGTTGGGAAAGGACACACGGAGAAGGTGCTGAGCGAGGCGGAAGCAGCCGGCTTTGTGAAAAGTACTCCAGGTGGAAACCAGATGCGACGTACCATGCTCTCCGTGTTGTGTCCAGCCCCCTGTGGCACTGTGGTGAGGGGACAACTGCTCTGGAAGAGCTTGGTATTTTCCATGTGGAGATCAAATTTCCTACAGTGTTTGTTTCCAACCAAACTCAGGATGAGAAATGGTGGGGCTCGTAGTTTTGTGCTTCCTTCTTAAAGAAATCCGTGATCTATGAATGAATCGTCCAAAAGCACACTGTGTAGCAGCAGCATGAAGTAAGGTCACCCGGCGCCCTGCCCCACGAGGCTCTTCACTCCCAGAAATAATTTTCTTCCCACCTCGCATACCAGATGAATACATAAATTGCTATTATTTAAGTTTTTTCTCGTTTCTCTTCAAAACATAGTCTTAGAACTATTTTGTATCAAAGAACTAGAAAAAGAGAGTGCTACACAATTACTCTCCTTCCTCAATAGATTAGAAAGAATGTTTTTCAGTTTTGCTGTCTGAAAATTTTGTTCTGGTTACAGTATAACTATTTGGTTCTCAAAAGGTTGGGGGGAAGGTATGATGTGTTGCTAATATAGACAGTGCTTCAGACAACTTTTATTCAGCCTTTAAATACACTTAAGATAAATTCCTTATAACCAATATGTATTTCATTTATTCAGAAAAAAATGATCTGTATTATTTGTTATATAGTTTTATGTAGAAGAGGTGGAACACAGAAGTTTTGCTTCATCATTTTTAAGTTAGATATATTAAAACTTATTTGCTTCCAGGTTGTAAGGACAAAATATATTAAATCCTTTGTACTACAGTAATTATTTGATTAAGAGACAACTGGAGTGTGAGGTTCATAAATATTTTATCCTTTTTACATGCTTAGTGGAGGTTTTTGAATTAATAAATGAATGGTTACGAGAGCTATGATTTGTATCTCAACTCACTGCAGAGGTTAGGATTTTGAAATTCCTTTGCAAGGAAGAGTGGCAAACATTCTATTTTCAAATAAACTACCTTTGAAAATATTTGTGCAGTGTTACAAAGCTCTTTGAGGGAGCTATCCACCTTCAGATTTCAAGCTAAATTTCACCGTGAAGAGAAAAGGCAGCGGAAGGCCACCAAGTAGAATGAGCGCGTTACCTTGTCCTTTGTCATCCCGATGGGTTCCGACACCCGTCCATCGTCCGGTACCGCTGAAGCTGCTTAGCATCTTGGAAGGAGACCACGTGGCCCCTGGTGAACAGAGCGTCCTTCCTCGGAGCTGCATCAGGTTCAGGGCAGTCCCTGAGGTGGGAGAACACCTGAGTGTGTCTGATGGTGAATCTGAGAGCTGAAAGGGGCCTGAATTCTGGACCCCGTGGGGGTCGGATCCCAAACTGAAGGCAAAGTAGACTTCATTCAGGGCAGTGCTGTCAGACCGGAAGACAAATCTGGGCATCTACGGGGCTGAATTAAGTTTCCTCAAACATATTTAAAAAGTTAATTGCAGTTCAAGTAGTTTCCTTTTGAAACCACCTTTTAACACTATTCCATACTCCTCCTCCTTTTGAAACTCTAGAAAATATTAAATTTCAATATTCTAGAAAATATTACATTTCAGTATTTAGAAAACATTAAATTTAATATTCTAGAAAATATTAAATTTCAATGTATCGTCTCTCTCCTGCTAATTTTTTTTTTAATAAATATTTTAGGTTCCAAATACAAATTGACTCTTTTTTTTTTTTAATTTAATTAATTAATTTATTTATTTATTTTTGGCTGCGTTGGGTGTTCGTTTCTGTGCGAGGGCTTTCTCCAGTTGCGGCAAGTGGGGGCCACTCTTCATCGCGGTGCGCGGGCCTCTCACTATCGCGGCCTCTCTTGTTGCAGAGCACAGGCTCCAGACGCGCAGGCTCAGCAATTGTGGCTCACGGGCCCAGTTGCTCCGCGGTATGTGGGATCCTCCCAGACCAGGGCTCGAACCCGTGTCCCCTGCATTGGCAGGCAGATTCTCAACCACTGCGCCACCAAGGAAGCCCCTCTCCTGCTAATTATTATAATTAGTTATTTACAGTGCTTCTGTGAAGCACTGTGTTTCTTCAAATGGCAATGACAACTTCTCTGATGCTGAATAATTAAAAGGACAGGTGACAGAGAGAAAGGCTGGACATATATTACAAAAGTATAAAAACTTCATAAGACCCTTGGGTATTGCCTGAGAAGGAAGCAATTTATTTTGGCAAAGCTGCAGCCCTGCAATTCTCAAAATGTGGTGTGTCTAAGAATCGTGAGGGGAGTTCGATAAAATGCAGATACCGGGGCCCCATCTCCAGAAATCCGAAGTCAAGGGTCCTGAGCTGAGGCCCAGGAATTTACTCTTTGCTGAGGGCTCCTGGCCGCTTGTGTCTGATATGAGGAGTAGTGTTTTATTAGATTGGCATAGACTGCAACCATCCCTCTCCCCAAACTCAGGAAACAAGCTACTATGTTTAGCTGTAGTGGTCGTTTTAGTGTGGAGAACTCAATGGCCTGGGAGAGCATGAGGGTGATTCTGGAAACAAGATCGTGTAACGTGGGGAAGTTATTTCCTATGAGGATGGTTAGGAGGTGAACACGCATAGCCAGTCGACTTCAGCTTTTGGAAGGAGAGCTGGAGTTTGGAAGGACTTTCCACTTGGGGAGAAAGTTTTCTTCTACATCCTCAAATGGTAATGATTACCAAAAACTCCTAATTTTAAATTAAACTTCACTTCTTGCTTTTCAGTCCCTAATTCACCCACAACCTATGTTAGAGATAAATGCAATTTAAAAGAAGGATAGTTTTTCTCAATTTATCTCCATTGCACACCTGTCATATAAATTGCCCATTATGCTTCTTTGATAATAATTTTTTGTTTGTTTTCTCTGATTCTGTGACAGCACTACAGCTGACAAAATAAGTATCAGAAAACCCATCTCTAAAATCACTTAATTTTCAAAAATTGCGGTACTTGAATGAAATCATTGCAGATTTCTCTGTAATGGGATGGGTGCCCATTGCTGCCTGCAAGAGTGGGTGGGCCACAGATTTTCTACGCTGTTTGGCTGCAGTACAGAGATTATTGTCAAACCTTCCATCTGGCCAGCAGGCCCCTTTCCTGGTCTTCTGACCTGATCAAACAGATTCTCCTGGGGCTTTTTGTTTATTTGTTTATCCTCATTGGTATTTCCTGGCCGCTGTTCCCTCCAGGATTCAGTTTAGGGAAAAATAAAACCCAGGGAACTCACCTCTGTGTCCTTCCTTGGATCTGAGGACCCCAGCCATTCCTCTCTTAGAGACTTCTGGTGCTTTTTCAATATACAATGTCAGGGTTTTTAGTTTTACTTAATGGGAGGAATACATCTATTCCATCAGAAGTCTTTCTCTCTGTACTTTTGTCTCCAGAAGTTTTCTATTTTTGCTTTTTATGTCTCCATATGAAGTTTGAAAATCTTGCCTTTTTCCCCTTATTTTTTCCAAAATGTTGTTGCTATTCCATTGTGACTGCATAACTTTCAAGATTAACTTAGGGAGAACATTCATTCCTGTTGAATTAATTATTTCGCCCAAGATTAAGTGTGCTTTTCCGCTGCTCAAGGCTTCATTTGCACCTCAGCTCTGTCTCAAAATTTTCCTCACATTGATCTGCATTTTGGGAGCTGGTTGTGTGCCTAGATGTTTTATAATGTGTTTCCTTCCATCTCCTCCTCTAAATGCTTGTGTTTAGTGTGTTGCAGACTAATGATTTCTGTATATTAATTTTCTATCTAGGTATGTTATGAATTCTCTTGTCACTTATAATAGTATTTCAGCTGATTTTTTAAATTAACAATAAACAGTCATATAACCTGCAAATAAATTATTATTTTACCTTCTACCTTCTGGTTTTTGTACCCCATTTCTTCCTCATGTCCCGTTGTGTTGGCTGGTATATCCAGAGCAGTGCCAAATAACACGACCTTTACAGCGGAACTGCACAAGCTGGGGAGAGGATCTTTAGCCCTGTGTCCTTGAAAACACACTGACTTGCAACACAAAAGCCCTTGGAGTGGCGATCAGGAAGCTTGTTGGGCCTGTGACGGAAGTGTGCCAAAAGCTTTCTCACTAAGAGGGGAAAAAGCAAGAGATAGCCTTTCAGGAAAGCATGTCTGTATTTAATTGCTTTTTTAAAAGAAAAATGGATGCTGATGGTTTAAGTGCATTTCAAAATCCATGAAGTTAATTTTAATCCATGAGCATATGACTCAGTTCATTTAATTATAAAATTGATCTGTAATTTTCTTCTCTTGTGGTATCATTTTGGACTCTTAATGTTGGCCTTACGTCTTGTAAAGAATTTGCAATATTCTTTCTTTTTCTAAGTTCTGGAAAAGGTTAAAAGTGTTGGCATGATCTTTTCCCTAACGATTTGGTGTAATTATCCAGTAGAACCACCAGAAAGTGCAGCTTTTCAGAAACCACGTGAGGTTGCCAGGGGGCAGCTCTCAGAACAGTTTCTGCATGTCTATCCTCACTTCATCATCCTTACCCAGTTCATACAGGTCATCACATTTATTTGCAGACAATTGATCAAAATAATCTCTTGGAATTCTTTTTTTTTTTAATTAATTTATTTAATTTATTTATTTTTGGCTGTGTTGGGTCTTTGTTGCTGCACGCGGGCTTTCTCTAGTTGCGGCGAGCAGGGGCTACTCTTTGTGCGTGGCTTCTCTTGTTGCGGAGCACAGGCTCTAGGCACTCAGGCTTCAGTAGTTGTGGCTCACGGGCTCAGCAGTTGTGGCTCGCGGGCTCTAGAGCGCAGGCTCAGTAGTTGCGGCGCACGGCCTTAGTTGCTCTGTGGCATGTGGGATCTTCCCGGACCAGGGCTCGAACCCCTGTCCCCTGCACTGGCAGGCGGGTTCTTAACCACTGCGCCACCAGGGAAGCCCTCTTGGAATTCTTTTAATTTGCACGGTTGTCATGTTCTCTCCATCATAATATGTCTTATTTTTAAGTATTTTATCCTTGTTTTCTTCACTGGATGGTAGATATTTGTATATTTTGTTGTTTATCACAAATAACCAGCTTGCATTAGGATTTTTAGTCCTACCCTTTCTATGATGATCTTGAATTCATAAATATTTTCACTCGTATTAACTATTGCTTTGATTTCCTTGTATTT
Source organism: Balaenoptera musculus (assembly GCF_009873245.2). Classification (NCBI taxonomy): domain Eukaryota; kingdom Metazoa; phylum Chordata; class Mammalia; order Artiodactyla; family Balaenopteridae; genus Balaenoptera; species Balaenoptera musculus. The sequence goes on along the minus strand of NC_045801.1, from coordinate 80,086,943 downwards.
ATTTTGTTGTTATTTTAAAAAATTCTTCTGTTGGCACTTAGCTTATTTATTTTCATTCCATATGAAAATTTTAAATATTGTGAGTATTTTTTAAAAAATAAATAAATTTATTTATTTATTTATTTTTGCTTACGTTGGGTCTTCATTGCTGTGAGCAACTGTGTAACATATTGCTTTCATTTTTCTCTTGCAGCATAAACGTTACCACAAGTTTGGCAGCTAAAGCAACACAAACTTAGGACGCCCCAGTTTTCTGGGGCAGGGATCTGGGCAGCTTGGCGGGTGCAGTGTCAGGGTCTCACAGGGGGGCCATCCGCACTTCTGGCATCCTCCAAGCTGAGGGAGACTCTTGGCAGAACTAGGGTCCTGTGGCTGCAGGACGGCGGGCCCCGTCCTGAGGCCACCTGTAGGCTGTGGCTCTATTTCCTGATGCCTGGCTCCTGACAGCCCGTGAGCCTCACCCCCTTTGCGCCCCATGCTCCACCCCCCGGGCGAGCGGACATGAGAGCCCTCACTCAGGCCCGCCCTCATTACAACAAGCCCTGGTCTGTCTCCTTCCCGGCTCTCTGAGGCTCTTTCCCACCAGCTGGGGACACTTGTCCCGTTGAGAAAGGCTCTTGATGACCAAACGCTTGATGACGTGGGTGATTGATAAACCTCTTCCTACCCTCATGGTGGGTGTCATCTTGTGACTGATGGGGGGCTCCATCCTACTGGTCCAGGTGGTGACAGAGGGCGCTGTTAGCAAGTTGTTGAGTCAATGACCACTGCTGGGTTCTTTCTGATCCTGCTTTGGCAGTGGACGGGCTCTTCCGTCTAAGGTGGTTTGTGCCTTGAGCGGGCGGTGCTGCGTTGGTCCAGCCCTTCCAAACCCCTGTCGTAGCTTTAGCTCACTTACGTTGGGGGGTTCAGTAATTCACTGGGATTCAGGGACAGAAGTATGGAACCAGGACCCTCCTCCAAGAAGCCCTGAGTCACGTCTCCTGGCCTAGAGCTGTCTGTGTGTCTGTGATGCTTGATTTCACGTGCAATTTGACTGGGATGTGGGGTATTTTGCGGTTAAACATTATTTGGTCAAACTTTATTCTGGCTGATCCGTGAGGGTGTTTCTGGATGAGAGGAACATTTGAATTGATAGACTGACTAAAGCATTTGCCTCTCCCCCATGTATGTGGCCTCATCTAACGCACTGAGGGCCTGAGTGGAACAAAGGACCGAGGAAGAAAGAATCCTCTCCCCTGCCTGCCCTGACCTCAGATGCTGGTCTTTTCCTGCCTTCAGACTCTGATTCACATGGGAATGTACATCGTGGCCTCTGGGGCCTCCAGCCAACCCACCTGCAGGTCCTGGGACTTCTCAGCCTCCGTATCCAGGGGGCCAGTTCCTTATTATAAGGAAATAGATGTTATAAATCCTTTGCTTCTTTTTTTTTTTGGCTGCGTTGGGTCTTAGCTGAGGCACGCGGGATGTTCGTTGAGGCATGTGTGATCTTTCCATTGCGGCCCATGGGCTCCTCTGTAGTTGCGGCACGCGGGCTCAGTAGTTGTGGCATGCAGGCTTAGTTGCCCCTCAGCATGTGGGATCTTAGTTCCCTGACCAGGGAGCGAACCCATGTCCCCTGCATTGGAAGGTGGATTCTTTACCACTGGGCCACCAGGGAAGTCCCGTAAATCCTTTGCTTCTGCTTCTCTGCGGAGCTCTGACCAGTACATGAGTCTCAGCAGGCCCAGGGGAAAACTCTTACCGTGTGACCAGCTGCTTGTGCGTCCTAACCGGGTGTTGGCCCGTCCACACAGCGAGCAGGGGACAGGCTACGCTCTGTGGAAGGTACTGGGGGGTGGCTTGTGAAAGAGCGGTCTTGCTGGGACCCTAAATGCCTCTGCAGTGGCCTGTGTCTGGGTCCTGACCCTCAGGGTTACAGGGTCACAGAAACACCCTTGGCATCCTGTGGTGCAGCAAAGGAGTTCATTCAAGGCTGACTCAAGCCCAGGGTCCTTTAAGCCTATAAAGTACCCACTGCCTTTGGGGACACCTCTAACCTTGACGACACTCATTTGAGGTTCTGGTTGAGTAGAGAGAAATCGTCCTGAAATATACGAGTAACAACAACAACCGAAAAATTTTAAAAAGGGAAGAAAGAACAATGAAAGAAAGTAAGACACCTGGGTTCAGCAAGGAAAGCAAAATACTGAAACAGGTCCACACTTTGACTCAGTTAAAAACACGAAACTTATTAAAAGTCTTTGCTGAAAAGATCAAAAGCCTCTTCCGGGCTCCTGCGCCCCCCCGCCCCCAGTGACGCCGATTCTGAACGAGATTTAATACGTGGCGCGATGCATCCAGCCTTCGTTCTGGGTCCACTGCAGTGCTCAGACTTATGGCGCTCCCTATAACTTCAGGGGAGCTCCTGAATATAAAGTGGAAGACAGAGGATGCTCATCTTGACCATGGGGACTGTCCCCGTGGTTATGACACGCACGCCCCTGAAGTCCCCCGCAGTGGGCGTGGACGCTCCCATGCAGTGAGTAATGAACAAAAATTAAATTAAGTCTTTGGCTGGAAAGAACACAGGCGCCTTACAGCGGCGCACCGTAACCTCAGCACTGCAGCCCCTCGGGAAGGCCTCATACACAGTGTTATTGAACTACTGACTCGGGTCCGTCAGCGAGGGAAGGTGTTCTGCTCTCACGGCCTCTCTCAGCCTCCCAAAGGCAGCCGCCTTCACCACTGAGCACACACCTGCGTGGCACCCACGGGAGCCCCCAGCTGGCACGGTGCTGCAGCAAGGTCCTACCTGCACCCACTGTTCAGACAAACAAATAAAAGGAGCTCACTGTCCCTGTAAAGTGCCCTTTGTAACAGATATTTGTTTTCTTATTTCCAATCCTGAATTCAATCACTTATTTTATTAAGGTTACAATACCTGTATTTTTGTTTGTTTTCATTTGTCTGGAATGTTTTTTGTGCAAACTTTTTGAGTTTCTTTGTTTTCTGGCTATTGCTTATCTACCACTTAAAGTTAGATTTTACTTTGAATTCCAATTTGTCTTTTAGCATATGAGCTTAGCTCATTTACATTTGTTTATACACAATAGATATGTTCGATGTTATTTCTTAGCTCACATGTTGTGCTGTGACTCCTATTTTCATAGATTTTAAAATGAATTTTACATCAGTCTGGCTCACTGGATTTTCTTCTTTAAAATTCTGCTCTGTATTACTCCTTGCTCTAATGGTTAGCTAAGGCGATCACAACTTTTACTGATGCTGTTTAGATAATACCTGTTTGTTTTCTACTCTATACAATGATGGAAATCATATAAATCTTCCTTAGTTAAAAACCTTGGGGCCACATGTTCAGAATTCAAAATTTTTAGAATTTTAGAATGATGGCATAGTGCTTACCTATGCGTTATATACCAACATACAGAACTGAGCACGTTAATATTACAGCATGATCACACAGTGCAGAAAAAAGGAGATTATAAATAGCATCCCATTCAGATCAAGTTTTGAACTGAACGATTATCTAAATAAGTTAGTATCTTGAGAATCAGGAATTAAGATTTTCAGAAAAAGGATTGTAGACCTTTGTACAATATCTTCTTCTGTTTTTCCCACCAAATGTATTTAACTGATTATGCTATTTTTCTTTTGTTCATCTTTATAACATCAAATATACCTATATTTCTACCGTAGGCTTAGCAGCATTTAACTATATCTCTGTCAATCAGCTATTTTTAAACATTGAGAAAACCAGAGCTATACAGAAACTCCTACATTCTTTCTCTTTCCAATTTTAGCCATTTTATATCATTTCTACATTGCTAAGATTTACAATTTTTACATTTTTTTTCTGTAACCATAATTACCATATTTATTTCTGACTTTAGTCAAACAATTCACGTACTCAATTCTCAATGCTGGAATTTTGCCATAATAACTTAATTCACTAATTGGTTGGCTGAGGTTCGTTCTCTGATAGTTTCCTGAAGATTAACTTGTAGGAAAAATGTTCCCTGGGCACTCGCATGTTTGTTTTTAACTCCAGCTTTGCACTTCCACTATTGTTTGGCTGTGCTTGAAATTCTTGGACCATTTTCCTTTCCCTGAGGACTCTGGCCATTGCTCCGAGGTGGCCTAGGCTTGAAGAATGTATAGCTGAATCCTGCCTTTCTCTTTCTTTATAGGAAGGGTAACATTTTATGTAACTGTTCAAATTACTGTTTTTAAGTAAATTCATGAAGATATTTTACTGTTGCTTGTTTTGTGTCATTTTACCCTCCTACATATACAGGGTTTATTTTAAATGTAAAGATTCCAGTAGCTCTTTACATCTGGAGATTGTTTTCTCATGGTTTATGAAATCGTGTTTTTGTTTCATTGTTCTAGTTCTTTCCTTGGACACACATGTATATTTGAGTTCCATTTTCCCCATTATTTTCATATTTTCTCATAATGCTTTTCCAAGATCAAAATATAACTTACATACCGTAAAATCTACCCTTTTAAATTGTACAGTGAATTTTAGTATATTGACAAAGTTGTGTGACCATCACCACTCCCTAGTTCTAATTTCGTCACCCCCAAAATAAACCCCATACACGTTAGCACTCATCTCTCCTCATCCCGCCCACCCAGACCTTGGTACCCACAAATCTACCCTCTGGCTCGATGGATTTGCTTATTGTGGACATTATAAACGAGGAATCATACAATATATGAACTTCTGTGTCTAGCTTCTTTTACTTATCATAATGTTTTAAAGGTTCTTCTATATGGTGAGATGTATTTGTACTTTCTTCCTTTTTATGGCTGAACGTTACTCTACTTACGGATGGACATACCAGTTTGTTTATTCACTCATCAGTTGACGCACATTTGGGCTGTTTACACTTTTTGATTATGAAAACACTACTATGAACACGCATGTACACTTTTTTGTGCAAACATATGTTTTCATTTCTCTTGATCACATACCTAGGAATAGAATTGCTGGATCATATGATAACCCTATGTGAACTGGTATCTCATTATAGTTTTGATTTGCATTTCCCTAAAGACTAATGATGTTGACCATCTTTTCACACGCTTATTGGCCATTTTTGTATTGTTTTTGGAGAAATTTCTATTTAAATTCGTTATACACTTTTAATTGGGTTGTCTTTTTTTATTGCTGAGTTGTAGCGTCCTTTATATATTTTGGTTACTAAGATTTGCAAATATATTCTCCCATTCTGTAGGTTGTCTTTTTACTTTGTTGATAATATCCTTTGAAGCACATAAGTTTTATTTTAATAAAGTCCAATTTATCTTTAAAATGCTTTCTTGTTGCTAGTGGTTTTGTGTCACATGTAAGAGATCATTGCATGATGAAGATTTATACCTGTGCTTCTTCTAAGAGCTGTGTGTCTTCTCAGGTCTTTCCTGGGCATGTGTTCTTATACACACAGTCTTCTAGCCTCCCAGGGACATAGCAAAGCTTTTCAAACGTCTATAGACCCCTCTTTCCCCAGCTTTTCCTTTTAAGCTTTTTGGTGTTACTCTATTTTTCCCCCAACTATTATTCACTGCTTCTGGAGGCTGCAATATTAAACAATTGCTTCTGATTCTTTTTGTCAAACAACTCCAAGGAAACTACTTCACACTGGGTGAGGTCCTGCAGGGCAAGCTCTGAATCAGATCAACAGCCTTGGAAGTAGGGTCCTCCAGAGAACCTTCAGACAATTAAAATAATCCCAACTCTTTGGAAATTCAGCTTTGAAGGAGCTCAAAGCCTGTTGTATCTTCTCTAGTCACTGCAAGGTTGATGGTTTTCCCCATGATGGCAGGTGTTTTCAGGGATCATATGGAACCAGGGAGAGGAATATGGGAAAAAACTGCCACAAGTTCACATTCTTACCAACATTCAGTCTTTTTCTAAAAAAATAAATGTTCTAGAGTGTTGCAAGCCTTTGGTTAATTTCCAAAGTTCTGAAAAAGTTGATTTGACCATTTTTGTGATTTTCCCATTGCTTTCACGAAAGTGAGTATTTTTGGAACTCCCTAATCTGCCATTTTCACTGACCTCACTTCCATTGTTCCATGTAATGTGTTTGTTGCCATTTCATTTGCTTGCTTCTGTTTTTCTTCCCCTCCATGTTTCTTGCTGTTTTTGTCATTTTTACTCTCCTTTAAGCTGTAACTAATTTGGTCTTGATTACGGTAAAGATTTTAATTTTTTTCTTCCACCTGTGTTGATTTTGTTTCATCTCTTTTGTTAAATCTCTCAGCATCCTCAGCTCTTTTATCTGCTTTTTGATGCTGCTATGGAGGATATGTTTTCTTTTCTTTCTTTTCCTTTCCTTTCCTCTTTCTTCTTTCTTTCACTTTTATCCATGTCAATATATTTGGTCAAAAATTTCATCTGCTCTTTGGTAACATTTTTACTGTTGTTGTATACTCTTAGACTACGATTTGTTTACAGTACTCCTTTATTTCTTATAGAATATTTCAGGTATTCTGAGCTTGTTCCTTTATATATTCTTACTCACTTTTGAACAAAGTAAGTTATTTCTAAACAAGTTTTTTTGGTTCATTTTTGGGGGGTTTTGGGCAAGAGCTTCATGTGTGAGTTGTGTGCTCTGGGCAAACAGGAATTCTCCTTTATTCACCAGGTTTCGTATATGTGTGTGTGAGTCCTTAAAGCCATATTCTCCAACTTAAAATTGTCCCTGCGGTGCTGTTTGTGATACAAAGTATCTCTCCTCCACCCATGTTGTACCAACATATTGTTCTTTCAAAATATGGCCTTTCCGAGTGATCTTTCATTTGTCTGTCTCTGCTTTTTGAGACTCTGCACTAAAGATCAGGGACCTAATCTTTATCAGCCTCACGTCTATGACAGTTATTATTACAGTCAATATTTGCTGGTCTTGGACCCCAGGCTGCAACATTTCCCAGGCACAGAGGTGATCAGTTGACTTTTTCTGAAATTCCTGGCACTCCTCTGAGTGTCCCCATGCACTTCTATTTCATCTTCACTAGTTTTTACTTCTTACCTTTCTTTCCTCGTTTTTTGTGGTCCCTGTGTTAAAAAGTCTCTTAATTTTACTGGAGACTGCTTATTCAGTTCTGTTGTTTCTCTGTCTTGTTTACCTTAGACAAATTCCAGGAGGACTATTGCAAGAGCATGACTTCATGTTGCCACATTAAAACTGGCATTTCCATTCCCAGCTCATCTTAACTTCATATACAACCAGAACAAGGATAATTAATTTTAGAATTTACAATAAACATATGCATTTGCAATAAACATATGCAATATCATCACACTAGAATGCGTGCTTAGAATGCGGTTCACCACAGGATTAATTAATTGGAATTATCTGCTTAAAATATTTTGCTAGGTCCCTCAGGACCAATGATAATTATTTATATAACATCTTTTCCAGGATAGACGTTAAGGTTGCAATTAGACATTAAGTGGTTTACATGAAGATGAAACATATAAATCTAAGCTTATAGCACAATTTGGCTTTGGATTTATAAATGTATAAATTCAGAAAGCAGGTGTTGAATTTTCACCTTTAACACAATCTGCGTAACTTGGAAGAATTTTCTGAACTTTAAATCTCACTTCTCTAATCTTCAGGATAGGAATAATTAAAAACAAACCCCCAAACTATCATTTGGGTTTATTGTAATCATGTAATGAAATAATGTACATAAAGCTTCCAACACAGTGGCTGGCATGTAATAAATACTTCATGCATGTTAGTTGATTTATAGTTAGCTATTTTAATATATGTAGAACATACATAATAAGAGCATGTTCTAACCAAGTGGATTAATTAGCTAAAGAGATTTTTAGGTATAAAGTTTTCTATTTTTTTAATGGAAATATTTTTTAAATGTCATAAAATATTCTGAATATTTGAAGGAAGGCAATAGTGCTTTATTTCTTACAGAGGTATTGCTCATATATCCTTTGATCTCCATAGCAACCCAATGAGGTACACAGATAGATGGGAAGAGAAATAGTAGGAATACTAATATATTTCCCCATTTCTCTGTATAAAGCAGCTGGTGCTGACAAGTCTTTACCAGCATCACCTGAAGCTGGGTCAATGTGGTGAAGAGAATATTCTTGCTTTGCAGGCAGACAGACCCAGACCTGGATTTTTCAGTTATAGCTATTAGACCTTCAGCAGGTTACCCGACACTTCACCAGTGGTAACAAGACCATCTCATCCCAAAAGTTGTTCTGGAGATTGAAATAACTATCAGTTACTTCCCCTTATTCCTCTGTGTTTTGAGCTGTTGATGGTTCCAAGGCAAACACATTTAAGTGATTATTTTCTTTACTGCCCCTAAGGCTAGGGAAGCCATAGTTGAAGTGATCTAAGGTTAGATGGATAGTGTCAGAGAATGTTAAGAGTAGTTCAATACTTTTTAAATGTTATTGGTAATGCAGCCTGGGAGCTTCCTGAAGGGTGTTCACTGTCTCATGCCAGTCTCAAGAGCTGGGTGGTGTCTAGTGAATGCTGTGGAATTAATACACTTGTGTGTAAGGGCCAAGGTTCACTCAAGGTCATGACTAGGTTGATGAAGCACAACTCCCAGGTGCTTCTACGTAGACGTTGAGTCTGGTGGGTGGTGGGTTTCACCTCGGAATAGCTGTTGCTTACTTCTGTGTGGGCACGGGGAGGAAGGAGGGAGTTCCTGGGCTCGTTTCCTACGGCTCCCTGACTAATTACCGCAAACTGGTGGTTTAAAACAACACAGACTTATACACTTATGGTTCTAGGGGTCAGAAGTCCAGAGCTAAAATCAAGAGGCTGGCAGGACTGTATTCCTTCTGGACGCTCTGGGGAAGAATGGGTTCCTTGCCCTTTCAGCTCCTAGAGGTGCCCCCATGCCTCAGCCCTGGTCGCCCTTCCCTGTGTCCAAACACAGCAGCAAAGTGTTGAAGACTCACTAGGTATCATCTGCTCTCCCTCTCTGCAGTCCGCTTCCAAGCGTCAGGACCCTTGTGATCACATTAGAACCACGCGAATAATCCAGGACAATTTCCCATCTCCAGGTATTTAACTGAATCACATCTGCAAAGTCTCTTTCTGCCATTAAAGTCGCCTATTTGCAGGTCCCAGGGATCAGGATGTGAAGATCTTTAGGGGTCCTTATCCTGCCGACCACAGAGCTCGCTGGCAAAGATGAATTACCTTAGAACATAGTCTGGGCGCAAGGTTAGGGCATTTTCAGCTTGGATTACTTTTCAGGAATATAATACCTTGAAAAAAAAGAGGGGAGGGGTTCTAGGGAAAAGCATTGCCTTTTAGGGCAGAGTCCTCTGTGGCATGGTCTACCTTACTGTAATAAGCGTCTCTCACCGAGTCCTGGATGGCTTGTCAATTGCCCTGTAAATTTAGCATCTTGCAGAGTGCCAATGCCCCATGGAAAACTGTCAATCAAGACAAGTTTGCCAGCTGTGCTTCTACATGCCTCCTTATCAGGTTGGCACTTCCCGGCGATTAAATATGGCCAGAGCCGAGGATCTCTCAGCACTGAGTGTTCAAGTAACCGGATAGGAAGCAAGCGCTTTCAGGATTCCTGGGAGAGTCTAAGACCCGGCATCAGCTTCTCTGCATGAAAAGCTGTCCAGAGCACACAGTTAAAGTACCATGTTTTCCTTTCTGTGCATCTGCCTTAGACCCTTTCAACCTCCTTCCTACTCGTATTTCATTTCGTACGTATGTAACATCCATGTATGTATATGTATATTTCACTGAGTCTGCTCAGACCTGCTCACACACACACACACACACACACATACACAGCCACTCTCTCTCACTTTAAAAAGCAGTGCTTTTAAGGTCTCACTCCTCTTGCTTTACATCATAAAAAAAACAAGGTCAGGTTCAAGTTCCTGTGGAATGAAGCACTTCTTTTCCCCTTATGTTAGGATCAACTCCAAGAATTCAAGGAGATTGGAGTTTAAGGCAGTTAGTTTGGATGCAGATAGTAAATTCTATATGAGGCTAGTAATCATGTTTGTTTGTTTAGTGTCAGAGAATAAAGGAGCCAAGAGAAAACCAAACTGCTTTCCAGCGAGTAAGTTAACCCAACGGTTCTGCTTAGTCTATCAAGAAAGACAAACTGTCTTACTCTGATCTGTTGATTCTTTTTGCCAAAATGAGTTAATAATCCAATTACAAATCATCTGAAGTCAGTTTAAATGTGCTTTGCAAATGAGGTCAACACACTTTCAGTTTTGGGGGCGTTACAGGTACTCATTACATCCAGACGGCTTTGGACTATATCAACTGCTAACCTGTTTTATCTTAACCAGCCTTAAAATGATTAAAAGGAAATTTTCAAGGAATCTAAGAAAACCAAACTAAAAAAACAGAGAGTAAAATGGTGGTTACAGGGGGTTGTAGCGTGGGGCAAGAGGAGAGATGCTTTTAAGAGTACAAACTTGCAATGGGTAGTAAGTAAGCCCTAGACATCTAGTGCACAGCATAGTGAATATAGACAACAATACTGTATTATAATCATCAAACTTGCCAAGAGAATAGACCTTAATTGTTCCCACCACAAAAGAAATGGTAATTATGTAACTTGATAGAAGTACTAATTATCACTACAGTGGTAATCATACTATTATATATAAATGTATCAAATCAACATGGTATGCACCTTAAACTTACCCAATGTTATACGTCAAATGTATTTCAATAAAAAACAAATTAAAAAATGTCATTTTTTCAATTTTCCTTTCCTTCCAGCAGAATTTATTTCCCTTTTTATAAAAACCTGAAAATTACTTTTCCCCTATGTCTTTTTCCCTTTCTTTTTCTTCCTTCCTTTCCTTCCTTCCTTCTTCCTTCCTTCCTTCCCCTCCCTCCTTTTCTTTCATTCTCTTTCTTCTTCTTCTTTCTTTCTTTCTTCTTTTCCTCTTCTTTCTTTCTTTCTTTCTTTTTTTCTTTTTTCTTTCTTTCTTTCTTTCTCTCTTTCTCTCTTTCTCTCTTTCTTTCTCTCTTTCCCTCCCTCCCTCTCTTTCTTTCTTTACCACCTACTCTAAGACGTGCACTGTATTAGATTCTGAGAATAGAGAACTGAAGATACAACTTCAGCCTTTCAGGAGCTCCTATTCCAACTATCAGTGGAGACAAAGGTCGAAAAACTAATTCAGGCTATGGTGGTTAATTTTACATGTGAACTTGACTGGATCACAGACATTTGGCTAAACATTACTTCTGAGTGTGTCTGTGCCCTGGATGAAATTGGCATTTGAATTGGTGGACTAAGTAAAAGGTTGCCCTCTCAACGTGGGTGGGCCTCGTGCAATCTGCTGAAGGCCCGAATGAAATGAAAAGACAGAGGAAGGGAGAATTCGGCCTTTACCTACTGACTGTGAAGCTGCCGTTGGTGCCCCTGGTTTTCAGGCCTTTGGACTCAAATTACACTCTGGCTTTCCTGGGTCACCAGCTCGCAGAAAGCAGACTGTGGGACTGTTCAGCCTCCATAATTGCAAGAGCCAATTCCTTATAATAAACCTCTTCACAATAAATCAAATCTATCTATCCATCTATCTATCTATCTATCTATGTATCTCTCTATCTCTCTATCTACTGATCTATCTGTCCTAGAGCAGTAGGAATAAATCAAAGACCCTCCTTATTTCCAACTTCCACCTTGAGTTTTAACCTGCACAGAACATCTTCTCATGTTGTCTTCACATCTCAAGTCTTGCTTCTCAGTGTGGAGGCTTGGCATCTTCCGTTTCCTCCTCTGAGGGAAGCCATTCTTCAGTCTGTCCCCACCTGCCTGTTCTTTACACCTGTTCTCTTGGGTCCACCCCCTCTGTCTGGACTCAGTAATCTGAGCAGAACTTTTCCAAACTTCTCTGGGACAAGACAGTTGACGGAGGGCTTTGACCTTCCAAACAAAGTCCCAGTGGGACGCTTCTGCCAGCAGGAGGGGACACACCACTTCCTTATCTCCTGGCAGGGAATAAATGGAGCAAATGCATTTACACATGTTCCCCACATGCCAGTCTGAGTATCATTGCTGATCTGCAGACACAGGACAGTTCACACACGGATTATTAAAGGAAAAATTTCCTAAATAATCTTCAGAGATTCCAAGGCTCTATGTATAAAATAAACAACAAAGACCTACTGTATAGCACAGGGAACTATATTCAATATCTTATAATAACTTATAATGGAAAAGAAACTGAAAGATCACTTTGCTGTACGCCTGAAACTAACACAACATTGTAAAGCAGCTATTCTTCAATTTAAAAAGTATACGAAAAAATATTTTCATTCAGTATAACACTTGCTACTCTTTTCTTGCTTCCAGACAAGGACCTGAACCACTTGGCTGCATGAGAAACAAGACCTAAAACTTTCCTTTGTGAACTAATTAAAACACCTCTGCTTGGGGAGCATTTTTAATTTCACAAAGACCCGGTAGAAGCTCAGAAAGTTCAGAGTTTTTCCTGAGGTGGGAGCCCGCCCACCTTCTCTATCAGGTTATGTCATTTTCATTTCTTCCCCTCTCGAGGCGGGAGAGTCTGGAAGCTAAAAGTGTTAATAATACCACTGCCCAGATTCAACCTCCAGAAGCCAGGGAGAGGAGGTGGTGAAATGGTGATTTTCTTTATTTTAATGTAATTGAAACATTTGTTGTTACTAGTTTGTTTGAACTTTTCCAGACCGTTTACAAATAAACACTTTTTCTTTGGTAATGAATCTTGGAATAATTATATATTTCATCACTGTTATGCATTATACACTGTGGGGTACCACTTTTATAGGATATAATATGAAGGATGACTCCTGGAGTTCCTGCATGTATTATATTATGTAATCATTTATTTAAACATATTCATGTAGTTAAAAATGTATATTTAAAACATAAATAAGTACCAGTGGCAACATTCCTGGGGATATTTGTTTGGCATTAACATTTAATAGTCTTCGGGGTTTTATTTCAGTTTTTGCTATTTACTCTGATTTGTTTGTGTGCTAAAACTCCAAATATTTCATAAAAGCCTTGATCATGGGCCCTACTTCAGCTATTTTCAATATTTTAAAAATTACAGAATATTCTCAAGCCAAAAGCTGCTTTGATATCTAAAGTTTGTATATTACCAAAAATAACAGCAGATATGATCATCTAGGTTGGAGAAACTCTGGAAAAGATGAAGCCACCAAGCACAGATGAATTGTTAAGGGCAGTTTATGACACGAGATTGTGTGATACCACAAGTTTTTTAAAAATGGACGTAAGGGCACGGAGCACTGGGCAGAAGCTGTGTTCTGTTAACTTTCGTTAAGATGTTGCACTAGACCTTGAACTTTTCTGGTCCACATTCCCCATTTGGTAAAAGGCAGAGTTCACGTTTTAATCTCCAGTGTCTCTTTTATTCTTAGCTTCTCAGGGTCGTGGGTAGCTGTCCTGGGTGGAGAGCTTTGTAGAGATAGCCTAGAGTAGCACATGGGAGCAGGGGCAGGGGAACCCTCTCTCTGGGAAGAACGGGGATGGAGAAAGGGGTTAGGGAGGAAGGGTTGTAGATCCAAAGGAGTGGACATGTTAGGAGTCAAAGCATTGACCAGACATGGGCAGAAGTATACAGGGAGAGAAGGGACGCAGTAAATGAAATCCATTTCTGAGGTAGGAATTAAATAAGAAGAGACATGAAGGAATCAGTATACAAGGTTCAAGTTAATTCTAGAGCAGTTTTGAGTTGGAGCTGAGCCCTTGAGTAACTATCTCATAGTGACTTCAGATGCAAAAGTGAAGGATTGGCACATAAATTTCAAAGTATCTAAGAATCACAAAGACTACTTATTAATAGAGGATATTTCAGGATCCCAGGACCAGGGATTTGGATTCAGCAGACCCAGGGTTAGACTCAGGAATCTTTTCACATGACATCACATAATATTATATGTTGAGTTTAGAGAGAGGAAACTGGAGTAACCATTAGGGCTGACTTATGGGAGTATGAAATGTCCTTTGACCCAAGCTGCTGAAGTGCTACTCATGGTTGCCATCATTACCTTTAGTATTTAATGACACATACTCGATTCTGTCCATATACACATAGCTCTGTAATAGTCTCTGTACTTCTTTAAAAGATGTTAACATTGTCTAAATAAGTTAGAATGGGGAGACATTTCATAAAGGTAAAGCAAAAATCAAATCATTATTTTAATATCCTTTGCCAAAGTCTCACATATCAAAATGACATTATTCTCTCAAACTTTGTAACTAAATTAGCATGAACCAGTGTCACTGAGACACCTGTAAATACTCCTCACTGTTTCAATACCATTCTTCATCTTGTTCTTAGAATGCATTGTTACTGCAGCATTTACTAAAGCATTGCCATACTCATGTGTATCTCTGCAATGACTTTATTTTTACGAAATAGTTATTTCTGGAATTAAAATCATGTGAAATAAAGAGATAACCTCAAATGACTTCAGAATTCAGCTGGTCCAATTTAGCAAATATGAGTTGATATCTAACAGTGTGGGGGAAAGATGTGCTAAACACAAAACAAAACAAAAAACACTGCTGGGCTCAAGTGCCCTCCCTCTTATCCTCTAGCCCAGAGAGTGAACCATAAAAGTATCACTTCCACCAATGACTTGAAGAATGCAAGGCTGGTGATCCCTGTCACGTCCTATCAATTTCCTGTACGTCTCCTGCAAAAGTCAGGTGAGTCCTGGTGAAAGACTGAACAGTTGCCGTAGTCGAAGCCACTGCAGGAACACGCGGTGTCACTGAGGGAGCCTCTGATTTGTGCTACTGATCTGGCCATCTTCTCGGTACTCATTACCAATGGTAATGTTGATCAAGCGCAGTTTTCACCTGAGAAGGGTAAACATTCTGTTACAATAGACTGAAGGTACGTTGATCGTTGATCGTTCTGACATCCACAGGAAGCCCTGCTGGTTCACGGACATTTTGCTAAATGGTCATGGTGAGCAGGAAGTGTTAAGTCCTGTGAACGCCTCAGAAAGCATGCAAGTCAACAAATAAACCCCACTAAGATGCAAACACTTCATTAGTGAAGATTAGAAGTCCGAAGATCTTAGGCAATTTAGGATAACCTCCTGAGGCAAGGGATGGCAAATCACAGCCCATGAGCAAGACTCTTATTTGGTGAATAAAGTTTTATTGGAACACAGCCATGCTCATTAACACATTATCTATGGCTCCTTTCAAGCTGTAAGAGCAGAGCTAAAGAGTCGTGGCAGAGAACACATAGCCCACAGTAGTAAAATATGTACTATGTGGTCCTGTAAGAGAAAGATTTGCTGGACCTTCCTGTAAGATAAATGACAGCTAGTTGTACCTGACATCCGCATTGGTGTGAAAAATTCAAAGCATTTAGAGAGCCTCTTTGGAATTTAGAGGTAGCATACAATGCATTTGGAAACATGGCTATGATTCGTTTGTCAGAAGACATAAAAAGATTCAAGTTTTAGGAGGAGCTCAAAACAAGAATGGGTCCTATAGCAGGTCTGGGTTGCAGTGAAAACTCTTCTGACCCTTGGGTCATGAGAGTAGGCAGAAGACCCAAAGGTAAATCTAGAAATTCACCTTTGATGGATAGTGATGCTTTGTGCAGCTCTGATAGAACAATGAGCGGGAGTTCTGGAGCTTTTTCAAAAGTAGCTGCTGCCACGAAACTCGTGGAGACTGAAACATGGCCGGGTAACCCAAGGAGATGTGCAGGTGGAGCTAACCCTCATGAACTGGATATTATCGGATCCAACGATCCATAAGCTTGAGTAGGTGCGGCGATAATCCAGCACATGACGGGTTAGGAACATTGGTGTCAGGCCCATGTGGATCTAGTGCTACGTTTCCTCTGATGTACTTTCAAATCATAACCATAGCAACAGACAACTATCAACTGTATTTCCATATACAGGAAATGAACAATCTGAAAATGAAATTAAGTAAACAATTTGGGGACAGGGCCACAGAAAATAACAAGCACGTCTTATAATAACTGTGAGGAGAAGAGAATACATTACTCTCAAAATCCTTTGGACAAAAAAATAAATTCCTTGAGTAAGAAGCGTTTGCAGATGCTTTTTTTGTTGTGGTTGTGCTTTGTTAGCTCTACTGAAAGCTGAGAAAATTCACACGATGCCTATAAAAGAGCTGAGAAATGAGAAACGGCTTTCTTTGAAATAAAATTTAGTTGTCAAAATTTAGACATGTTGAGTGGAAGGCATGTTTATTTGGACATTTGCCAGGAAAGAAGAAACACTGCTAAGGTGAAATGGTTGAACATTGATTTTTCAAATCCAGGCACTTTTTGAGTAAAAAATTTTAAAGATAATATTAACAGATAATTGGGAATCAATAGTTATATCACTTGTTTCCAATTACATCTTGCAAAAATGGTGTTCCAAATCATGTCCTAAAAAAATGTATTTTCAAATCCAGTTAAAAGGTAGAGATACTTCTGCTGTAATTCACTCATGATTTCAAATTCATTGTAAACAGAGAAAACATTTCTCTCCTAAGGACTAAATAATTCCAAACTAATGAGGCAATATTCTTTGTATCTCAAATTATACATGTTTTAAATTTTACTTTATTTAAATGTATTTATTTTATAGGTTTGTTGAAGAATAACTGGCATACAATATACTGCACGTACTTAAGATGAACAATTTGATGACCACTGACATGTCTATTTGTCATTGAAACCATCACTTCGATCAGGTGAGTGAAGGTAACCATCAGGTAACCATTTCTGTCACCATAGATTAACTTGCATTTTCTCAGTTTATGAACATAGGATCATAAAATATGTACTCTTTTTAGGGGGAGGGGGCCTGAGTTTTTTCACTCATCATCATTAACTTAAGATGTGTCCATATTGTTGAGTGAATTCATAATTCATTCTATTTTATTGCTGAGTGATATTCTTTTATATGAATTCACTGCAGTTTGTTTATTCACTCAGCTGCTGGTGGGCCCCTGAGTTGTTTTCAATTTGGGGCTGTTGCTCTTATAAATAAAGCTGCTATGAACATTTCTGTACAAATGTATTTTCCATTCTTTTGGATAAATACCCAGGAGCAGAATGGCTGGATCATGTGGTAGGTGACTAACTTTTTAAAGAAATTTCTAAATTGGTTTCCAAAGTGGCTGTAACCCTTTGCATCCCCACCAGCTCTGTGTGAGATATCCCCTTCCTCATTTGTATGGTCAGACTTTGAACACTGGCCCTTCTAGTGAGTATGAAGTTGTATCACGTTTTGGTTTTCATTTGTATCATGACTAAGGATGATCAACATCTTTTCATGTGCTTATTTGTCATCCATATATCTTTTAAACTCTAGTGTTATTCATATATTTTGTGTATTTTCATGGGTTGTTTATTTTTCATTGAAATTTGAGAGGATATATATATGTGTATACATATATGTTTTTCTGAATACAAATCTTTAATAAGATATATCTGTTACAAATTTTTTTTTCAGTCCATGGCTTTTCTTTTCATTCTCTTAAGTGTCTTTTAAAGAGTAGAAGTTCCTAAGTGTAATGAAGTCCCATTTATCTGTTGTTTTATTTTGTGGGTTGTGTCTTGGTGTACTTTCTAAAAAAAATGTGCCACCTGCAGGTCATACATAATTTATCCCATATTTTCTTGTGAAAAGCTTTATAGTTCTTGGTTTTGCATTTTGTTCTATGATGATATTCTGGACATCAGTAATTAAAAGGATGTTTTGGCAAAATAGTCAAGTTTTCCTGACCTTTGATTTAATTTAAGATACTTCTGGAAGTGACTGGTAAATGCTGCCTATTACAGGCTTGGTTTTAGAAATAATGACCCTTAGATAGTGTAGCATTGGGTTTGGTTTGTTGTTCTTATTTTTTTAATAAATAAAATAAAGCAACCTAAAACATACTTAACTGCTTTAGGTTGCTGTGAATATAACTGAACTAGTCAGGCAAAAGCTTGCTAGGCTTATGAAAATAAACATTCTACTGTCGCTCTCCAAAAATAGATGTCTGAAAATGACACGTAGAAGGAAAAATAATTCCAAGAAAGGCAATCAAAATTACATCAATATCAATATCATAGACGCTTCTATGATTTAATTAAAAGAGAGCTAATCTACTTTATTCAGTTATACCGAATATTAAAGGGACGAGAACGATCCAAGTTCTACCAAATAACTTCTTATTAACTTATTCATTTCTAAAATTTTACTTAATGTAGTAGTAATGTACTCTTTTAAAAATGAAATAGTCCACAGAGGAAAAAAAAAAAGGTCACCCTCTATTATATTCTAGGTGCAAATATGGACTTGGGGTAAAAAATATCATCTAACATGGAAAGAAAGAGACTGAATAATGTAAGTGAAAATATAAAACCCAAATCGAGACCAAGGGACTTAAGTTTCACAAAATTCATAATTTTATGAAATGTGACACTACATGGAATTGTGCTGGTTAATCAGACCAATTTTTTCTTTAGCTTTATTTTTTAAATTATCCTTTAATTGCCTTAGTAGAAGGCATTTCATATCGTTATGAAGTTAATTAACTTTTAGTATCACGTAATTCAAAAATAGATGGTATTCTTTGCTCGCAGGAATGTATTCCACGTAGTTGGAAAAATAGTAAAGCACAGTTCAGCCTCCACTCCTCCTTTCCAGTCCACATAGGGGCTTATTTTGGGGGTTTCTGGTTTATCAACTCCTATTAAAAAACCAAAGGTATCAACAGTATCCTGTATGGTGGTGACTGGGGCCGTCTCTGGCGTCATTTTCATCCTAGAAAGCATCAGAGCCTTCAGATCCAAGCACATCAGGCCTGTGCTTCCCTTGGCACTCGGCCATCGTCACCCTGGAAGAGAAGGTCGTCCAGCTTGTTTCATTTAGACCTTGAGGAAGCAACGTGTTCGCCTAGACGTTTTGGGCAACATGGACAATTCTCTGTGTGGTGTGGCTTGAGCCACCTTTGCCACATTGACTCAATGGTTGTAGGACCGAAGCCCCAGAACGAGGGCAAAGCACAACTGGGCATGGTGCTCAGTGGGCTCCAAACCTTGTTCCTCAGACCACAGTCACCCCTGGAGGATTATCAGAAGCGCAGACCCTCAGACCTCTACCCACATCTAACAAATCGAATCTGAATCTGCACTGCCCAAGATCTGCCCTATAACCTGCGTGGGGTATTCTCACAGGCAAATGAATGGAAGGAGAAATTTCTTTCTGAGACTGATCTGGCTTTATTAGGGGAGGTAGAAGCTATCTTTCTGCGACTCTTTCAGTGAGTCAGAAGCTGCCCAGTGTCTTCAAGGACCACTGGGCAGCAGTGGGGTTACAGCCTTGGGGCGACAGCCAGCATCTGTCGGGACTGTGGGCTCTGAGCCTGCACTCGCCCTCCTTCCTATGCAGCAACCCGTTCCACGCCGCCCAAGAGAGAAAAGTGGGGTTATGTCACCAAGAAATTCTTCCCTCGCTAGCAAAATGAACACAGCAACAGCTATCACTTTAGTTTTTGTACATGCCCGAGAAAATGTGAATTAAAACTGGATGAACTTAACTTAGGAGAGTAATTGTTTCATATAAATAAAAACCATGCTTACAGGGTGATATGTAAACACACCTTCTGCAGTTTCATGTGTTAATTTTTCATCTTTGGGGCACAGTCTTTTTAAAATAATGATCAGCTTTTGAAGTAGATTCTGATGCTTCGCCAGCAGGTTTTTGTTTTCCGGTTTCCAAAAGATTCGTGTCATCACTACTGTCTCATGCTGGATAATAATGGTGAAAACATATCTTGTGCAGGTTATACACAAATCATCAATATTTTGAGTATTCTAACTAATATCTAATTTCTCACTAATATACACTTGAATTTTTGAGCTCTCCGATGCACATCTTTTTATCCTTTAAAAGGGTTATCAAACAATAAATGAAATAAATACAAAGTTATAGATTTCTAAAATAATTGAAAAAAACTGCTGTACCAAGAGTGTTTACCTTCCATCTTTTCTATGACAGGACTACTCAACTTCTATTACACACGTATTTTATGCGCCTGTAAACCATAATTCCCAAGGATTCCCATTGCCCGTCCCCCACCCCACTAGTGCCCTGGCACTTCATGCAGGCCGAGGCACAGCCCATGGAGCTGGAAGGGAACAGCCAGGGTCATTGGCATCTCACTTGTCTCCTGCCTGCCACAAAGGCTAGAAGAAGCAAACCGTCTCGACACACTACTTCCAACTGCTTACCATTTAATCAGCAAATGGAGCGGATGGGAAGGGTTAGCAAAAGAGGGATGAATGATCATTGTTTGTATTTCAGAATTAACCACATATTGAAATGAGATCTCTGACCCCTGTACCTGAAATTCATATACTTCTACATGAGATCGGCAGAATGAAAATACAAAATGGAGGTAATATATGAAACTAGCCTAGCTTTGACTATAATCATTATTAATAATATTATAAATATTATCATCCAGGAAGTGCTAGGCTGGGCATGATTCCAGAGCAGTATGTGTAACATGGGGGCTATCGCAAGGAAGCACGGGAAACTGTCACCCTACTGACACCAAAACTAAGTCATGGCTGATTTTGGTCCAGTTACTGGTCCCTAGCACAAATCCTAAGCCCGGGTGATCTGGCCTCAACTTAAACCACTTTCAGCTACCAAAGCAGCCCATTAAAAGACAGGGTGTCCTTGAAACTCAGGGTGTTCCTGTCTCCTTCTTCCTTCACTGCGTCTTGGAAACTTTCTGGAGCAGCTGACACTGATGGGCACTGTACTTTGCGGCAATTAAACAGCACGTGAAGCTGTGGCTCACGTCCCTTTGACACGTTAGCCTGGTCGTGAGTTCTTGGTGATTCATGTAAAACACTACATATGCCTGCTGGTTTTAATTTTTAAACAAACCTATTCTGGCCAAGATTATTCTGTCTGGATATAGTATTTTCATGCCATATAAGAGCTTTACAATCAATGTGGCTTCAGAAGGTAGACAGAATGTCCCATTTCTCATGAATGATATAAATAAATAAATGATATATATAAATAAATGATATACATAAATAAATTACCTACCTCAAATAAATAGTAAACTATTTCAAGGACAGAAGGATTGCCACCTCCTTTCCAAAACTGTGACTGCCGGTGTTAGTGCTACATATTGGTCAATGGACTCTGATACTTTGTCATAATTGGTCATTGCTTTACTTTGCATTTCTTTACAGATAAGCTAAGTTGAACAGCTTTTTATTTTGGTTTATGGGCCCCTTTTAAATGGCATCTTAGTATTTTCAATAATTAATTTGTAACAAGTTTTTTTTATTATTATTATTAAGGAAATCAAAACGTATCATCTATGTTTTGTAAAATGATTTTTCTCCAGTGTTTTTTTCTTTGTCTAGATATCTTTATAGTCGACAGAAGGCTAACATTTAGGTGTTCTACATAGAGATTCTTTGTTGTGATTTTGAGTTTATATTTTAATGGACCACTCTTCCCCTCATATTAGAAATAGTCAAGAAAACTTTATATTTTATTATCTTTGTGTCTTCAAGTTGTTACATTGCAATCTTTGATTTATTTGGAATATTTTCTCCCCCTTTAAGGGCAAAAAGTCTAGTTATTTTCTCCAATTTATTTGCAGAGCATGTTTATATTTAATATAACTTAATATGTTAAATTTATATTTAATATAATTATAAATATAACAATTTATTTAATAAACCATAGATATTTAGAGTATACCTTCATCATCTGACAAATTCCTACATGTATGTGTGTCTATTTTCAGATGCTCAAGGATGTTGTGCCATTTATGGGCCTGGTCCTGGACCATTATCGAGACCACTACAGTGAAGTCTGTACGATTTTGCATTTTTTGTGTCAGCACCAGCCTCCTTCTCCTTCACTCTCATTTCTCTTCTTTTGTAAACGAGTAACTTTCATATTATTTTATTAAGGCTTTCTCTCTCATAAAAATCCTATAGGAATTGCACTGTATTTTTATAAATCAGTTGGGGAAAAATGTGACATTTTACAATATCAGGTCTTTGTATTTGAAAACAAGATAAGTCTTTCCATGTATGAAAATTTCATTTATGGTCCACAAAGGGGTTTCAAAGTTTCCTAAGTTTTAGGGACTCTAAACTTGATTGTTAAGGTTTTTCAAGATTTCTATTTTATGTGATGGTACTAAAAATTACATATTTTCTTCCATTATATTTTCTAATCAGTTATTGATTTTATAAAGAAAAACCTTATATCTATGTATTAACTTTGTGATCAGCCAACTTACCAAAATGTCTTCTTATTTCAAATTTTTGGTTGCTATTTCGAATTTGCTAGTCATATTATGTCATCAATTAAAAATATTACTTTTAATTTTATTAAAAGAAACTTCCTTATATTAATGTTGAAATCGTTAGTAAAAAATCACAGCTTAAAGTCCCAATTTCCAAAGCTAAAATTTAGTCCAACAAACTAATCACAAAGACTAAAAGGTGTGAGTGTGTTTGTGTACGTGTGTGTTTGTATGTGTGTGGGGACAGAGGTTAAGCAATTCTGTAACTGCTTTACTACCTAAAAACAATAAGCAGCATTACAAGTGATTCTTAAATAGAAAGGGCGTGAGGAAGTTTGAAAATTCTCCTGATTTCTGTGCTAGGTGGAGCTCTCCGTGTTCAAAGCAGTGGGGCTTAGGCATGTAAGTGTCTTAATGGATACAGAGCTCCTGTTAACTTTTTGGGATATCAAACCACCTGGTGGTTTTAAAACATAAGGAACAAAGTTCACTGACACTCTTATCTAGAGATGGGGTCTGTGTTCCCTTCCCGGAATCTGGGCTCTGTGACGGCTTGAGTAAGAGGATACAGCAAAGTGTCACTGTGCCTATTTCCAAGGCCAAGGTTAAAGAAGCTGGTAGCTGCTACCTGCTGTCTCTTGGTGTGTCAACTCTTGTGACTTAGCCCAGATCGCACAGAGAGGCCACATGAAGAAAGGGCTCCAGCCGCCAGGCCCAGCAGATGGACGTGGACCCCTGTCTGATGGGAGTAAGGAGGGCTTCAAGGAGACTCCATCCTCAGATGCAAAAATGTGAGGACCCTGACTGAGCCCAGGCAACCTCCAGGAACATGAGACGCAAGGATAAAATGATTATTGTTCAAAGCCCCTAGGTTTGGGGGGGGTGGTCTGTTAATCATCAAGAAATAACAGGGAAAAGTTAGTGCCTGTAATAGGGGTGCTGCTGTAACAAAAACCTAACACATGTGGCGTTCACCTTGGGATTCAGAGTGGGCAGACTCGGTGACAGTCTTGAGAGACTATTAGCCTAAGTCCAGATGGCCTGGAGAAGGCCGTCTGTAATGGCTAATGAAGAGTAAGAAAATGTGTTTTTGCAAGAAGAGGGAAAGGGTCCCCTTGTCACGTAGTGTTGGAAAGTTTGTCAATGCTCTCACCTGCAACGGTGTGGAAAGCAGGAAATACCCCTAAGGAGGTCAATGATTTAGCTCTGCAGAATATTGTAAAAACAGCACCTGGTTTCTTCTAGGTGCCTGTCGTAAAATCAGGGAGAAGAGAGATGAGCTAAAAAAGGAAATTTTAGGCTTCAAGCAAAATTAAAGATCTTTTAAAGGATTCAGGATTTGAAGTGTTCAAAGGTAGTGCTCTTTTGTTATTCCCAGTCTATCCAAACGGCAAAACAAATCTCATATTAAGAAATTGCTTTGGGAAAAAAATGAAACAGAAGGTGAGTCTATAAGACCCCTTTTTAAACCTCAGAGAGATTTAAGGCGACACCTGATCAAAGCTTTCAGAAAGACAAAGGCCTCTGAAGGACCTCATGTGTGTGCCTCATGATCTTCTGTTTAAAAATACACTTGTAAACATGTTAGGAGGAGCTTTACAGGAGCTCAAAGTAGAGAAGGCACATCTCAAAGCGATTTGTCCTTGGACTTTTGTTCTATTGGCATAAACCCCAATGCAATTAATAGAAAATTCACACAATTTCTAAGAGAATTGTTCTGATGGAAACTCCACTGCCTGCAACTTAAAAGCACAGGGAAGGTGCAAAGTGCAAAGAGGCCTTTGGAGCCCCAGCTGTTGCTGGTCAGGAAGCAGGATGTGACTCCCAGAGAGAGACAGAAACAGAGAGAGACAGAGCCTAAGAAAGTCACATCATGCAGTCCTGGGCCCTAATCAAACACTGGTTTGATTAGGTCTTTGAACTAATCAAGCTGGAGGTCCTTGAGCTCCAGGAATGTTGACAGTGAGATGGTCCTATGAAGCCTCCAGAAATAGCAATTATAAAAGTGGATTTAAGAAAACATTTAAAGATGCTGGAGAGCATCCAAGAGAAAAAAGAAAAAAAGTCAAAGCAGTGTTTATTCTCAAAAGTGCACATGGAAGAAGTCAGAGCTGTGAGTTTCTGGCTTTTCGGTGTAAGGCCGCTCCCACCGCTCAGGCCTCTGGGTGAAGAAAACTGCAGTCACCGTTCAAAGCTGGGAAAACAGTTAACATTTAAAGAGCAAGTATTAGCAGTGAGAGACCGCGTTTGGCCTGAAGCTTGAACTTGCTCAGAGGCGCAGAGGCGTTTCCAGGGGGCCCAACAAAGAAGAGCCAGAAGCCAGGGAGAAATGCAAGGTAAAATGCAGTAACATAAGGCTTGTGATTTTGCTGATTTAAAATCAACTTTACTGAGGTATAATGTAAAACAAGAATATGTTCTATTTTAAATATAGCTCATCAACTTTAACAAATGTACACAGTCTAAAACACTACCATCGACAAGATATGCCACATTTCCACCCCCCCCCAATTTCCTGTTGCTCCTTTACACTCAATGCCTCCCCTACGCCCACAAGGTCCTGGCCAGGTCTCATCTGCTTTATGTCACCATCGCTTTGTTTTTTTCTAGATTTCACAGATATACAATCGTACACGGTTACTGTTTTTTGGGTGTGGCTTCTGTAATTTACTGTGATCCTTTTGAGATTTATGCGTGTAGTTGACTGTGTCAGTAGTTCATTCTTTTTATTCCTGTGTGTTTGTGTGCTGACTTTTACTTACCCATTCATCAGTCTATGAGACACTGGTGTTTTTTCCAGCTTTCTCTCATTTGAATAAACATTTGGGTACAAGTCATTACATGGGTATGTTTTTATATCTCTCGGGTGAGTGGCTAGGAGTGTGAATACTGGGTCACGTGGAAAGTGTAGATCTAACTTTTTAAAAACACAGCAACACGAGATGAACCACTACCACCACCTACCAAACTGCTTTCTCAAGTTGCTGGACCCTCTGGAATTCTCACAAACAATATACTAGAATTCCTATTGCCCCACATTTTTGCCAACACTTGGTATTATCAGGGTTTTTTTTAGTCATTGTAATAAGCATTTAATTGAATCACACTGTGGTTTTAATTTGCATTTCCCTTATGACTAATGATGTTGAATATTTTTTCATGTATTTCTTGTATATTTGTATATCTTCTATGATGATGTGTCCATTCAAACCTATTACACATTGAAAAATTTTCTTGATTTCTTTTTGGAGGGGAGAGGATAAATGTACTAAAACTACTATAGAAATAACTTCCTGCTCTAACGATAGCTATGCTTTTTGCAGTGAGTGCCTGGACTGCATAAAAATGTTAAAGTAATCTTTTTGAAATAGAAAATATAAATATGTTAAACATTTTGAGCTGAACAAAGTCACCCAGGCTCAAACTTGGGCTTGTCACACTCCATTTGTAACTCTTCTACTGGATCCAAAGCCAATTGCCGTGGATGGTGGCCTTTATCTGCTCAGTTAATATTGTTCAGTTCACATTGGGAAAGGGCTTGGCCTGACTTACTGCCATGTTTTCATCATCTTTGTGTAATAACGGTGGTCAATCCCCCATGTTTTGCTGCTAGGAAAGTAATTGGAGATTAAGAACAAAACTAAACAACAATCCTGCAGTACCTTCAGAGCCCTTAGTACTTTACCCTGGGAGG
This sequence comes from Balaenoptera musculus, assembly GCF_009873245.2. Taxonomy (NCBI): domain Eukaryota; kingdom Metazoa; phylum Chordata; class Mammalia; order Artiodactyla; family Balaenopteridae; genus Balaenoptera; species Balaenoptera musculus. The sequence goes on along the minus strand of NC_045801.1, from coordinate 80,060,908 downwards.
TGACAGTCCCCAGAGGGGAGGAGAGTCTGGAGCCCAGGGAGCTCTGGACCCTCCCGTCCTCCTGGGGCAGCCGGGTCACTGCCTGGGCCGGAGCAGGAGTCCCGCAGCCACCTCCCTGGAGGAGGGGACCCGTGTGGCGTGAGGAGGGGAGAGAGGGGCTGGGGCCTGCGTGGTGGGTGAGGCCGCAGGGAGGAGGCTGGAGCTTGGTGCGTGCACAGGGCAGGCGTCCGGGTACACGGGTCCGAGCGGAGAGACTGGTGAGCAATGCACGGACTGAGGAACGAACATTCATACGGGGCCCCTGGGCATGGCACAGAGAGAGGAGAATGCTTTTCGTTACTCTTATTTCTCTAAATTTTTCTTTTAGATTGGAGTGTAGTTGATTTACAATGTTGTGTTAGTTTCAGGTGTACAGCAAAGTGTTCAGTTATACATGTACATGTATCTGTTCTTTTTCAAATTCTTTTCCCATTGAGGTTATTAGAGAATATTGAGTAGAGTTCCCCGTGCTGTACAGTAGTAGGTCCTTGTTGGTTATCTGTTTTATATATACTAGTGTGTATACTAGTGTGTTGGCAATTAATGTGGGTGACGAGCCAGATGAACTATTTTGTTTCTCTTTTCCTGGTCCTTAAACACTGCAGCTATCAGCGTTTTCACTTGTTTCAACCAGCACCAGTATATGCTTATATATATATTTTTTTTCTATCTCTTTTAGTTCTTAATTTCTCCACTGAATTTAAAGTGTATACATCCCAATCCTGCCAACCATGTTTTGCTTTGACTCACTGCAGACGTGTCCTCTGACCCACAGCTGGATGGAAGTCAGCATTTCACACTGGAGCTATTCTTTCTCTGAGGCTCTGTCCCGGTCAGCGGGTCCCCATCCGCCATCTGCCGAGGCCGGAATTCAAGGGACTTCTTCACCTCCGACCCTCAGCCAGTCACCACATCTCCCCGGCTTTACTTCTAAGCCTCCCATCGCCTGTTCTCAACCTTTCCTGTCCAGGCCCTGCCCCTCTCCCCCAGATACCTTGCCCTGGTTCTGTCCTCCTAAAATCTCCAACCTTGGACAAGTGACAATCTTTCTGTACCTCATTTTTAAAAATCTATAAGAAACAGAGACCGTTTACTCTAGTTTTCCTTGAAAGTCATGGCTGGTACGTGTTGTTTCAGCATAATTATTAAACGCCATCCCCTTCCCCTCTCAAATGGATGGTACATGGTGCTGTCACTCTAAGCGCTGATAGTTAAAGTAAAGGACTTAGGGCTGCACCAGGCAAACAACAAGCGCTCTGCAGACGTCATCTGTTACAGTCACAAGGGATTGTGACAATGTCAGCCTCTCCTGCCAGGCTTGTCCCACCTGAGGTTCTAGGAGGTGCCATCCCTGCACACATCTTGATCCACCTCCAACCTCCTCCCCCACCATCCCCCCACCCCCGTCCACACAGACACACAGACACACACACACACACACACTCAGGTAATACCGAGTCATCCTTAACCGCAGGCATCTTCTCTAGGATGGACTCCAGGGATGATTTTTATATGCTGCCTTTGCCTGCGCATCTCTTTTGGAGATCACTATGTTCCCTTTGTGTCTACTCCAGTCGATATTAGCTCCTTAAAGAGGGCGATTGTGCTTTGTTTCCTTTGGGGGCCCATGGCCTTGCATGAGTGCTGGCCTCAGGGCAGACCCTCCAGACCTGGTGATGAACTGGCCCCAAAGTTTGTCCTCAGTGCTGAGAAAGCAGTCAGCACCTCCCCTGAGCACAGGGGCAGCACGTGTGGGATTCTTCCCCATCCCCTTCCTCTGACTAGGAGTTTCCCTGGCAACCCATCTTTATGCGGTCCTCTAACTTCCCTGTTCCACCTCAGAACGTCTAAATTATTTTCAAAGACTTGGCTTCATGGCTAAAAACTGCAGGAGTCTGCCAATTTTAGACTCTCAAATTTGCAAGAGCCACCTAAAAAGGGCCAGTTTGTTTCTATTTTTTCATTTTAAAATACACTAAAACACAATCTGAAACAGAAGCTAGAATGGTCTCTTTAAAGAGTGTGTACCACTTAATGCGAATGAATTTGTTCTTTTAATTGAGATTGCATGAGTTCACTGGGGGCCTGAAGGTGAGGGTGGGAAGCAAGAAAAAGAACTGCTCTAGCTGACGTGAGCTTTATTTCCTATTGTGACAGAGACAGTCTCTCGCCTTTAATTTTTTCTGTCTAATACAATGTGCTCTGAGCTCCTCTATCCTGCTGATCTGATCGGGAATTCTGTGTCATCATTTAATTTGGAATGCCTTCTTCTTCCTGCTCAATTCCCCGTGGTCATCGGAAGGGGACCCTACCTGCTCTATAACGTTCAGGAACTTTGGTCCAAGGATGGTCGTCACAGGTGTTACACTCTTGGAGAAGGTGGCGGCCTGCTCCTGGGTCAACTCTGGGGAGAAGGGCCTTTCCCACCTTCTTGGGCTGGTGTTTTAAATTAATCCACAGAAATGCACTTTTAAGGCTCTTGCATCTCCTGCATCCCGAAGTTGTGTGGTGGGTGGACCCTGTGATGAAAAACGCTAACCCCCGTCACCTTCCCAATACTGGGAGAAACTGCCTCAGGTAGCTACATGCCCCTCCTCCCTCTTCTCCCCCTAATTCTAAACTTCTTACCTTTAGGACAGTTCAGTTCTTTCTGGAAACAAGAGTTCTTCACTCTGAAGGGGGTTATGGAAAGGAAGTTCCAGAAATCCACATCTCAAGCCTGTTATATTGAAATCTCTCCTCACCCTGGGGTTGGGGAGGGGAGAAAAGGGCCCATGGAAAGACACAATATTCATTTTTCAATTCTTTCTGATATTTCTATGTCAGGAGGGATTAGTATTGTATTGAGATACTAAATATCAGTCACATGATTACTTACTGAACACACGTGCCAGTGGTTTCCTTAAGTATTTTATTTTACTTGTATCTTATTTAAGGTACATAACAAACTAAAGAAAGTACTTATTTTGCTGGTGAATAAACCGAGATTTTAAGAGGTAAAATTGGCAAGACATCACAGGTAGTTGTCACTGGTCAATCCAGGATTTAAATCATGGCTTTCAAATTTGAAATCTTATAAATGTAAACACTATGGTACGTAGAAGTCTGCTGAACTTGGAAATAACATATTTTTGTGTGTATGAAGTGAGTATTGAGTGGTGGGGTAATAGCACAGGCAGCCCTCCTTGTGGAGTTTCTATCCACGGTTGGCTGAATCCGCGGATGTGGAGCTCGAGGGTAGCGAGGGCCGGCTGTATTCACTGGACTCCACCGTTATATACAAGGGACTTGAGCGTCTGTGGATTTTGGCATCCCTGGGGGTCCTGGAATCAATCCCCTGTGGATACTGAGGGAGGACTGCCATGCCGTCTGTACATTCCCCAGGCAAAGGCTTTCCCTCTTTTAGTGCGGAAGACACTGAAATTTAAGAAGGGGAATTTCCATTTAAGATACACTGTTTATATGTTTCTCAGCATCTTTCCCAGAATCTTGGGCATTATAAGTGTTCAATGTTTATATACGTGCATAAACAATGTTTTTATTGAGGAAGCTTATCTTCACAAGTAAAAGTTACATTAAGTGGTGGTAAAGTGATAGAATTTCAGATTACTTGGATCTCAGCAGAGACAAAGGTTTAATGGAAAGAGCACATGTTTTAAATCTCCTTCTCTTGAATTCTGGCTCAGCTACTAGGGAACCACATCCAAATTACTCTGTAGTTCTGAATTAAATTTCCAGCTCTGTGAAATGGAATAAATAATTCTTGTCTATTAAGTGTTGCGAGGATTTAATGCTCAGTCTGTGCAAGCTGGATGTATGGCCAGGGTCTGGGGAGCTGCTTTTATCTTTTCTGTTCCTCCTGTCTTCCCACCTATTGTGCTCACAGGCAATCACATCTGGCCACTTGTAATCAAGGAAATTCACAAAATAATCTGGGCCTTCATGTAGTTTTTCAAGGTGCCTGCATCTTCTAATAACACACTGTCAGTATGTGAATTCTACCTGCCCTTAGCCAACCCCCAATCACTTACGACTGAAGGCACTTAGGTTAGATTCTGGGAGGAATTCCAAGAAAACTGCCGGCCGGGGTCCTGCTGTCTGATGGCAAATCACCTGATAGCTGAAGGAGGGTAATTTATTTCAATAGCAAAAAGTACATAAGAGAAGTGGATGGAGTTGAAGCTAGTTGCCTATAAAGTGCCAAAATAGCTCACAGCACAGAGAGAAAAGAGTCCCATTTGAAGTTTCACTCATGGTTTTGTGGGAAGGATGGCCTTCCAGCTGGGTCTTGTCAGGAGGGAGAGGTCAGAAAAAAAGTTATAAAAAAAAATGTAAAACGTATAAAGGATAAATATATCTGTTATTGCTGAGCTAAAATATTCTCTATAAAAATCAACTTTAAAAGACCAGGTAATTGCCAGAAGTTAACCTCTGAACCCACACGTTTCACATTATCCTGTTCCACACTGAATCCTCTTCCAGTCGTCAGAGATTCTGCCTGCAGTGGGTTTATTGGGCATATGATCTCGACTCGTCCACCGACCCAACCTAGACCCACAGGCCTGAAAACACCCTCTGTGACACGTACATACATCCTGTGGGGTATTCCTGTGGGAGTAAAAGTAATCAGGCTAAATTTCCTCGAAGCCAATACTGACGTCGAGTTTTCTAGACGCAGGGTGTGTGGGAGGGACTGGAAAGAGTAAAGAAGCAGGGTGGGAAAGAACAGTGGCCCCAGCACAGACGTGGCCCCAGCACAGACGTGTCCCCAGCACAGACGTGGCCCCAGCACAGACGTGTCCCCAGCACAGACGTGGCCCCAGCAGAGTCTGCCTTGTCCTGAGGCGGGTGCACCAGGTCAGAGCGGGTTGGGCGCATAATATAATGTACTGTGATGTGAATAATATGCAGATCCCACCTTGAGCAACGTGGGTCGGACTTGGAACCACAGCTGCATCAGCTGTGAGCCCCGGGGTGCGAGGGGGCCTCTGACGTAGGCGCCCAGGTTTTGGGGGCGGGTGGGCTCCCTTCAGCAGTGGCAACTCTCCAAGGAGGGCTGTGTCCCGATCCACAGCAGCCTGGCCACGCGGGCGCAGGACGGGTCTGGACGGATTCCAGCAGCCCCCGTCGCGGTCCCCTCCTCCAGCCTCTCGGGCCCACCTGCTCCTCACGTTAGGTTCACTCTCTCCAGGGGGAACCCGCGCAGGATTTCAGGGCACAGAGGCCAGGCCCTCCCAGGAAGAAAGTCTGGGGCATCCCCTGCCTTCACCCCAGGTTTGTCTTCTTCCATCTGAGCCGGACCCTCATCCTGGGAGGTCGGAGCCTCTGACGAACATGTACTTGCTGGCTGGGGTCGCTGCACTTGCCCAGTGAAAACAGGGCCCGGGAGGACCCAGAGATGCCAGAGTGCACAAGTCCTCTGCCTTCTTGCGAGTGGCTGTGAGTGGCTGCCCTCCTCAGTGTGGAAGGAGAGGCATGAAATCAGCGCATCACCCAGTGGCCTTTGGTCTCCTCTGCTAATTTACTCTGGAAAACCTATGCCATCCAGTGTCTGAGCAGCAATAGATTGTGATGATTTACTGTCACCTGCCCTCTTCCATCTCTAGTAGAAACTATCTCATGATTTGCAGTGTTTTCTGATGAGAAAATGGTACACAGTTCATTAAGCATTTGTGGTGAGATCTTAAGACATATCAGCCTAGTATCTTAACCAAGCAGTAAATGAGATAAAAGGGACAAAATAAAACTGAAAGATAATATCACTCAGGCTGATTTCCTGATTTTACCTATTTTAGAGATTACCCATGTATCATGCCTTGTATATTTCATAGACTGTGACAGCAAAATTTAATTGCTTAAAATGCTTATAAAAATCTGTGCTAAAGTATTAAGTCATTTTGTTGGGGCTTCTTGACAACACATTTCCTACTGGAAAAATGTTCATGTTCTTTATATCTTTGGGGAGAAAGTTACAGTCTTGCTCTGAGAGTTTGTCCTGTGCTCTGCTCATTCCAGGGGTTAATGTAGCTCGTAGGAGGGCCAGAGAGCATTTACATCAATGCCATTGTGGAGATAAAGTTCAACAGCAGTAAAACAGCATGTACTGCGATCAGACAGTACAGCGCAGACAGCAGCTGCTATTTCAATTCCAGAGAATATTTAGATATCTAGTTAAATCCCTTTAACTAAATATTTATTGCTAAAAAATGCTAACCATTATCTGACAGTACAAGGTTGCCACACACCTTCGCTTTGTAAGAAATGTGATATCTGTGAAGCACCATAGAGTGTAAAATACAGAATATAAGATATTTTTAATGTCACACAACAGTGAAACATTATAGCTTCAGTAATTCAACTGTATAATGAATACTTACTGTCTACGATGTGTCACACAACTCGAATTGCTAAGATAAATGAGTAAAAAAGTAGTGTAATTGAGTGTTTATAGATGTTACTATAGAAATACATATTGTACGTATTGACGCTACAAAAACTAGATGGAACCAGGCAGTTTATTTTATAAAAAGAAATAAAAACAAATGAAAGTTACCCTGATTGGGAAGAAAGCAGTAAAACTATCTCCACCTGCAGCTGCTATGATCTTGTACATGTAAAATCCCAAGGCAACCCCACACAAACAAAAACATCTACGAGAGTCAATAAGGGTGTAGGATACTCAGTCAATATACAAAACTCAGTTGTACTCTTATACACTAGCAATATGAAATTTTAATTAAGGGAATGTTTTCGTTTACAATAACTTCAAAAATAATAAGATACTTAAGATTAAATTGAACAAAACAAGTGCAAACTGTGTCCACCTAGACGCCCTTGTGCGGGGGAGGGCGTGATGTAAGGATTAGGAGCACATGCATTTTGTAGACACATGAGAAAGATGCTTACGGCTGAAGGGAAGTTATTTATTCCTCAGGGGTTTTAAGAGCAATTCGTTCATCTGAAATATAGATAGAATGTTCCTATTTGATATAAATATGTAAATTAATTAAAATGAGATGCTAATGTTCCCAATTTTCACGTGTGTACTTTTGTCTGAGAGTCTTTTAAGGTTCTACTAAGTTCCCACAGCACTCAGAAAAGAAAAAAATCACGCATGATGATTATTGGATACTTAGAACTTCCAGGTTCAAATGTGACAAAAATCACTTAAAAAATAAAAAAGACATGGTGAGGCCTTGAATTTTTTAGTTTTCTTTTGTTATTGCTTCAAATTCTAAGATCCAAACCTTGCTTCCTGATTGATAAAGGCTAAAAACAATTAATATAGATTCTTTTAGAGCACATTATAGCATCACTGCCTCTGAATGGATTTCAAATGAAATGTCTCAAATACAGGGGTTATCTTAGTATAGACAGATGTTGATATTTCATAATATCAAGCTCTATGGTACATTTAATTCACTTTGTATGATAGTGGAAAAGTTATGACATTTCATCTGTTTTATAAATAATTTCCCACAAGCTGAGGCCCATTTATAGTAATAAATAAATATATGCATACATACATAATAAAAGCTATCTGATATTGTCTCGGAATAATACTTCCTAAAGGGCCATCTTTCAGAATAAACAGGGATTTTCCCCTTTAAGCTCTGAAAACAAAATAAGCGAAAAATCAAGTAACCCAACCATATTTAGAGAAAGTTTTCTAAAATTATTTCGTAGTTCTCTGACTCCTTATGTCACAGAAATCTTTTAAAATTTTGTCCTCATAAGAAATGTACATTATTACGTTTTGAGCATAAACGTATTAATACTTCAAGTATTATTAGAAGTAACTATCAAAACAAATACACATAGAACCAGACCAAACTCTGGTAGCACTTTTGCAATAAAGTATGTGGACTTTGCGGTCTGAATTTTTACTTTTCATAATCTTTTCCTTACTTCCAGATTTCTAACTGCATTTCTAATGGGCCAGCTGGCACAATGGCTCAGGTGTCTGCCCTTTGGGAGCTGCAGGTGACCACCCAGCCTCCCCAAATAATGGGCTGCTCCATCCATGGCATCAGCGTGAGGAAGGTCCCAGCACTCAAAAAGCTCTTCACTTTTTCCCCAGCGCCTGTTAATATTTTTAAATTATTCCTTCATAGAGAAACTAGCTACAGTGAAAAATGTTAACACCAAATTATCGAGTTTATGAACACGGAGTGGGGATAAAATCACTTTGGAGCGAATGTAAATATAAAAATTTGGGGGAAGACCTTAGACTTGGATTAAAAACCTAACTGCTGACTTCCCCTGCTTGGAGGGTGGTCACATGGATGAGAACTTGATATGTAATTGCTCCAAACACATAGCACAGGGCTCCAGACACAACTGGCTTTTGAAAGCAGCCCAGTGAACAGGAAGGTCATATGCTCTCAGGGGGCAGGTCTGGGAATCATCAGTGGACGTTTTAAAGGATGGAGATGTGGGCTCCAGGAAGGAAGGAAATTCTAAGGACAGATGTACGGTAACAAGTGAGTAAAACATTTGGGAAGACGTGGGAGTTGGGGACAGTAAGTTTTGAGCAAGGCTGCATGTCAGGGGGCTTGCTTCTCTTCCCGGGGATCTCTGACCAACTTTCCACCGACACCCCGTAGGGCATCGACAGAGAGAAGCCATCTCCACGTGTTTGGCGGGTACCAATGGCTTTTCTCCCAGCAGCCCTGGAGAGCATCTGTTAATAGCTAAGGAGGTGGCCCAGTAACGAGAGTTCTAGTAACACACAAACCAACAAGCAAAAACAGATGATGGAGATTCTGTTTATAAATTTATACCTAGAACATTTGCAGACAGAAAAACTGAGAATTCGCTGCAATTAAAATAAGGCAAAAGTCAAAGATGTGACCACATTAATGCAACAGCTGTGGAACATGGGGCCTGTTTGACAAACTCTTCTCTCCAAGAGTTTCAACAGGCCCTGAATAGGATGGGGCAAGACTGACCACCTCACCGCCTATAGCATATAGACAGAGATGCATTTATACGTAGTCAGTTCACCTGTGGGCTCAGGCATTTGAGACAGATCTCGTCTGGAAGACTGTGGTCTGAGCTGTGGTGTCAGATGGGCGAGTGGGGTGAGCAGGTCTCTACAGGTGGAGGCTGGATGGCCCTGCTCCCAATCTGGGGGAAGTGGTTTTCCTCCTGGCTGGATTGGGGATAGTCCTCTCCCTTCAGTGTTTGTGGAGGCGAGAAGCCAGGGAAAGTGAGGAGCCAGGATGAACAGTTCTTCTCCAGCCTTTCCCAGCCCCGTGAGGTGCCGTGTAGGAGAGGATAAATGATGCTGTGTTCAAGGATTCTAGTCTCCGTGCTCCTTACAGCTTCTGTGCAAATCTTCGCACTGGAGAGGACATGGAGTTGGGGAAGAATCCAAGCTATTTCCAGAACGTTTGGAATAAACCGAAGAAATATGAGTTTCAGGGTGATTTTTTTTCTTTTTAAGTGGAAGATACATCATAGAAAATTTCCAGACAAGCTAAGCTAAGCGTTCTGACCTACTTCTTTGCAAAACACACGCACCCCATGTAGTTAGACTGCAGGGCGCCCGGCGACCTTACAGAAGGTGCTCAGAAGCCACTTGGGAACTGATTACTTCCTGACCCAAATGAGTGCCCTGGTTCCTTTAGTCTTCGCAGAATACTTAGCCAGGCTGCTCAACAAATGAATGCGGATGGTGGCGATGCCAGGACGGGGGTTCCACGAGCCGAGTGCCCACTGATCTCCAGTCCTACACCTATTAACACGCCGCAGGCCCCAGAATTGTGCTCAGGCTTACTTATCTGTCCCCTCATCAGGAGGGTATTGAACACACTAAAGCAGGATCTAAGTGCTCATAACCTAAGTGCTAAGTGCTCATAATCTAAGTGCTCATAGCCATCCGACTCAGGAGAGGATTTAAAAAAGCACAGATGACATCACTGGAGAACAGTTATGGGCGAAGCCTGTGTCACCACGTAAAAGGTAAGTGGAGGTTCAGGGCAGGGAGAGGCCCTGCGGGCTGGGCGCCCGGAGCCCTTGCAGGCACTGGAGACCCTCCCTGGGTCAGCCTCCCCTGATTCTCACGCCCCAGGGACTGGCCCACGCTTCTCCATAGTAAGCAGATTCTACTGCCCAGTGGATTTGTTCGGGTTAACCTGCCGTGAAGATCTGGGCCACTGAATTCTTTTCTTTCTTTGTGTCCTTTACCCCTTCAAGTGCTCTACCAGGTCAGTAGAGAAGAAGGTCCACTGAAGAGGGTCCAGTGAGGGCCCCAGGCTCAGACAGGTCCCCCCACTGGTGTCAGCCGGACAGAGAGGCCCAGGTCTGTCCGCCCCAGTCCCACCCTGCCTTCTCTCAAAGCCTCTAATCATCTGTTTCTTTTGGGCCTGAATCAAGTCCTTGCTCATCTAAGGAGCCTTTTCTACAACTGCTGATGAGGGTGCAGCCGACTTTGTCTCCAGGCTCTAAACTTTCCTGCTGGGAGGTCTTGGATAATCACTATCCTATTCTGAGATGCCGTTTGTCACTATAAAATAGTGACATAAAATAGGTAAATGAAGAAAAAATAAAGAACCCAGTCATTGTTAAATGGATACCTTGTTGTCACAGTGAAAAATAAAGGTGGAATCACAATTGTAAAATCCATGTCCCATTTTGCATTTCCAAAGTAGTTCTCAATTATATTCAAGTTGCCAGGATCCAAGTCATGGAGATGGAATTAAAGAACAAAAAAGTATGGGAAAAAAAGAAGGGAAAAATGTGAAAGTAAATAATTTGTGCAGAATTTTGGAAGGGAGCTTCTTTTCCTAGCCATGATCACAAAACTTGGGGGTCCCTCCCAGCCCCATGGATAACGGAGTAAAAGTTTAACATTGTAGTAACGCATTTAAGATCTTTTGTTACTTGACCTCAACTTTCTTTGTCTGACTTTTCTCTCATTCTATACCTTTTATCTCAGACTGGTCACTGCTCCCCAAACACCCCGTTTCTCCCTTCTCTGCCTTTTATACCCTCTATTCTCACCCTGCGAATATTTTTGCTTTCCATCTCAGTTTATAATCTCCAATCACACTTGCAAAGTGTTGTCCAATTCTAAATCCTAGACCACTCTTTTTAGCGGAGTTAACCTTAGTCTGGCTAATGTCTTGATTCAAGCGCTCTCAAAATAAGTAACAGAAACTGATTTGAACAAAATCAAAACCAGGGACTTTATTAGAGAATTAGTGGACGTCTGAGAAAACGCAGCCAGATCTTAGAAAAGAACCAGAAATCTGAAATTATGAGTCAGGGACACAGTGTGCCTTCTCCATTTCTCTTGTCCGCTTCTTTTTCCTTGGCTAGAATTTTCAGCAATAAAATGTCGGTTTTATATATTTTTTGGAAGTATAGTTGATTTACAATATTTTATTAGTTTCATGTGTATGGCACAGTGACTCAGCATTTCTACAGATTATGGTCCATTGCAAGTCTTTACAGGACAATGGCTGTAACCTCTGTGCTGGGTTCCCTGTCCACGTCCCATGGCTACTGCTCTGTCCACAGCACGGTGACAAGGCAGCAGCTGGTCACGTCATCGCTCCTGTTGTCGCATCTCTGTCAAGAGATCAGTTCACACTGTGTCTGAAGTCTCTTAGTTCTAATTTCAACTCCCAGGGAAAGGACTGTAATTTGGGTCAAGTCCAATCAGCTGTTACCATGGGTACAGGTCACAGTGGACACACATTTCTTTGGGGGATGGTAGTTGCTGTTGGCACAAGGGTTGAAAAGCTGCCCCAGGTTCTTCAGTGGAGAGGTCTTCTTTTCTTTCTCTTCTAAACCACAAAAAGCTGATTTAGAATAAGGTTTCTTCTGGTTTCTAGAATGGCGATACTGATAGTAAGAGAACTTGATGGTTTAGTGCTTGTCACTGCTGTAGTTCTCACTGCAGTGGCAACCTCTGATCTCATTACTGCCGCCACAGTTTTGCCTTTTCCAGAAGCTCATCTAGTTGGAATCACACAGTCTGTACCCTTTTCAGACTGGCTGCTTTCACTCAGTAACATGCATTTAAGTTTCCTCTATGTCTTTTCATGGTTTGATGACTCATTTCTTTTTAGTGTTGAATAACGGTCTGCTGTCTGGATGAATCACAGTGTATCCATTCCCCTACTGAAGGGCATCTTGGTTGCTTCCAAGGTTTGGTATTGTCAATAAAGCCACTACAAACATCCATGTGCAGGTTTTTGTGTGGACGTAAGTTTTCAGTTCATTTGGATAAATACCGAGGAGCATGATTGCTGGGTCATGTGGTGAGAGTATGTCTAATTTCTTGAGAAACCACCAAACTGTCTCCCGAAGTGGCCACACCGTACTGCGTTCCCATCAGCAGTGGAATTCCCATGAGTTCCTGCTGCTCCGCACCCTCGCCAGCATTTGGTGGTGTCAGTGCTCTGGGTTTTGGCCATTCTCATAGGTGTGTCGCGGTATCTCATTGTTTTAATTTGCATTTCCCTGATGACATATGACGCTTATTAGCCATCACTATATCTTCTCTGGTGAGATGTCTGTGAAGGTCTTTGGCTCATTTTCAAATCTGGTTGTTGGTTTTCTTATTGTTGAATTTCAAGTGTTCTTTGTATATTTTAGAAAACAGTCCTTTGTCAGATATCTTTTGCAAATATTTTTTCTCATCTGTGGTTTGCCTTTTAAGTCTCTTGATATTGTCTTTCACAGAGCAGAAGTTTTTAATTTTGATAAAGTCCAGCTTATTAATTCTTTCTTTCACGGGTCTTGTCTTTGATATTATATCTAAAATGGTATCACCATATCCAAGGTCATCTAGGTTTTCTCCTATGTTATCTTCCGGGAATTTTATAGTTTTGTGTTTCACATTTAGGTCTATGATCCATTTTGGATTAATTTTTGTAAGGGGCATAATGTCTGTGTCTATATTCTTTTTTTTTTTTAATATGTGGATGTCCAGTTGACTATATTTATATGGAAGGATATTTTTCTGGACTCTCTGTTCTGTTTCATCAGTCTATTTGTTTGCTCTTTTACCTATACCATGATAAGTAACTTTTATGTATTTAAACATGTAGATGTATTTAAATAGCTGATCTTGTTTAATTTTGAAGATGACTTGAGGTAATTAAAGCACTTTTGAGAGCTTCAGTCTTTTTTTTTTTTTGTATTATAAAGTTTTACCTGAAATAAAGCATGATTGATATTCTCTCCTCCATATTCTGGATCATTATTTGAAAGTGTGATACTAGGGGAACATGCAGATGCTTGTTGAAGGTGGGATCCTTCCTCCCTATGTCCCATGCCAATATTCGCTTTATCAATCCATTCCTAAATATGAATAGGCTATTTAGGCAGGGAGTGAATTATTAAGCTGCAGTAATTTATTTCCATCACATGGTAGATAAGTAAATCCTCTTCTAAAAATTATGCAAAGTAATCAAATTGCTGTCCTAGAGCATGTAGTGTGTGTGGTGTTCATACATAGGCATGTGACACACAGGGAAGCCATGGTGACACATTTCATAGTTTGTAACTTTAAAATATAAAAAAAATTATATTTTTTAAATATAAAAAATGTCAGATTTCAAAACGAGACCTGACCATAGGATTTATGTTGATAACTGAGCAAGAATCTTCCTTAGGAAAGGGCAGCTCAAATTGCTAAGAAAGAATCTTGATATCAGGTTCATCACGGGTTGAAAAGAATTAGGTTATTAATGTTCCTACTTCTAATGGTACCTGTGATTTACAAAATTTACAAAATGTTCCATGCTGGGTGTAAGTACTTTAAATATATTATTTCCAACACTTCCATCAGTCTTGCGAGTGGCTCCATTAATCTTTATTTTACAAAAAGGAAGTGGGGGCTTGGAAAGGCTTAATGATTTGCCCGTCTCATCAGATGAACAAGCTTGATGCTCAATTCCATTCTGCTGGTGTCCGGTGGGAGCTGGGAGTCCAACCACACCCAGGTCTCCATCACCTGTGTGTCTCCAAGTGCAGAGTGACTTGGGAATTGCACAGGGCCAGTCTCCTTTCATTTTTGTGGACAGCCCTGCGAGCCCAGGAGCCTTTCCCTTCCCCATCGTCCAGGGGCCACAGCACTTTCTGCTCCAGGTCCACCAGTAGAATTGAGTTGACCATCAAGGCAGCCTTGGTCACATTGATGCGCCTTGACTGTCCACGGGTGTTAGGAAGGATAGGATACTTCAGAACGTGTGTCCCTGTTCCTTACAAGTCCCCTGGATGTGCCTCAGGTGGTCACATCTTCCAACCCAGCTGCCACAGTTCAGGTGGGTGACTTCCTGTGACCAACGTAGAGGTGCCTTCCGCAGCTTAGAACGGCTGGAGTACTTAATGCTCCTGCATTTTCTGGATCATTTGGGATCGATAATAATGACATAAAAGTTCCAGGAGTTTTATGAATAAGAAGCTAATTGAAATTTCATCCTGTGGTTACCTTGTATTTTCCATAGACTATCCTTTAATTATAAATCATCATCACAGACTAATTTAGGTGTCCATTCATCTTACATTATTAGTGATTTCCTAATCTTTCACGTGCTTTCATAGTGTCGGTGTTATAAGAGCATTTTATGTAGACATTTTGTTTTAAAATGCATTCTTTTATTTATCCAACAGATGTCTACTGAACATCTATTTTGTTCTAAGCCCATAGTTCAGACCACAGGGAACAGACACACCCAGGATAACCCACTCTGACTCCAAGTTTCTGTGGGCACCTCTGCTCTTATCCACGAGTCCCCGTGGAAGACAGCTCTCTCCACGTTCAGGCTGATCCTTCCTCCCCTCCCCAATTGTCCCTGTGCTCCCCAAGTTACAACTTCTCCTTCCTCCCGTATGTTCCTTCTCTTGTTGTTACTGGGATCTGCCCAGGCTGCGAGATGCTCTCCTGTCTCTTATTCTAAAGCCCATATCCACATGAGGATTGTTCCTCTCTAGTTCATTGCTGTGTGCCCATAGCTCCTCAATAAATATTTATTGAGTTTAAGATAGTATACCTCCATATAATGTTACCTAAATTTTTACCAGCTTTTTTCAAGGTAGATTGATTACCTGAACTCTTTGAGGGCATGGACATAACGAATTTGGTTTTGTGTTCCCACTTTCTAAGTGGTTTCTAGTCACAGAGTAGGCATTCAACAAATATTTTTCAAATGGTTGTATTCGGATTATTACTCACTTTTAAATATTCTCCTTGACATGACATTATGAGCCCGAATGCTGAAAAATGAATCAATTCCCCGCAGCTACTCTTGGACTAGAAATGTAAATCATGTAGTTATGCTTTTCCTCCAATAAATTATAACCAAGTGCCATGAGGACAGGACACCTACTTGCCCTCAGGGGCTGCCTTGTTACCAGGAAGGTCCCTGAGCCAGGTCCACACTTGTGTTTCTTGCTGTTCCCTTGTGTTTATTTGGCATCTTGGGCTGTGGGCAGCTGGGACATACAGCCCCATGGTTCTTTCATTCATGCCATTAGCTCCTACTTGTTGCAAAGTCTTGTTACAAACTAGTTTCCTCCACAGCCTTTAGAGGACTATCTTTAGCATAAAAACAAAACAAAACAAAATAACCTAAGTATTTGTGAGCTCTTAAAAAATTAGTAAAAACAATTAGATGTAACATTTATGTAACATTGGGGTTTATCTCATATACTTTGCTAAGGATTTTATAAGGAAAATAATATAATTTTTTTTTTAAATGTAGTATTACTAGTGAATGAAGTTTCAAACTAAAGGAAGGATAATATTCCATTTTGTCTCTTAAATTTTAAATAAAAATCATAATACCTGATTATTATGAGGGGCTAGGAAAACAGCTAAATGAGTAGATTGGATGTGTAACAAATTTACAGGATTGTATATTAAAATTGGGGAAAATGTATGTTTGCAAACATATAATTTACATATATAATATATAATATATGTAACATGCTGTACACACACACACACCTATTCCACTCTTGGCTGTGTACTCTAAGAAAGTAATTCAAAGGAATAGTAAACCCTTACCCTACAAGATGTGTGATGTTTGGTGTTTTGGTTATTACAGAATAAAAGAACTACACGTGTGTACAGTGGAGGTGGGCAGTTACCGCTGGGCTCCCCAGGAAGCTGGCTGTGAGACAGTGCAGTGTTTGGGGGGTACAGGGGTGCTGAGGGGGGAGGAGAGGACAGCTCTGGGGTTGGGAGGACCCGTCACATTCTCCTCTTCTCACATTTCTGCTCTTCTTCTATGATGTGGAGGCTTATATTATTGATTTTCAGCCTTTCCTTTTTTCCTCAATATATGCATTTAACCCTACAAATTTCACACTAAAGCATTGCTTTCACTTTGTCCAACAAGTCTTGATATGTTGTGCTTTGATTACAATGTAGTTCAAAAAATTTCTTTTTCAGAAATTAGATTTCTATAGATTATTGTTGTAATTTATAAATTATTTAGAAATGGGTTGATTAATATTCAAGAAGTTTGGGGGACTTCCCTGGCAGTCCAGTGGTTAAGACTTTGCCTTCCAATGCAGGGGGTGCGGGTTCAATCCCTGGTTGGGGAGCTAAGATCCCTCATGCCTCCAGGCCAGAAAAAAACCAAAATATAAAACAGAAGCAATATTGTAACAAATTCAATAAAGACTTTTAAAAAATATTTAAGAAGTTTGGGACCTTATTAGTTTTCCTTTTTTTAATAATTTTTTGGCTTAATTCCCCTCTAGTTCAAGAAAGTACTCTGAATGAAATCAATCCTTTGAAATTCATGGAGGCTCTATTTATGGTCCAGCATGTGGTCATTGCTATTAATATTCAATATGTGCTTCAAAAGACTATGAATTCTGCTATTGTTCAGGGCTGTGTTCTATGTATGTAAATTAGATCATGTCTCTTAATGACGTATTCATAGTTATGTTACACAATTTCTTAATGTGTTATTCAATTTCTTAACTATGTTACTCAGGTTTTTTTATATCAGTGAAGACTGGTTTTCCCATCTGCTTATTTTCTCAATTATTCTGAGGCATGTTAAATCTCCCATGAACTTTTCCCTTCTTTGAATTCTCTCATTTTTTGCTTTATCTATTTTAAAACTATATTAGTCGGATTTAGAATTATTATACTTATTTTTCTGAAATTTATTATACAGATTAAGAGCAATATAGCTTTTTGTTGAATTGAACTATTCATCATTTAGAAAGATCCCTATTTATTTCTAGAAAATTTTCTAACCTTAAAATATATTTTTATTATCAGTATAGTGACATAAGCCTTTTTTAGTACTTTTATTATATTTGTAATTATTTAATTTTCAAACTGTGTTCTGTGTCACATACATATCACAGTTAGATCCTCAAATAATACTAGGACTTTAGAACATGCTGACACCACTATTTTTCTCCTGACTTCAACTTAATTGATATTATGCATTGAAATTTTACATCATCTAAAGTCTCCAAAATATTGCTATTATTGTTCTATGTCATATTCAGTTAATTTTCCTCTAAAGTTATCACATATTTCTCCTTTTAACTCCTCTTTATTGATTTCTGAAATCCCTTCCTTTACTCTGGAGTTATTTTCTCTGTGTCTCAGTGTTTTCATTTCTAATGAGCTGTCTTCCAGAGCTGAAATTCTGCTTTCTGTTCTGTCAAAGCTGCTGTGCAAACTATTTAGGGATTTAGAGATTTCATAACTTCACCTATACTATGTTTTCAGATTTTAGAATTTCTATTTAAAAATAAATTCTAATTAACCGATGAAAATCTGTATCTTTTCATATACTGAGTACAGATTTTCTTCTATTTTTTAAGTGTTCATTTTAGCCTTTTAAAGTCCTTGGTAGCTTACACCGATGGTGGGATCAAACCTGGGTTCATTTCTCCTGTGTCTTTTGTTTTCACTCCTATGCCTCCGCCTTGTTGTAAAATTAGTAACTTTGAATTGCATGCTGGGGCATCACACACAAGTGATCTTCCTTAGCGAGTGACTCTGACGGGGTGTGTGAACATCTGAGTCCAGCCAGGAGCCGTATGGAGCCAAGGCCAGTTGCCCGATGGGACCAGGGCGGCCACTCCCTTGCCCGTCTCTCAGTAGTTTTAGCTGGAGCCCCACCTCTCCTCAGGTGCTCCCCTTTGTGCCCCGGACGGACCCTCAAACCCTCAGGGAAGGTGTGGTTGCCCAGGTGGGCCACATCCCTCGGTCCTCCCCTCCGCCTGCTGCCCTGTCTCAGCAGCTCTCTCTCGAGTTTGAATAGATGTTTTCTGTCTGATTTGTTTCTCCCAAGAGTGCTGGTTTCCTGTCAACTGCTCTGTCTTCATGAGGACGTGCAGGTCTAGGTTTACGCTATGAATATTCTGTTTGCACTGTATCATCACTGCTGTTCACTTAACAGTGTGCAGTCAGGCAACTTAAACTTGAGTTTGGCAGGTAGTTGGCTAGATGCCTTTACCAGTTCTCTAGTAAGGAGAATTTCATTGTCTGTACTCTCTAAGTATGTGTTGAATTATTTTAATATAATTTTTATAAAGTGTGGATTAAATTATTGATAACAATTTTTTTTAATCTTCAGGTTAAAAAACATTATCTCAAAGGGTGCTTCTATTTAAGTGTCTGAACCAGGGAAATCCCAAGCAACAGTGGTGTTATAGAACTCTCAAATTTAAGAGTATTTATACAAAGAAATTCTGTTTAAGCAAGACTTGTTGGGGAAGTGCTGATAAGGAGGGTGACAGTTGGAAATTGAAGAGGTTGGCTTTTTTTATTTTTAAGGAATTAAGAAAATCAGAATAAGAAACACCAGGATGGAGAGTATTGCATAAGACTGAAGATAACAGAAATTTATTGCATCCGAGAAGAAGATGTTTTAACAAAACAAAGTATATAAATTGTATTCTGTTCAAGGCTTTAGAGAGTGTAATTAGATGATTTTTGGAAGGTTGTGGATATTCTCTATGATCAAGGTATAATCTACTAAGTCAGTGAATTTAGGTTAAGTCCAATTTGTGACAGTTTTGGGGCTGCCTTCTGATTTTAGTGACCATATAATGAAAAATGCATGTACCAATATAGTAGTAAGTAGGAGAAAATGGTCTTAGGAGAAGTGAGGGAAGGTTTTATGCAGTGGGTAATTATGACACTATAAGGAATGGACATGTGTATTAATTACACAGGTTACTTTGAATCACTGAGTGCTAGGATTTTCTGATTAAAGAGATACACTATCTACATGAATTAACTATGTGTTTGTGAACCCACACATACTAGCTTTTCTTCTTGGTGTCTTACTTCTTGGAAGCGAACGTGAACTGGAAAAAAAAGGTCATAATAATAATCACTGTAAAACAGCGATGGTTAATTTCAGTGACGCTTCTGGTTACGGATGCTGCTGTGTCATATGCATTTCGTAACAACTTTTCTCCTCACAACAGCCCCGTGAGTTACTGCTATTATTACCTCACTTTTACAGGTGAGGAGACTCAAGCGTAGAGAGGTTAAAACTAGCCCAGGGATGCCGGTTAATAGAAGCACTGATGTCCCCTCTGCTAGAAATGACACATTCAGTCTCAGCTGGAGCACCAGTGTTCCCGGTCAACTTCTGCAATCACGGTCCGGAGTAGCTGCCTTTCACACGCTATTCCAGTTCTCTGCGTAGCAACGCCAGTGATACAATTTTCTTTTCACTTGTTTATTTATGTTTGTGGGTATCCTGTGTCCTCTTTATTCATTGTCATGGAAGATGAGACATCTCATTTTTCGTGTCCTTCTGCATCCACAGCACCCGTTACAATGCTGGGGTGTAAGAGGTACTCAATACTCAAGAAATATTTGTTTAAGGAATGTCCAGTTTGTGAACTGGTCTAAGCTATGAAAGCTGCACCTCGCTGCCATGAGCGTCATCCTTAGTGGTCACCGTTGTAAGGAAGGCAAAGTCCACCCAAAGGAGCTGAGGAAAGTAGACAGGGGTTCAGAAGGACCTTTCCTGTCCAGATGTCCACCATGCTGTGAATAACTCACTGTCAAACCACACCGGTACGAATACCTCTCCTGTGGGATCAGGAGATGGGGAGGCATGCTTACAAAGCCAGAATAATATGAGGGGTTTAGAACAAGATTTATTTTTTGAATGAGCAATTGTAATCTTTTCACTACATTTGAAGAAAAGATATGGATCACCAGAGAGGCAGTAGCATCATAAACAGGAAGGTCCAGGTCAGGCAGTCTAGCCAGCATCACAGTTTCCTGAGGGTGTGACCTTGGCCGGGTCCCGTCATCCCCTAATTACACCTTGTGAGTTAACAGCAGATGCTCTGCACAGGCCACCCTTACCTGCTACACTGTGAGTTTTTCACAACCTGCAGCAGACATTTCAGGAAAGGTTGGGGTTGAGACATAGCTCAGTAAATGACACTGAGCTAAGAAGACTAAGCATCCCTCAGCCACTTGCCCACGGTGTGAGGCAGGGATTCCAGTGCCGAGAGCCCAGTTAGCTGAGTGGCTGACAGGTTCTTGGTGCTCCAGCCGGGTGTCAGGCCTGAGACACTGAGGTGGGAAAGCCGAATTCAGTACATTGGACCACCAGAGATCTCCAGGCTCCACGTAATATCAAATGGTGAAAGCTCTCCCAGAGATCTCCATCTCAATGTTAAGACCCAGCTCCATTCAACGACCAGCAAGCTACAGTGATGGAAACCCTATGCCAAACAACTAGCAAGACGTGAACACAACACCACCCATTAGCAGAGGACCTGTCTAAAATCATAATAAGTTCACAGACACCCCAAACACACCACTGGACGTGGTCCTGCCCACCAGAAAGACAAGATCCAGCCTCATCCACCAGAACACAGACACGAGTCCCCTCCACCAAGAAGCCTACACAACCCACTGAACCAACCTTAGCCACTGGGGGCAGACACCAAAAACAATGGGAACTGCAAACCTGCAGCCTGTGAAAAGGAGACCCCAAACACAGTAAGTTAAACAAAATGAGAAAACAGAGAAACACACAGCAAGTGAAGGAGTAAGGTAAAAACCCACCAGACCAAACAAATGAAGAGGAAATAGGCAGTCTACCTGAAAAAGAATTCAGAATAATGATAGTAAAGTTGATCCAAAATCTTGGAAATAGAATGGAGAAAATACAAGAAACATTTAACAATGAACTAGAAGAACTAAAGAGCAAACAAACAATGGTGAACAACACAATAAATGAAATTTAAAATTCTCTAGAAGGAATCAATAGCAGAATAACTGAGGCAGAAGAACGGATAAGTGACCTGGAAGATAAAATAGAAGAAATAACTACCACAGAGCAGAATAAAGAAAAAAGAATGAAAAGAATTGAGGACAGCATCAGAGACCTCCGGGACAACATTAAATGCACCAACATTCGAATTATAGGGGTCCCAGAAGAAGAAGAGAAAAAAAAAGGGACTGAGAAAATATTTGAAGAGATTATAGTTGAAAACTTCCCTAATATGGGAAAAGAAATAGTCAATCAAGTCCAGGAAGCACAGAGTCCCATACAGGATAAATCCAAGGAGAAACACGCCAAGACACATATTAATCAAACTATCAAAAATTAAATACAGAGAAAAAATATTGAAAGCAGTAAGGGAAAACCAACACATAATATACCAGGGGATCCCCATAAGGTTAACAGCTGATCTTTCAGCAGAAACTCTGCAAGCCAGAAGGGAGTGGCAGGACATACTTAAAGTGATGAAAGGGAAAAACCTAGAACCAAGATTACTCTACCCAGCAAGGATCTCCTTCAGATTCGATAGAGAAATTAAAATCTTTACAGACAAGCAAAAGCTAAGAGAGTTCAGCACCACCAAACCAGCTTTACAACAAACGCTAAAGGAACTTCTCTAAGCAGGAAACACAAGAAAAGGAAAAGACCTACAATAACAAACCCAAAACAATTAAGAAAATGGTAATAGGAACATACATATCAATAACTACCTTAAATGTAAATAGATTAAATGCTCCAACCAAAGGACATAGACTGGCTGAATGGATACAAAAAAAAGATCCGTATATATGCTGTCTACAAGAGACCCACTTCAGACCTAGGGACACTTACAGACTGAAAGTGAGGGGATGGAAAAAGACATTCCATGCAAATGGAAATCGAAAGAAAGCTGGAGTAGCAATTCTCATATCAGACAAAATAGACTTAAATAAAGACTATTACAAGAGACAAAGAAGGACATTACATAATGATCAAGGGATCAATCCGAGAAGAAGATATAACAATTGTAAATATTTATGCACCCAACATAGGAGCACCTCAATACATAAGGCAAATGCTAACAGCCATAAAAGGGGAAATCGACAGTAACACAATCATAGTAGGGGACTTTAACACCCCACTTTCACCAATGGACA
The DNA here is from genome assembly GCF_009873245.2 of Balaenoptera musculus. Lineage (NCBI taxonomy): Eukaryota > Metazoa > Chordata > Mammalia > Artiodactyla > Balaenopteridae > Balaenoptera > Balaenoptera musculus. The sequence goes on along the minus strand of NC_045801.1, from coordinate 80,038,470 downwards.
GATCATCCAAAATGAGAATAAATAAACACAAGCTTTAAATGATACATTAAACAAGGTGGACTTAATTGATATTTATAGGACATTCCATCCAAAAACAACAGAATACACTTTCTTCTCAAGTGCTCATGGAACATTCTCCAGGATAGATCATATCTTGGGTCACAAATCAAGCCTTGGTAAATTTAAGAAAATTGAAATCGTATCAAGTATCTTTTCTGACCACAGCGCTATGAGACTAGGTATCAATTACAGGAAAAAATCTGTAAAAAATACAAACACATGGAGGCTAAACAATATGCTACTAAATAACCAAGAGATCACTGAAGAAATCAAAGAGGAAATCAAAAAATACCTAGAAACAAATGACAATGAAAACATGATGACCCAAAATCTATGGGATGAGGCAAAAGCAGTTCTAAGAGGGAAGTTTATAGCAATACAATCCTACCACAAGGAACAAGAAACATCTCAGATAAACAACCTAATCTTACACCTAAAGCAATTAGAGAAAGAAGAACAAAAAAATCCCAAAGTTAGCAGAAGGAAAGAAATCATAAAGATCAGATCAGAAATAAATGAAAAAAAAATGTGGGAAACGATAGCAAAGATCAATAAAACTAAAAGCTGGTTCTTTGAGAAGATAAACAAAATTGATAAACCATTAGCCAGACTCAACAAGAAAAAAAGGGAGAAGACTCAAATCAATAGAATTAGAAATGAAAAAGGAGTAGTAACAACTGACACTGCAGAAATACAAAGGATCATGAGAGATTACTACAAGCCACTATATGCCAATAAAATGGACAACCTGGAAGAAATAGACAAACTCTTAGAAAAGCAAAACCTTCTGAGACTGAACCAGGAAGAAATAGAAATACCTAGGAATAAACCTACCTAAGGAGACAAAAGACCGATATGCAGAAAAGTATAAGACACTGGTGAAAGAAATTAAAGATGATACAAACAGATGGACAGATATACCATGTTCTTGGATTGGAAGAATTAACATTGTGAAAATGACTATACTACCTAAAGCAATCTACAGATTCAATGCAATCCCTATCAAACTACCAATGGCATTTTTCACAGAAGTAGATCAAAAAATTTCACAATTTGTATGGAAACACAAAAGACCCCGAATAGCCAAAGCAATCTGGAGAAAGTGAAACAGAGCTGGAGGGATCAGGCTCCCAGACTTTAGACTATACTACAAAGCTACAGTAATCGAGACAATATGGTACTGGCAGAAAAACAGAAATATAGATCAATGGAACAGGATAGAAAGCCCAGAGATAAACCCACGCACATATGGTCACCTTATCTTTGATAAAGGACGCAAGAATATACAATGGAGAAAAGACAGCCTCTTCAATAAATGGTGCTGGGAAAACTGGACAGCTACATGTAAAAGAATGAAATTAGAACACTCCCTAACACCATACACAAAAATAAATTCTAAATGGATTAAAGACCTAAATGTAAGGCCAGACACTATAAAACTCTTAGAGGAAAACATAGGCAGGACACTCTATGACATAAATCACAGCAAGATCCTTTTTGATCCACCTCCTAGAGAAATGGAAATAAAGAGAAAAATAAACAAATGAGATCTAATGAAACTTAAAAGCTTTTGCACAGCAAAGGAAAACATAAACAAGACAAAAAGACAACACTCAGAATGGCAGAAAATATTTGCAAACGAAGCAACTGACAAAGGATTAATCTCCAAAATATACAAGCAACACATGCAGCTCAATATCAAAAAAACAAGTAACCCAATCCAAAAATGGGCAGAAGACCTAAATAGACGCTTCTCCAAAGAAGATATACAGATTGCCAACAAACACATGAAAGGATGCTCAACATCACAAATCATTAGAGAAATGCAAGTCAAAACTACAATGAGATCACCTCACACTGGTCAGAATGGCCATCATCAAAAAATCTACAAACAATAAATGCTGGAATGGGTGTGGAGAAAAGGGAACCCTCTTGCACTGTTGGTGGGAATGTAAATTGATACAGCCACTATGTCACTAAAAGAGCATCCCAAATGAGAGAAAATGAGAAAAAAGATGCTTTCACCTCTTCCCATCACTCTGCCAGAGGGAAAGTGATGTCTCCTGAAACTGCAAATGGAAAATCACATACGCTGTCAGGCTTGGTTAGGTATTGGGCACTTAAAAATCTCAAAATATTTATCTTACAGCATTTCCTATTGATTTATTTCTCAGAAAAACCTCATGTGTAGTAAAAAAAAAAAACTTTGTCTCTTGTTATAAATGAAAGTTCTCTCTTATTTAGCACCTTTATGTCTTCCTTTTTGCTGCTCTTTCTCTAAGTCTTTTATGTCTTAGTCCTCTATATTTTATCTGTAATATCCCTGCACTCGGTAATTGAATGTGTTCATATATATTTTAGCACAACCTTATAGTCAAGGTTGTGCTGTCTGTTGGTATAGCATGAAAAGAAAGCTTATGGCTGACCCTAAGGACCCACAGAATAAAGTTCAGGCTTCACAAGTTGTCTCTGGACATTCACACACCATAGTGGGAATTTAAAATGATGTGTCATCCTTGGAAAACAGCCTGGCGATTTCTCCAATGATTAAACATACAGTTACTCTATGACCCAGAAACTCCACTCCCAGGTACACAGGAGAGAAGCGGAAACATACATTCTCACGGTTCCACGTCCCGTCAGCGCCTGTTTCTGGGGATCTTTTCCTAAGTTTCCTGGAAAGTCTTCCCTCCTCCCAGTCTGTGTCTCTTTGTTGGACTCTGCCTGGCATCAGGCTGCCTCCACGCTGACCTAAGCTTCGTCCTGCAGCCTTTATTTTTTGTGATTCTTAGAGAGGTCTCTCGTTCACACCCCTGACAATAGCCAAAGGTGGCAAGCAGGACAAATCCCGTTATTATCTAAGTGACCTTGAGAACCGTGTGTAACTCTACAGGCTTCAGCTTCCTGGTCTTTAAAATTGTGGGTGCTTCAGACGATATAGTACAGTTGAGGAATGGAATTCTGCACAGTAATTTTCTGGATATTTGCCATATCTACACTGATGCACTGCTCCCAACATCCCTGAGATTAAAATATAGACTCTAGTGCATTTGTTTTAAAAGAAGAAATAATTTTACATGTCTGACCTATATCAAATATGGAAGTGATCTATTTCCATTTATTGCCTTTATAATCTATGAAAGCAGCCTTTCCTGAATTCACTATCAACCCCAAATACTAGAGGTAACGTGGAAAACCTTCCCAGCTTTCTTCCTTCTTTCTCCGCAATCCTGTGACCCAAAATGTTAGCCAGTGTAGAGACTACATTTCAAATAAACTGTTAATATGCAAAAGTTGCAAATGCTCCCCTGTGGTCCAATGAGAAAGCCTGGATAATAAAGTAATAATGTGTGAGCCTCTGGTGACCCCAGATAAGGTAACCTGTTTGTTAGAAAGAGGAAGGCAGGGACACAGGGACACAGGTGCTGATGTCCACCTTTCCTGTCTGCCCGTAGAAGGGGCCACACAAGGTGCATCTCTCCCCGTGGAGTAAAGTGGCACCAATTGGGAAATAAATGCATAATTGCTCTTTACCTTTGAAATAGTATATTTGCCCAAGTCCCCAAGGCAGTGTGTGCATAAATCCACCATCAGAACCACTTCTGACTTGACTCATTTGCTAATGAAAGCTAAGTCGCCCAGTGAAGGTCTGGGATGCTTACAGACTCTTGTTACTCATGAATGTTGATTCTGCCCATTTTTCAAAGTTGTATTTAACCACAAGCGGGTCCCTTGATGGTTTCGCCTGCGTGAAGCAATTTATCTGCAACCTTTCTGTGCTCAGAGAGCAGCAACCACCCTCTCTTGCTTATTTAGCCCCAAATGGGATTTATGCAAATCCCTCATCTGTGTACAAATCTAATGGTTTTAGGGTGTCAGTACTTCTAACTTTTTGTGCTCATTATACTGGTTGCTGAAAAAATAAATGCCTAACCAAGAATGCTTTTCTTCAAGATTGATTTTTTTTTCCTTAAGTAACCATGAAGTGTATCGTATTGCAATACAGCCTCTTCTTAAGTGCATTATTAAAGTGCCATTTTCCTGAATCACCCTGAGAAGCACCTTGCTTTCAAACCCTCCAGGCAGTGAATATGAGACCAAATCATTCCTTCAGGACAATGGTCTCCTATGCTCGAGACCTGGCTGAGAAAGGGGAGCCCCGAGGCCATCGGTGGAGGGGGGACCATGTCACATCCACTGCTCCAGTGGACGTAATGACGTGATTGTGTGGGAACATCTCCAGTGGTCTCAAGCGGGTTATAACACGCAGAGATCAGCTCAGAAAGGCTCAGAGAGGCTTCAGACTTCTCCGAGCTGTGCATTTCTGTTTCCTTTTGCATGTTTCTAGGATATACGTTATATTGCACAATTAAAAGTTTGGACAAAATAACCAACGTGTTCTAGTCACAATCGTGTGGTTGAATCCACCTTCTCCCTCCCGTCTCTCCTCCTTTTCTCCATTTTGATCTTCAATTTTTCCTCCTGGTCTTTCCTGCCTTCTCTCTTCCCTTTGCTTCCTCCCTCCCTCCCTCGTTCCCTCCATCTCCTTTTCCTTCCTGTCTCTAATTTCCCACCTGGTCCATCTGACACGTGTTTACACCACAGTACAGGCATCGTAGTAAGAGGTGGGGGAACAAAGCCAAACAAGGTACCGACTGTCCGATCTTGCCTCTCCGTCCACGGAAGCTTCTCTCGTAAGCATCCCCGGACACATCCATGGAAACATGCCTCTCCTGAGGCACCTAGAGAATTTCCTCTGTGGGATGCTCTGCAGTGAAACCAAACGTGGACCGACAGGTGAGGCGGGTCTCAAGTGCCCGTCCTCTGGATATTCATGATTCTCATGAGCAAGCTCAGCTCTCTGAGAAGCCTGCACTGAAGATGGACGGTACCCCAGGGTTTCATAAACTTACTTGACCTTGAAGCTTTTTTTTATCCTAAACAATTCTTAGGAGCATTCCAAGGAAATGATTTTGATGGAACATTTTTGGAAAGTTTCACTGTGATTCTGTCTCCTAAGAACCATAGAACAAAAAGGCATCCATCCTGGTTCTCAGCACATCATCCAAGAGAGGGAACACTTTCCAACACAAGGCAGTATTTCCTGAATTTTCCAAAGTTTGAAATTTGTTTTTCAAATTGAGCTGAAGTTCTGTTTCTTAAAATGACTATTCATCTCATGCTTCAACTTTTGTTTACACCTCCTAAATATATATAGTCTCTTTTCCACATGGAAATTATTCATGCATATAAAAGCTATTATGTCATCATTTCACTGAATGAAATCTCCTCTTGGCAAAACATTCCTGATTTCTTCATCTGTGCTACATATGGCTTGGTTTAAACTTTCCTTACCACATTTCCACTTTCCTGGTATGAAAACATTCTTTTTACGAATATATCTATTCCCCCAGTTGTAATTATTTTCACCCAATCTATCAATTCAATGAAAGAAATATTTATTGAGTGTCCTCTAGATAACGAGCGTTTCGCTACATTTGCGGACACTGCCACTGTGATGTCCACATACGCGAGCAGGGGTGACGGACAAGGACCCTTGTTTACAGCCCGGAGCGTGTGGTGAAGACGATCTCTCTGTGTTCTCATCCACCCCACCTCTTCTCCAAGGTGTTCGTCTGCTGAGGAACACGGAAAGCAAACACAGACACTCTCCATATTTTTCTGCAGCGCGAGCTCCCAGTGAAAACCAGGGTTCGACAGTTGGATGTGCTCTGTGGGATCTGAGAGGTGAGGATGAAGAGAAGACCATGTTTCGCCTCCCTGGCAGCTGTGGGGAGGGTCACAGGTCTCACTGCTGAGCATCACGGGCGAAGGGGCCACACTCAGATTTCTGCTGCTGGTGGCCAGTTTCACCAGCGCTGGAGGAACTTGTGTTTGCAGCCGGGGAGGCTCCCTGACTCTGCCGTCTCGTCCTTGGGGGTCAGTTCGGTCCTTGCTCTGGACCTCGGCTGCGCCAGACGTGGTCTTCAGAGCCCTAGGCTTCACCACAGTGTCACAAGAAGTAACTCTCCTGATGGGTCAGGCTGGGGAGACTTTCTTGCCCAGCCTGGAGCCTGGTCGTATGTTTCTTCTCAGGAATTTGCAAGAATAAATGTGTTACATTATTTTCTGCTTGAAATACCCAGAGTGAATTTCGTTTCTAGCACAAAACTTTGATTTATAAAGTACTTGTTACCAAAAGTAGCTAATAGCCAATTCCTTGAATGAGGGAAATCTGAGGTGGTGACCCAATAGAAATGGGAGGAAGGTAGTGAGGATTTACAGACTGTTGAATAATGGGAGTTATTCATCAGGTCATGACACACAGTGAAAAAATTAACTCAGAATATTGCGATTGTTTTTCCAGGATAAATCTGCTATTGAAGATAAGATTTTAAGAGAACAATAGGCTACTGGAATCGAAATAAAATGTAAAAATCTGGACGTAACTCTAAAGTGTTTTTTTTTGTTTGTTTTTTTAAAAACATGACCGTGAACCCATGCCCATGGTACCCTGGCCGCAGGTTACATCAAGGCTCAACATCACTGACTTCCTGGACCCCAGGACGATCTGGTTGATGCAACTGCTATTGTGCAAATTACCAAGAGGTGAGACCAACGCTGAGACCCCAGCCTGAAAGTTAAAAATATAATTTATCTCCAAACCAAGAAACTTTAAAAAAGAAAAGTTCGACTTCATTCTACCACAACAACTGAGCCTCTTTCCTGCCGAGTGGAATTGTCAGAGGTGCCCATCAATGGGCATCACTACTATTAAACGGAGCCCTTTATGTCCTGGAGGGAGCAGGGGTCTTCCTGCACTGAGACGCATGCTTTCTGGGTACGGATTTGCCTTCCTGGGTGTGTCCACGAACTTCTGCTTCCCCCACTGTCCACAGAGGTCCCAGATGCCTGTTCATCTCCACAGGGTGCCCAAATCCCCACCTCTGTCCTGGGGATACGTTACAGAAGGAGTGAGGCTGTGGGACCAGAGCCGTCACGTACAAGGTTGTTTTACGTACTGGGTTGGAGAGAGATGGAGTGGGATATTCAGGACTCAGTCGTTGCACGAGCTGGGAGGTGATGCCTTCTGAGAGGAGAGTTCCATCCCACACGTTTCTCTAAAATATCCTGTGGTTTCTCTTACGGTCAGAGGACCACAGTTCTGGATCAGAAAGCTGGGGGTGACATGGCACCAGCCACTATTATACTGAATGACCTCCAACCAAACATTTTTCTTCGTATATCTTTGAACTTAGGTTCTATTTGTTTACAGATTTTAACATCTAAGAGCAGAATGCTTCCTTCAGGGAAAACTGTCATGCTTCCGTTGAAAAGGAATTCTAATGCCTGACCAACAAATAAAAAAGTGAATTCCTCTATTATCTGAGTGCTGGATTTGTAACATCAAGGCAGATGCGATCATAGGTACAGAATGCAGTTATGGAGGAATCCTCTGGGCTTCCCCTGAACGCTGACTCTTTGGTAGTAAAAGGTAATGGAAAATGAGAGCAAACCTGTTAAGGAAAGTCAGACCCCTTAAAAATGAGGGCTTAGGGACTTCCCTGGTGGTCCAGTGGTTAAGACTTTACTTTCCAATACAGGGGGTGAGGGTTTGATCCCTCGTCGGGGAACTAAGATCCCATACCTCATGGCCAAAAAACCAAAACATAAAACAGAAGCAATATTGTAACAAACTCAATAAAGACTTTAAAAATTGTCCACATCAAAAAATCTTTAAAAACAAATGAGGGCTTAGTAGCCCACTTGTGAAAAAATGATGCTAGCTTACTTCCTGGCTGAGGGCAAAGGACACAAGGACTCGAGGGGGGAGAAAGGAAGGGTTAGAAACATCGTGTGGCCATGGGAAGCAAAGAGGCATTAGCCGTCCATGGGTCTTCTTGGTATGTCAGGTCCAGATTTACTAATATCAACTCCTTTTATTCCTTTTCTCTTTTTGCCATTATTTTATACAAGGTCTGTAGGCAGTGATTCATGTAAAATTTAGTTCTTAAGTGACAGGATATTAATTTGGAATTAACTAGAAAAGTAATAAACACCACCCAAGAAAGGGCACAGAGACCATTGGTGCTTTGGGGAGAGGGTGATCACGGTTCATTTATAAACAGGAAATGGGCATTTTGTTAGATGAACGATGAAGTTGAAGCTACTAATAGGGTTTTTATTGTGGTAATATAGGCAAAATATAATATTTATCATTTTAACTGTTTGAAGCTGTACAATTCAGCGGCATTAAATGCATTCACAATGTTCTGTAACCATTACTACTATCTATACCCAAAACTTCAGGATCCACAACATAACTCTGCGCCCACTAGACAATAACACCTGTTCCCCCTCCCCCAGCCTCCAGAAACTCTATTCTACTTTCTCTCTCTGCGAACTTACCTCTTCTAGGTGTTCCATTTAAGTGCAATAATACAATATTGGCCCTTCTGTCTCTAGCTTGTTTCTCTTAGCATGATAGTTTCAAGGTCTGCACATGTAGAATATATCACAATGTCTTTCCTTTCCACAGATGTATATTATTCCCTTGTATGTGTTCACCCCATGTTGTTTATCCATTTCAGAAACCACTGGTGTTTTTCACTTGCTTATAAATTGGGAAAGATAATGTAGGTTGACGCTCAGAGTAGCTTGCTTTCTAATTTTACATTCTGAAGCCCACAGTTTGTGCCCAAAGGGCTTGGTGTAAAACCCGCATGTCCTAAGCTGCTGTAGTCACTGTGGTGATGTAAGAAAGTGGAGTGGTTGGGTAGAACCTAGGAATTCCTCTTGGCTGTTGCCTGATGCTGGCTCTGTTCTCTCCAGCCTGTTTCTTTTCTGAGGGCTTTTGTGCTGGATCGAGTATAACTTTGAGACTGAGTTTCCCTGACTGTGTGTGTTATACAGAGATTGTATGCTTTTGGTGAAATTTGGATCATATAATATTCTTTTTGATAGACTGCCTTATATTTCCTCTTTTTATTTGGTTCTCCCAGCAACTTTGTAACATCACAAAGACAGTTATTCACTAGCATCTCAATTTCACCTTGAAGACAGTAAACTCTGTACAATGAGTGATTCACGCAAGGTCACACAACTCAGTCTGAGGGGCAGACCCTGGCCCTCACCCCTGACCCCCAGCCCAGCGCTTCCTTTATAGTCACGCGTCCTCCTGGGAGCTTCTGGGCTAAATGTACTGCTGCCCCCAACCTTCCCCGCAAAGAGAGAGGCCGGGGCGGGGGGCTGAGGCTCTGAACAGGTCGCGAGCGCCAGAGCTTCTCCCCGCTCCCCTCCAAGGGCACAACGCAGCATCCATCAGGGCACAGGAAGAAAGAAGAGAGCGAGAAAGGAAGACGTTAAGTAGAGCCAAAAATGACGGTGCCTGGGGAGACACGGCTCCCTCAGCTGAGCCCGAGTACACACGTTCACCGACAGAGAAAGAAGATGTTTACATAAAACACTATCTTTCCAAAGCTATGTATTAGCACCTATATGTCTTAAGGTCATTTCAGGCTAAGGACCATCCTTCTGAAATAACATGGTGAAAATTAAAGAAAAAATGTCTCTCGGTGAAAATTAAGAGTTGGTCTATTTCCCAATTTCCAAGATTTATCCGAACGCAGGCATGAATACATGAAGGCTTTTCCCGGCCCACCTGTGCTTTCATCTGAACTGTCAGGTAGCCCTCCTCGCCTGCTTGCTTGTTTCTCACTGAGTGATTCATATGCTCAGCGTCTTCCTTCAGGCATCATCAATATTTGGTCCAATCAATTCAATTCAAAAAGGCCTATAGAATAAAGAAGACCTCCGTAGACTAATTATTTGTCAACATTTACTATACATGTATGTGTATGTATCCTTTACTGTATATGTACCTGTATAGGTATATGCGACATATGTGTTATATGTGACCTATATTATTCCTTTTCTTGTCAGTTTTTAAATTTTATATTTAACTTCACATAGAAAAGATATTTTGATCGTGTTCTAACGGTGTTATTTATATGGTCGTCATACATGCTTTTTCATTATGATTCGTTGCCTTTTCAGTCATTTCCTATCTCCTTCGTTTCTTCTGGATCTATTGTTTCCGTCTTCATCGTAAACATTTCAGCAAATGCCTTCATATTCTTGCTCATATTCTCCGTTCTGCGTTGTAGGCAGAGCTGTTTGGGTGGAGACACTGGTTTGGGAGGAGAGCGTGCCTGATGTGGGAACGACAGGATGACGGGGCTGAGGCACAGGCCTTGGTGGCGTCCACACGCATGTGCTTCGTGCTGGCAGCGCGTGGACAGGCTCTGGGACTTTCTCCAGATGTGTGAGGCATGACCATCCTGAGGGTCGGGAGGCCGGACGTGCTACTCACTCCACGACGGTGACCGTGATGGTGTTGCAGGTGGTTCTGCTGCTGGTTGACCTTCTAAGCGAAACTTTCTTCTCTCCAACCTCGGTGGGAATATCTAGGTCTTGAGGAGGAAGATCAAAGCCGATGTTAATTACATGGACAAAAGATTCTCGGAGCTTTGTATCAGGGCTGTTCCGGACATCAGGATTAGTCTGCTCTGTTGAAAAGGCATTTTTAGTTAAAAGAATGAGTGCTAAGTGCATTATCAAAGAGACTTTCTTTGGACAACTTTTATTCCAAAGAAGCAGGTAAGAAAGAAGCCTCACCCGGGTCTGATGAAGGACCTGGGTTCCGGTTAGTCATATGCTTCCATGGCGCTTTGATGGTCTACAAACCGCTTCCGCTGTAACAGACAGCATTCTGAAATAGTGGCATAGGTCCAGCACATTTTCTATTATATCTTTGAACTTGTATAAATTAAAGCTGCCAAAATGGCTTTCATTCTTTTTTAATTTAAGCTAGATGTCCTCTAGCTGCAATTTTGTATAGTTCTGTATCAAATTACATTTTCCAGTGAAATTACTATAAAACCCTAAAAATAGAAGGTTATAATAGAAAGTGCCAGTTTAATTCATGAAAACCCACAGAAGCACAATAATGTGAATTTATTCAGTGGATTAGACATGGCAGCTAAAAGCACACATGAAGCAAAGGAGTGCTGAGGAACTGCATTTATTCTGGAAAAGCCCACACACTGTTCCTGTAACTATCTGGCTACAAAAATCACTTGTAGGGTTTGGCTAAATTACTTGTACTATTCTTCTGTTCATATGTTTATAATTGTTATCGTGGCGGGGAAAACTGAGGACAAGTGGATGTTGAAAAAAAGGGACCTACACCTTGTAAAGTTGATAAAAATCATGGTAGGGTTTCAAACAGCTAGACAATAGAACCTAGTCAAAGTTAGGTCTTCTGGTTTGAATTCATGATTTCCTTTCTAAATAAGTATTTTTACTTAAATATTTAAAACACCAGTGTCTATGACATATATACACTACTATGTATAAAATAGGTAAGTAAATGAGAACCTACTGTGTAACACAGGGAACCCTACTCAATGCTCTGTGGTGACCTAAATGGGAAGGAAATCCAAAAAAGAGGGGATGTATATATACGTATAGCTGATTCACTTTTCTGTACAGCAGAAACTAACACAACATTGTAAAGCAACTATATTCCAATAAAAATTAATCAGTGTCTGTGAGTTTGAAGGAATAAGCAAGTAATCTGCAGCTACAAGTTTAATGTGAAATATAAAACCACAAAATCTAAATATAGAAAGATATGGGAACAGGAAATTCAAAGGGTTGATTCTGGCATAAGATTCTTCTTCTAATCTGGAAAATGGATGTTTAGAACAGAATGTGTATTTAAATGGATGACGTTTCCTTGTTTAAGTGTCACTGGAATTAGTTCCACTCTTGGGGGCCAGAGAAAGGTTAACACAAATAGAGAAGGCTATTGGGTAGGACGTTAACTCTAATTATAATCGGATCTACTGGCTTGTTGAAATGTTAACTTCACAGTTATTATTTGCCTGAGTCAATCAAACACTTACTTTGCACCTACTGTGTGCTTTTGCCAGAGAGTGGAAATGTGGTTGATGTTCCGACCCGGTGTCTACACTGTAACGTACTTAGTGAGACACATCTTGCTTGTGCTACTCTCAGTGCCGAGCTTAGTCTGTGGTCCATAAGTGTTCAGTTGAATAAATGGATTTGTGATTTGGTCAACCTTCCGCTTTATTACATGTTTTCCACCTTTAATTTCTTTTAGCTGCTTAATATTTTCATCCACATTCTTATTCTCTGATGTTCTATTTTTTAGAATACCTCCATCCATCCTTCACCCCTTCTCCATCCTTTTATTAGTTCAAGGTTTATTGAGCTTCAGCGAACCATGTTTAATATGGCACCCACACAAATAAGACAGCGTCTGTCTAAAAGCACGCAGTGCCATGAAAAATTATTTGAAAACGTGGACGCTCGAGCATGAGTCCAGATCACATTATTATGGGAACGGAGGTGAGGCGCTGCACCCACCCTGGGGTGAGGGGGTCGGGAACTTCCTCTGTGTGGAGCTGACTACAAACTGAGTTTTAGAAGATGAACAAAAGAGGGTCCGTCTGTGAAATCTCCACCTTCGGGGTCATGTCTCATGGATACCGTTTGTGGCTTTCTGCGAATTAGTTAATGAATCCTTTTCAGATAATGAGATTCCTTTATGGCATTTGTCTGCCCCTCTTGTATGGCACCTGCCATATTTATATGACACACATCCATCATTACAATACTCATAAATTTCCCTCAGGACAGCTGGCCATCTTACTATTTTCTGCTGCACCCTGAGGTCTTTTTCAAGGTAACTCTTGAGCTGACTAGTCTGTGCTTTGTCCACATGGGAAGAGGAAGGGTCTGCACAAAATAATGCAGTTCCGAGCTGTCTGGATTGCCTCCTGCTTCCATAATCTCTTTTGGATATCTCCAAAATGGAATAGCATTGTTGTTGCACATTTGATTCTGTTTCAATACTTGCTAAGATACCCCTATAGGGCTTTTGTAAGATCATATAGATTCCTGAGTTTACTAAATATCTTTTTGTTTTTCCTTTTGAGTATAAACCTTCGGAACACGTCTCAAGACAAGATAACCTGTGTGTGATAAAATACTTAATTGGCCCTTCATACATGTAAGGCTACTGAATAGGTTCACTACTTGCAATCCAGATGGAAATTTCTATTATCATTCCAAAAAAGTATATTATCAAGGTCATAATAGAAATATCACTGTGTTCAACAGAGAAAATGTAACATTCTCCCTCTAAATAGAATGTACTCTATTTTTCCTTTGCAGGTGCTTTCTGATATTGTGCATGTAAAAAAAAAAGCAAATCATATGTATTAATTACTGTTGCTTCTGTAAATATTTAAATAGGAAGGTCTATACAAAAGACATTTGCTAGCTTAGGTGACTCTGTTTTATTTTTAAACCTGTAGTTTGGATTAACACTGTTGTGTTAAAAGCATATCCATTTTCCTAACGCTTTTAATGCTAGAGACACATTTCTAAAGCATGTATTGTTTTGTTTTAAATGAACATTTTGAGTTTTATGTGTGGGTATTCATGCATATGTAAGTATAATGTACTTATATATACATGAGTTTAAATTAAAATGAAGATTGCTATTCCTGTCTTTTGAAAATCTAAATGTAAATTTCATTGCATAATGTATGTTCAGAAGTGCATGGGCTGGTTTTTGGTGTTTTCTTGTTTTTCTTTCTTGTAAAACATTGACGGTGATAATTTACAACCACCAAAACCAGTAGTTGGAAGAAATTGAAAGGGCCTCTGAGCTAGCAGACTTCTTAATACTGCTGTTAGAGAAAGAATTCTCATGGAAGAAGTGCCAGAAAAAAGCCTGAAGTTAGAGTGTAAGTGACATTACTGAGAGATGGAAAACACCATTTACTTGGTCTCAGCAAAGTTAAAAAATGTCCTTCTTAGGGACTCTGAGGTCTGTTCCTGTACAAATTTCTCATAGAGTTTTCCAGTGGGAAAACAGTGACTCTTGAAATGAAATCTTATTGAAAGAAATTCAATTCTGTGCATCCCCAGAGGAACTAAATATAAACAGAAACATGATTAATTAGTTAATTTTAGCACCACTGAGATAAAATTTTTGAACAAGAGGTTGTATTCAATTTGAATGGGCTGTTATACCAGCATAAGAATCCGGATCGTTTAATTCTATACCAGTTGGTTACTTTCTGCAGCATTCTGATGGCTACACTCTTCAAGTCCATGAATGTCTCCTGTATTTGTTATTGAATAAGGATGAAGTGAAATTGAATGAAGAACCAAGAGGTGACTGGACTTCCTTTGGCAGCTCCAAGTCTTAGTAAACTGAATTGTACGCCTACTGTGGGCCCTCCAAACACGTCAGAACTTACCAGCTCCCTGCAGCATGAAAAGCTGGAAAAGCTGCAAGCATGATCATTGACATTTTTGCCATTAATGGAGAAGAAAAACATATAATGATGCCCCCATTATGTGTATTAGTCATTTATTTTAAAAAATTTAATCTAGAAACACAGTCAAAACTTCCCACAGACAGCAATTACTTTCTCTTGTACCTCAGTCTCTGTAGGCAAGTTCATGTTGGGATTCTTCTAGAAGGCAGGGGTGGAGAGGGTTTTCTGTCAGGATGCTGAGAGGGTGTGTGCTATGCTGCAGGCACATAGCAGACTCACCAGGGGAAGAGGTCTGAGCTGGGCGTGGAGTGAGAGAATAACTGACTCAGAAATGGATTTTTTTTTTTTGGTTTTTTTTTTGTTGAAGTTTTTTTTGTTTTGTTTTTTTAATTATTTTTGGCTGTGTTGGGTCTTCGTTTCTGTGCGAGGGCTTTCTCTAGTTGTGGCAAGTGGGGGCCACTCTTCATCGCGGTGCGCGGGCCTCTCACTGTCGCGGCCTCTCTTGTTGCGGAGCACAGGCTCCAGACGCGCAGGCTCAGTAGTTGTGGCTCACGGGCCCAGTTGCTCCGCGGCATGTGGGATCTTCCCAGGCCAGGGCTCGAACCCGTGTCCCCTGCATTGGCAGGCAGATTCTCAACCACTGCGCCACCAGGGAAGCCCCAGAAATGGATTATTTTTTAATGTACAAGTTCTAACCCTGTCACGAGAACATCTCCAACTCAAATGATTACTTAAATGGTGAGATTCTCCCTGGAGTCAACAATTGTTCTGTAATTGGAATCTCTAGTCCACTAATATTTTAACCTAATTATTAACAAGGTGGTGTTGATGCTACGTTTTCATGGATGCCCTCAGCCATGGCACTGAAAATCAGGAACGACAGGGAACATGAAAAGTGATTGGTAGTCAGACATTCCTGTTTTAGACATTATTTATCACTCTTGCATCATACTATTGCGTTGTGTCTTTCAAATAAATATTATTCTGAGAGGGTATAAATTATTCTGGTTTTACCAACATTTAATGGCACTGCACTTGGTAAATCACAAACCAAAGGTCAGTGTCCTTTTAAAACGGGATTACTGCGGAAATTAAAGTATATATGAAAGCTCCAAGGACAGTGTTTAATGCATCAAGTTGTAGAAGTGTTTTTTATTACCATGCTGTCAATCAAAGCCCAGAGAATTTCAATAAATTGGCTAAAATGGCAGAGTTTTAGTGGTGGGAGTATTTTTAGAATTTAGGGCACTGGCTGTATTTCTCTCCTTTTTGCCCATAATTACTCTCTGAGTTACAAGACAATGGAGAGAGGAAGCTAAGCATAGGCATCTGTCAGGGAAAAGAGGGGAAAAAAGGAAAAAAGAATGTAAACTCGGATTATCTACAGAACTAGGAACCAACATCTGCATACCTGAGGATAGGATGGGGCCCAGGAAGTGAAAGATCACAGCGAATAGCGTGAGGCCTGGTCCTGAAACAGGAACACTTCCCTGAAAAGGAATAAATGTTATTCCATCTGTTGTGCAGATTTCACAGCATCTCAGGTGCTCGCTAGGAGGCTGCAGACGTCTCTGCTCCGGGGAGGCTTGTCTCTGTTAGAATCATGTGAAAGCAGTTGAGCCGGGATTTTCCTAGTTGGGGGCCAGCACACCGTCACCTGCAGCCTCACGGCTCCAGCAGGACACAGAACCTGCCCCCCCAAGTCCAGACCTGGACAGACTTGTTCCAGAAACACTAGAATCCACCCAGTTCCAGAGGCTGCTGCTAACTCACATATTAGGGTTCCTGGGATGTTTGCTAAGGTTTCCAGGTTTGCAGAATGTCTGGACACCTCGCACATGGCCGGGTTCGCTGGAGGAGTCCAGAGCGTAAGATGTGAAACTTGTCTTTTGGATGCAGAACTTAGGAGATCCAGGGTGAGCTTTCAGTTTTTTGGGGTTTTTTTCCATTAACAATGTATCCTAAAGCCAGATTACGGTGTGTAAATTCCTGTAGGAATTTAACCAAAAATGGGTTACAAATTGCCACCTAGAGAGAACCAACTTATATAAATTAAATGATGTAAGGAAGCAGGAAAAGCCGGGAAGGAGACAGGAAAGCCTGTGGATGATATTCTTGGAGGTTAACTTGATAAATTCCTGTCCAACACCTGCCTTAGCATTCTAGAGTGTCCTACATGACTGCCCACTTTTTAAAAGGGGTTACTACACCCATCCTTATGAGAGAGAACAAAAAGTAAAATAATCAAATTCATTTTATGACATTAGCAGTGCATTGCATTTTTGCAGTTGACTATACTGCAAATGTACGCCAATGTGGGTGAAAATCCAACATCTAATAATCTCCTTGTTTTGAGTTTAGCCAGGAGATAAAATGTTTCAGAGGGTATTTGCTAAAATACTCTTAAAGGGAAAGATGCATTTCTTCTCCAATTTTTTAACTTTAAAAATTCCTCAGTTTATTAAGAAGGGATTTATTGTATCAATATAGCGTTATAGCCTGGGTGTCGCCATTACTTGGACCATTGATGAAAGTGATTTTATTGAAGAAAAGGTTTTCCTTTGACTACAAACGTGCTCTTTCCTATTTTATGACTAATCAATTCTCTAGTTAATTTAATTCAAAGGCCTATAAAACAACTTAATCAAAGTCCAAGTGTTGAACTGTATGTCAATTAAGAAGGAACTCATTGAATTCACATGATGAATTTCTTTACAATCTAAAATGATCGTTTGAGGTGCTTCAAACTCCATCAACAACGTTCAGTTAGAAATCAGTGTGGAAGAAATTGACTAAACATCTTCGACAAACTCTGGACTGGATATCATGTTATCTTATGAGGGGCCACTGTCCTAACACACCCCATACAAACACCCAAACCACCAATCTGACAACAGCTACAAAATCAAATAACAAAACGGTCAGTGAGAGAGGAATCAATAGGATTTGTGTGGCAGGGAGCATGAAAGGTTGAATTTTAAGTACATTTTTAGAATAAAGTGTTTTCTTTTAAAAGTTAGCAAGCTGTTCCTAGGGCAACAAAACAGTTGCCGATATTGGCAAAGGCCACCTTTCTCCAAAACTCTGGCTCTAAATGTTTGTGGAAAGTGGTGAGAACATTCTCACAGGGGCTGAGACTCCCTCGAGGGAGAAATGGAATCAAGCCCTTGACTGATTCCAACTGCCGAGTCCAACCTTGTTTGAAGGAATTCATGGCTTCGTGCAGCCTGACCGAAGTCACCGGGCACTGGAGTGACACTTCACCTTAAAGAGAAACTCACTGCAATTTTTTTCTTCTCTTTTTGCTCCCGGGGTGCTCGGTGTCGCTGCCCTAGGAGCCCCTGAAGGATGCCGGGGAGGGAGCAGCTCTGTCTGTGTGTTGAGGGGTGTTTATGAGAGAGAAAGAGCTGAATCCTAACGGAGCAGTGTTATGATAAATCAGGTCAGTTCTGCCCGACAGCATCTAGAACTGTGAAGTTCTCCAGAACTGTGAGGGGTCCCACGGGGATTTTCCAGGGTTCATTTGCCCCAGACCCGCCTCCAGTGTTGCTGGGAAAACAGTGAGGCAGGGTGTCCCGGAGGCTTAGGGCCAGGCCCGATGTGGCACTTTTTAGCCTCCAGGGCGGGTGTGGGGGGTGGGGGTGTCCTGAGTTCTGGCTCCAAGGACAAGGTACAGGGCACCTGGACCAACCCTGGGCTTGAGTGGTTTTCTAATATATATGTTTTTAATTATTGAAGTTTATCTTTTACTTTATTCTCTGTTTTTTTATTGAAGAATAGTTGATTTACAAGATTGTGTTAGTTTCAGGTGTATAGCACAGTGATTGAGTTATACATAGACATATACTATGTATTTATATATTCTGCTTCAGATTCTCTCCCCTTATAGGTTATTACAAAATATTGAGTATATTTCCCTGATCTATACAGTTAAGTCCTTGTTGGTTATCTACCAATATTTTGTATTTAGTAGTGTGCGTATGTCTAATATTTTTATAATGTCACAGACAGGCTCTGGGAAAGGAGAAATAAATCAGAATAGTAAATGAAATGCAGCCCTATTATTCGTCCCAAGCTGGGGAGACGCCCCATATTTGTCACGTACATGAACCGATGTATAGGAGCTCCAGGGAATTAAAGTCAAGTTGCTTAGAGTGACGGCCTAGGATGGAATTAACTTGAAAATCAACCAAACAAAAGAACGTTTCTGAGAGTAGTTGTTCTCCGCACGAAGAGAAGGGAGTTAGCAAAGGCTCGGGGTCAGTAGGGCATCCATCAGCAGGGGTGTGCCTCCGGGGCCTGGGCCTGGGGCCAGGGGTAAGCTGGGGTCAGGGGTAAGCTGGGGCCAGGGGTAAGCTGGGGCCAGGGGTAAGCTGGAGTCAGGGGTAAGCTGGGGCCAGGGGTAAGCTGGGGTCAGGGGTAAGCTGGGGCCAGGGGTAAGCTGGGGCCAGGGGTAAGCTGGGGTCAGGGGTAAGCTGGGGTCAGGGGTAAGCTGGAGTCAGGGGTAAGCTGGGGCCAGGGGTAAGCTGGGGTCAGGGGTAAGCTGGGGCCAGGGGTAAGCTGGGGTCAGGGGTAAACTGGGTCCCAGTTCCGCAGTGCGTACGTAATACATTTAAGGGCACGTAAGTGGGTGCTGGGACCGGGAGGGTCGGACCCGTCATCCATCCGCAGTGATATGTAGAATTGCAGTGAGGAGAGAGCGCTTAGGGAGAGAACTGTGCCCTCCTTAAGTTTGCGGTGCCAGATACTTACTATTTTTATGCTTCTATCGGCAACAGACTGCAGTAAAAACGAGGGCAGCTGCCGTGCGGGGATGAGCTGAAAGCTGGCACCTGCCACCACGGAGCCCTGTGGTGGACACAGGTGATTTCACAGGACAGCCCATGGGACAAGGATGCCCTGTGACTGTCCAGGGGGGAGGCAGACAGAGGCGCGCGCCGCGGGCCTGGGCGAGCAGGTGGAAACGAGAGGCCACGCCAAGCGGCGGCTTCCTCTCCAGGCGCTGCCCCGGCCCCGCCCGCCTCCCAGATAAAAGTGCATCCGCATCCCCGCAGAAATGCCCGACTCACGCCCGTCTGGAATCCGCCCTGCAGTCGTCGGACGCCGAGTCCAGCCCCCGTAACAAGCCCTCCTAACACCCCTTCCTTCCCCAGGCGGCCCGGGTGCCTCGGGACGTGAACTCTCCTTGCAACGACTACCTACGGAGAGAACTCTGGGCCCCGCAGCTGCGTCCCCCAGCCGTGTGTCCGGGGAGCGGGGCAGGGGCGGTGCCCTGACACAGAGCGCAGGGCTTGTTCCTCTGACCTGTTACTTTCACAGGTGCTCCGCCCGCTGAAGGGCTGTCGAATGCCATGAATTTGGCAAAGCTCTGAGAATGGTCACATCCAACATACAAGCCGCTGATATCACATCCTGTTGCTTTAAGGGTTTGTATTTCATGACACGCTTCTTGCCACCACAGCTTCATGAAGTAAGTATTTTACACTTTATAGGTGAGGAAATCACACCGTCGGCTCCCAGCACCCGAGATCCGCGGCGGCAGGGACCTCGGGAGGTGGGCTGTCAGGTTATATAAGGGACTCGAGCATCCGCGGGTTTCAGAGTCTCAGGGGCCCTGGAACAAATCCTCCCACAACACTAGACGACTGTATGAACTGATTTCACCTGATTTAGCAACTTTTATGAAGCTACTATGAATTCATCTCTCAGATCAGGCAATGGGAAACCAAGCGATCAGGAAACTTACTCAGGGCCGCCGTGAGCTTGTGGGGCTGAGTCAGGACTCTCGCTCAGGACTCGGGCCTCAGGCCCGGACATCTAACTCCTGTCCTTCCCTTCAATCTGTTCACCCACGCGGACGGGGGGTGGGGAGGCCAAGGGATCCCCCAGCTTCACACAACCGTGAGGGGTCTCACCGCCTATGGACCTTCAAGACACACACACTTACTCAAGAGTTAAATTGCCTTCTCTGTTTTCATTTGACTTTGTCTCAATGACCTAGTTATTTCTAATGATTGTAATTTTAAATTACGCACCTGAGGCTTGAAGGAAGGTGGTGTCAGAGGTCACCCTGCTGGCTGACCCCAGCCCCGAGTTGACCACGTTCTAGATCCAGCAGAATTCAACCGTTATCCAGACTCGAACAGTAGGTGGTGAACTTGTTAATCCACGCTGAATTTCTGGAACTATAACTTAGCAACTGATCATGAATAAGGTTATTTGGTGACTGTTGTGATGTTTTGTGGTTAGAGAAGCTGACGCAAGATGTGAAATAACCTTTCAAAGAAACATAGATCACAGACAGGTGACCAAATAGTGCAAAAACACTATCTTGGTTTTACACAGAGTCTGTTATAAAAGTGCCACCAAGAATCATTGGCCTTAACATGCTATACGTGTTTTCTTCTTCCTTTATAAAATATGCAGTCTCCTAATTATTCCTGAAGCCGTCCTGCTATCTGTAACACAGGCCAGACTGAAGCAAAAATCAAATTTTTAGAAAGCCCGAGGGAGGGTGAGATATTTAAGGAGGAGGCCATTAAATGTCACGTCTTATAGAGGCCACTGGGCAGATTTGTGGCTGGGGTACCATTTTAGGAAGACACGGATTTTCCCAAATGTGCTGTAGGTCATTCGACATGTAGATCTCACTACGTTCTCCACAGGGAGGCTGGAGGTTGTCCTCAGATGGAGGGCGGGCATTTCAGCATAAGGCCTTTCTCTTGCTTCCCTGGACATTTGTTCAAAGAATTCTTTGCTCAAGCCGGTGTCCAGCCCTGAGTAAGATGAGGCCAGCCCTGAAGGCTAGTGGTTTTGCATTTGATTCTTTAGTACGTCCTTCTCTCTCTTTGTACTGTTTCTTCTCTCAAGACCTTATGTCATCTTTACGGTGAAGAGTATTAGCTCAGGTTTAATTATTATGTATTTTGTACTAAGGGTGTCATCATGAAAGAGATTGCTCTTTCTCTATTTTCCAATACTTGTAATAACAATGTTTTCCAGAGATACTTCCAGAACTTTCAAAACTGTTTATTTTCTTAATCAGAAAATGAAGTTTAGGGCTTCCCTGGTGGCACAGTGGTTAAGAATCCGCCCGCCAATGCAGGGGACACGGGTTCGAGCCCTGGTCCGGGAAGATCCCACGTGCCATGGAGCAACTAAGCCTGCGAGCCACAACTACTGAGCCCATGTGCCACAACTACTGAAGCCCATGCGCCAAGAGCCCATACTCCGCAACAAGAGAAGCCACCTCAATGAGAAGCCCGCGCACCACAACGAAGAGTAGCCCCCCTCACTGCAACCAGAGAAAGCCCGCTCAGCAACGAAGACCCAACACAGCCAAAATAAATACAATAAATAAATAAATAAGAAAATGAAGTTTAAAAGCTGCTCTGAGATGTGTAGGATGTTCCCATTCTTTTGTGTGGCAGATGTATTTCCTAAAATCACTGCAACAGTGTCCCCAGGCCACACGCTCTTCTACGATGTAGCCCTATCACCTCCCCATGCCCTTGAATGGAGGCTGGTTTCTGCTTCAGCCCACAGGGATGGTAGGTGGGCATGGTCCGTGCGACTCCTCGTGAGATGGCCCCAGGCCATGCCAGCCTCCGCACGGAAGTGCTGGCTGATGGTCACAGTTGGTCCCATGAAGTCATTAGCCATGTGACTGAGTCATCTCGTGCCTCCAGCCCAGCCCTTCTGCCATCTGAGTGCCACTGTGAGGGGTCAGTTCACACCAGGAGGAGCAAAAGGACCGCAGCTGGGCCACCTGAACTCCTGGACCAAGGAATCTGTGAGCATGAAGGGTTGACTGCTGTTTAACTTCACTAAGTGGGCAGTGACTGGTCAACCTCACTGAATGGGCGGTGACTGGTCAACCTCACTGAATGGGCGGTGACTGGTCAACCTCACTAAGTGGGAGGTGACTGGTCAACCTCACTAAGTGGGAGGTGACTGGTCAACCTCACTAAGTGGGAGGTGACGTCAACCTCACTAAGTGGGAGGTGACTGGTCAACCTCACTAAGTGGGAGGTGACTGGTCAACCTCACTAAGTGGGAGGTGACTGGTCAACCTCACTAAGTGGGAGGTGACGTCAACCTCACTAAGTGGGAGGTGACTGGTCAACCTCACTAAGTGGGAGGTGACTGGTCAACCTCACTAAGTGGGAGGTGACTGGTTAACCTCACTAAGTGGGAGGTGACTGGTTAACCTCACTAAGTGGGAGGTGACTGAATTTCATATTAGCTTGCCCTTGATGGGAAATAACTTCATAATGTATCAAGGGCTTTAAAGCATCCAGACTTTTGGACCTTGTGAAACTATCGTAAGGATGTGGATAAAAAATCCCAGAGGCCATCCTCCACTCCCAGAAGCTGTGCTCCATTCCTAGAGGTACCTACAGTTTCTTGTTATACATGCTTTCCCAGCATAGTTCCTTATTTCATCAAGCCAGCAAAAATGTCTCTAGAATGAATGATTAGCAAGATATTATTTGATAACAAGAGTATTATATAATGTAACATAATCATGAGCGGGGTCTCATCCCTTTTGCCAGATTCCACTGGTTGGAAGCAAGCCCTGGGCAGGTTCTGCCTGGTTCAAGCCGTAGGATGTGAACGTGGACAGCAAGGGTCATCAGAGCTGTCTGTCTGTCTGTCTGTCTGTAACCGATTCTGGGTGTGGGACCCTCAGACCCTACCTACAGCACCGCCACACGGGCAGCGAGAGAAGAAGTCTGCTCAAATACGCGGTTCTGAAAAACAGAAAAACACAGTGAGCGTTTTAAAATTCTCTGCCTCATGACCCAAACAGACATCTCTCTGGACCATGTTAACCTAGAGGTAGTTTTCAAGATGCTAGAAGAGTGATCTAAAATGTATGACTTATAGTTAAACTAGAAAAAATTCTCACCAACACAATCCAGCATTATTTCTCTTTTGATGCATAGATTTATTCCAAAGTATGTTTAGGTTTGTATAAATGGTTAAATATTTCATATTTATTTATTGTACAGTTGATGTAATTGTTTGACTCTGCTATACTTAACTACATGATACTTTCATGAAGGGAAGAAAACTAAATAATTATCAAATCAGCGTTGGCTTTTTATTAGAAAAAAATCCCATAAAATGTATTTAGGGACAAAAATGAAATGCTTTCGATTTTGTTGTTTGGTGTTGACCCTTGAAAGAGAAAATATAATTTCAAGAGTTTGAAAAACATTTGCAGCAAAGAAGGTTGTGTCTTTTGAACAGAAAATAAACATTGTGGAAGCAAAGAAACAATGGCAGTTTGGGGTAGTTGTACTTTATCACTGGAAATTAATCCATAGCGTGTTTCATTTTTGCTTTGTTAAAAATTGAGCAAAATGGTGAGTTTTTTCTTTCTTTGCTGCTTGGTTCTGTTTTACCAATTAATGAAATTTAAATGCATATTCTTTTCATATTGTATATGTGTATTCAAATCTTGGTAGAAATTGACTAAAAAAAAGGGGACGTATTTTAACCTAAATAATAAAATTGAGCAAATACAACTGAGTTTCTTCTACTTTTTATTAGGAAGAGAAATTTTAGGTCATTTCCTTGGTAACACCACTCACTGCTAAGGACATCAGCAAAAGTGGTACCTGCCCAAAACATGAGTGACCTTTTGTATCCATAACAATTTCCAATATCACAACTCCTGAAAAGAATAGAGATCATTTTGCAGAGTGAAAAGAGTAGAAAAATGTAGTCTTTTGCAGAAGCAATAAAAAATAAAAATAGTTTATAAGAGGCCAGATGGCAACAACATCTCAAGGTCCTGATTGGAAAATCCCCGCCCCCACCAACAATAAGAGTTGCCCTCATTTTGGTCAGATCTGAATATATTATGAGTTGAATTACCAATATGGTTTAAAATGAAAAAAATTATACAGTCGACACTTGAACAGTAGGTTTGAACTGCACAAGTCCACTTATAGGCAAGCAGTTTTCAGCAGTAAACACTAAGTATGACAGGGTCCATGGTTGGTTGGCTCCCCAGATGTGGAGGAACCCGGGATTTGGAGGACCGACTGTAAATTATACTCAGGTTAAACCCCCATTGTTCAAGGGTCAGCTGTGTATTTTAAGGGTACTCAATTAAAGTCTCTGTGTAAAGAATGCGACATTTGGTGTGAATTTTAAAAAGCCCTTGAGATCAAACTATGTACATGCCGAGCTTAGTTAGCTTTTTTTTAAAAATTAATTTCTAAATCTATTTATGTATTTTTGGCTGCGTTGGGTCTTCGTTGCTGCGTGCGGGCTTTCTCTAGTTGTGGCGAGCGGGGGCTACTCTTCGTTGCGGTGCGCGGGCTTCTCACTGCGGTGGCTTCTCTTGTTGCAGAGCATGGGTTCTAGGCGCGCGGGCTTCAGTAGTTGTGGCTTGCGGGCTCTAGAGCGCAGGCTCAGTAGTTGTGGCGCACGGGCTTAGCTGCTCCGCGGCATGTGGGATCTTCCCGGACCAGGGCTCAAACCCGTGTCCCCTGCATTGGCAGGCGGATTCTTAACCACTGCATAACCAGGGAAGTCCCTAGTTAGCATTATTGAACTGAGTTGGATTATATCCTCAATACAAACTGTTTTTTAAAAAAAAAAAAACAAAGCATTTTTTATGTATAGACATAACCGGACAATCTGTTCAGATTATTGGTTAATCAGGATTTTAAAAATAATCTTTCTAAATCCTTTGTTTGTGTGTGTTCTTTTAACTTAAATTCAAACACATACATTTGGATTTATAGTGTTTTCTTGTTTTGCTAGATTGTAAACATCTTTGATGTGGTAAGCTAGTTCATACTCTTCAATGTTTATCTCAGGGAAGCCGGAAACATTCTAATCTCTTAGCCACTGAAGTTTATATCCTGTTACAAGACTCAAATGTAAACTAAGTGTTAAGTGTTGTATTTAAAGTCTTCAAATTAGCACCGTAATTTAAAGAAATTTATTGGAATTTCATGTGAAAATTGCAAGAAAATCCCTCTGGGGACGGTTCTAGTAGAAGAATTATATTCTTAGTTTATTACAAGAATGAGCTTTAATTGTAAATGTCTGTTATGGGCACTGAGTAAATCTAGCATACTCTATCTGTTGGGATTTAAGAGGATTTAAACAGTCATTTGGTAAATCATGATAGGCTTTTCTCAAAAGGGTGAGCAGGATTGTAATTTCCTATATATTCTTGCCTATTGCCAGTCAGAGAAAGGGAATTACTAGAGAGATTGATAGTATCTTTTTCCAGTATTTGAATGAAAACGTTCAGAATTAAAATTTATCTAGCTCTTTAAAGTGAGATTATTTGTGGGTTTAGATAGATTATTATCTATCTCCTAAATCAAAAGTTTTGCTGTAAAGATAATAAGAAAATAAGATGATACCACTTAACTCATTCAGTTTGTCACCAGACTATAGGAGAATAATATGTTTACAAGAGAAATAGAAATAAAAATCAAGTAGAACTTTACTATGATTATATCCCTGAAAAATTAGAGCAAAACTTGAGAAACATTTGCATAAACCTTAAATGAACTACAGATTTTTCTTTTGCCCTTTTTTTCAAATCATATGAATTTTAATAATGATATCACATCCTGGGTCTGAAACTGGTTAAGTGTCCACATGGCAAATTTACTTTTCAAAGTGACCGTTGAACTGTGTGACCCACTACACAAGTTGTGCGTCACAGTCACGCCTGGCATGTAAATACTTCCCTCTTCTGTTGACTCCACACAGACAAATATATTATCTCAGAAGCCATCTGTGGAGGATGGTGAAGCCCCAAGGTGGATGGGACCTAGTCCTGAATCAAGTTGTGAAAGGAGGATTTGTCAATCCAGCACCCCCATTTTGGAGTGAGTTAGAGATGAACTTCTCTTATGAATAAATACAAACTGGTATGACCAAAGGCCATTAAAAAATTTGGAGTTTGTGAGTTATGAATTGTTTGAACTAAAATGTACCTTAGATGTGAAAAACTAAAGGTTAACTAAAATATCGATAATTTCAGAATTGAGTGTATCACAGAAATGGCGAGAAATTTTTTTAAACATTGTAAGAACAACTGTAACAACTTTATTTACGAAATCCACTGATGATTTGTTAATAATATTTGACAAAGTGGGGCTTCCCTGGTGGCGCAGTGGTTGAGAATCTGCCTGCCAATGCAGGGGACACAGGTTCGAGCCCTGGTCTGGGAAGATCCCACATGCCGCAGAGCAACTAGGCCCGTGAGCCACAACTACTGAGCCTGCGCGTCTGGAGCCTGTGCTCCGCAACAAGAGAGGCCGTGACAGTGAGAGGCCCGTGCACTGCGATGAAGAGTGGCCCCCGCTTGCCGCAACTAGAGAAAGCCCTCGCATAGAAACGAAGACCCAACACAGCCAAAAAATTAAATAAATAAATAAATAAATAAATAAGTCAAAAAAAAAATTTGACAAAGTGGTAAATCTGGACAGGCCAGAAGAATTAGGCAAAAGCAGTAGGTTTTAATTCCTCTCAATTACAGTGTGATTTTTGTAAATTACTTCAATGTTCCAACTTGCAGTTTCCTTTTCTGTAAAATGGGAATAAGAAAGCTTTTTAGTATGATCCTCATGAGAAGGAATGAAATCAAGTGTATCTGGTCTATTGCATGTGACAGTTACCAGGGACATTTTGTTCCCCCTCCACTTTAAATAATCAAGGAAAAATGAGAGGAAGAAAAAGGAGCTGCATTTTCATGCAATATTAAGTTGTTTTTAGGACAGCCCGGGATTCTGTGTAAGGCTGTATATCTCCAGGAGCTCAACTTCAACTGTTAACAAATTCAGCTTCAATTTTATTGAAAATTTATTTAGTTTTTGAACCATTTGTATAACATCCGTCTGCACACTTATATTTTAGAATTTTAATTCTACTCTTAATAAGAAATAGTTATATGGTGATGAATGCTCTTGACATAGTTTCTTAAGGTGATAACGTCAATGTTCCTTTTTTTATTACGATCATTTTAATTTTAAAGTAGTGATCAGAAAAATAAAAGCTAACATTTATTGACTGGTTACAATATGTCAGGCTTTCACGTAAGAAATATACATTTATTATCCCATTTAATCTTCACAACAGCCTTAACCAGGAAGCATCGTTATTATTCTAATTTTATAGATTAATAAACTGAGGTTTAGGGAGGCAAAGTAATTCATCTCATATCACCCAATAAATAAGTGATAAATCTGACTGAAACCTTGCTTTTCCTCCATACTTTTCTGTAAGGTCTTCAACTTAATTTCAAACAGAGTCCATAGACTATACACAAATACTTATGTGTGTGCATTCATTCCTAAGGTAGATTAAATAATTGGGGAAATGCACACATTTATATTTTAGAATTGATTATGGGTGAAATGATATGACAAAATTATTTTGAAATTCTGAGGTGTCTAGTTTAGATGTGGCAAGCAGAGGGAACCTCGGACAGAAATAGGGCTCCATGTGTGTGGGACAAACTCACCACGCTCAGATCACAAGGGAGACCAGCTGGAGATGAGGTCGTGAGGGACAGCCCTGCAATGAGAGGTCTTCTGAAGACCAGACTCTGATGAAAAGTTTGAGTCTCATTTTATAGGCAGCAGAATTTTATGTGTTGTGTGTTTGTCAGATGGGGGCAGTGAGAATAATAATTTTAAAAAAAGGAACCAATTTTGTTTGATGGGAAAATGTCTACTTTTGGAGGTAAAGCATGATCTGTTCAGGCCAGTGATGACAATGTCCTTTCATCCTCCTGGTGATTCACCCAAGTTTGGTGCTGCTCGGAATGGTCTGGTAGAGAGTGAGGGAGGGAAGAACAGGAGATGAGAAGGAAAAGGAGAGAGAGGGAGAGATTGAGAAATGAGAGAGTTGATGCAGAGATAAAGATGATATCCCAATAAATAAAACCTGGAAAATGCCAGAAGAAGATTTAAGCACAAGAGAAGGAATTTGTGTGGAACAAGAGAAGGATAAATCCTTTCCTCTTATACCAGGAGGATAAAGAAGTCAGGTCCCGGTACAGGTTGATTTGTAGAGTTGTCCCTGAGAAAAGAAAAGAGCCTGTCCTCCCATCTGATCAAGGGATAGGCAGTCATTCTTAGTGGAGAGCCGGGTGGGGAGGTGGAAGGGGTGGAGGGACGAGCGCGGAGGGAAGCGGACAAAAAGCGTCTTTCAGAGCAAGAAAGAGCCATCACAGGAAACGCTTCCAGAACAGCAAAGACCCTCAAGAGTTCACCCCTACAGAAAAGCACTGAGAACTTTGGCAAATTTAACTTTTCCAGAAATCTTGAGATTAACAAAAGGCATGAAACAAAGCAAGGAGCATTTACTCAAGAAAATCACCAAATCTTGGTAAGAAAGCAAGCTTCATGTCCTCCCCACATGTTCTATTCCCACTTACGGCACAACGAGAGATTAACAGTAACTAATAATAAAATAGGACAATCAGAATATACTGAATACAAGTTACGTGAATGTGGCCTCCGTCTTTCTCTCTCAAATTCTTATTGTACAAATGTAAAGCATTTTCCACCTTAACCAAGCACACTGTGGTTGTAACTTTTGTAGTTCGAGATGTGACAGCAAAACTAACACAAATTTCTTTTTTCTTCTTTACAGTTTCACAGAGAGAAGACTTGTTGTTACTGCAGAGCTTAGCCACCTCAATGTACGCATTTTTGTTTCTTTATTAAGTCGAGAACTTTCACCTTTTTACTGAAAGGAAGCACTTTACTTCCTCTCTTAGGCATATCTGAATTGCAGCATCACTGTTCTTGCATTTGGAGGACATTATTAAGTAAAATAAAGGCCACTTGATCACAAGCATTGTGATAATGGACAGTCAATTGGCTTCTAAGTGACCAACGGAAGGGACACACAGGACAAAGGGATGATTCTCATCCCAGGTGGATGGAGCTGATTTCACGAGATTTCATCACGCTACTCAGAACAGCGTGCAATTTAAAACTTAGAAACTGTTTATTTCTGGAATTTTTTATTTAATATATTCAGACAGCAGTTGACCATGGGTAACTGAAACCACAGAAAGGGAAACTGCAGATAAGGGAGGATAGCTGTGTATGTCGATAAAACGGTTGTAGAAAGAAAGAAGGAAAGAAGGACAGAAAGAAAGTTATCAGTGAGGTATGTGGGAGGATTTCCAGTGTTAAATGCCTGTCTGATGCACTTTATCATGAATTTAAAATAAAAGGAGTCACTACAACTCTGTACTTTTCCACAATGTGTGTTCAAGGGTGTGTGTTCTTCTTGGGAGAAGGCCAACTGCTGGGCTCAGACGCGATCTTTATTTTCATACTTTTATTTTTTAGAATGAAGGTGAGGATGTGGTTGATTATGAATGGCCGCTGAGGTTTGCATCTGAAGCACACAGGGGTGAGAGGTAGGATGCAATCAGTCATCCCAAAATATCTTAGAGGATAGTGGGGCTCGGGTAAAAGAAGATGAGATTTGAAAAATGTTCAGTCAATTTAAGTTCAGGTAGGTAATTGGTGATTAGCAAGAAGTTTTGAAATTTACTATTATGAAGAGAAGTTGTCCACAAAATGTTGGGTCATACTCTAAATTCCAAAATGACTTTTATTGGCTGAATCTCAAATCCATTCTTGCTCATTTGATAACTTGATGGTCAGGGGTTTACTTTGCTGCTGTGTTTACCTCCTTTCCTCCAGAGGTCAAGTGATAAGCAATGTTCTCAGGATACGGGCGAGACCAACCCCAATGCTCGTTATCCTTCTTGCAATAAGGTTAGGTTACTAGTTAAACTATTACCCTTATCAGCATTACTTTAAATTAAGTGTTCTTATTTCATCATGCTTATTTAACTGAAGTCTATGGCACAGGACTTTACAGTGTTAATATCTAGCACCAACTCAGATACTCTTCAAGGTTCTGTCTCATAAGGTGCTGTGCTCAGTGACTTGGTGATAACAGAAAATTCAGTTACTCTTTCTGTCTTCGTTTTTGACAAATGGAAAATAAAGAGTTTATCCTGGATAATCTCAGACCCTTTCCTGATGTGACTACGTGTGCGTATATTTGCGTGTGTGTCTGTGTGTATGTATCTGAGATGGGAAGAGCTAAGAATATTGCATATTTCCTCACGGGGAAATATTCATGTATCATTTCCTGTATTTTCATCCACATTTAGTGCAGTCAAAAGAGTCAAAGAAAGAGCAAGGAAATAGATCCTGAAAACCTGACAAGCACAGAAATATTCAGGCTTCATTCTATAATGATGACTGCAAATGAATGAAACCTTCCTGATGGTTCCACCGTTGACACGACATAAAGAGTGTTCTGGGCCCATTATCTGGTTGAAACACTTGAATTGTTTTGAAACATGGGTTTATGATGCTTAACATTATTTATTTGATATGCATTGACATAAATTTATTTTTTCTCTCTTGACAATTTAAATTTCAGTGTTTCTGGGGAAAGGATCAGGTAATCACTGAAAGAACTTATTTTCCAGGCTCGTAACAACCTTTAGCAGAGCACAGCAGCGGAGCCCAGGCAAAGCCCTCATTTCCTGGGGATCCCGAATGTGTTGTTCTATCATCCGCCTAATAAATAAAATGTCCCTCGTTTGTGAAAAAGAAATATTTTCAGCAGGATGAGTATGTTTTAGAAGTCCAGTTTTTTTAACATTATAATCATGAATCAGAAAAGGTGCTATAGAAAGAAACTGTTTTAGAAAATATGCCACGATCTTCCATTTCCCTCTCCCTGGCAATAACATTCTTTTGAATAGCCATCACCCAGCCTTTGGACGTCACCTCTGTGACTCTGAAGTAGCCAAAGTTAACAGGCTAGAAAAGATAAACAGGAAGGATGAGGGAACAGCGCCAGGGCTCAAGACAGGCGTGTCCACGGGGCGAGTCAGGAGAGCTTGCATTCTCTGGTTACAGATCATCTGGGGGAACGGAGCCTGGCAGCTGGGGGCTCTCGCTGTGCTCTGAGCGTCTGACAAGGCGTCATTGGCAGAAAGTCTGTGTTCCCAGCCCAGTTACCACTGTTTAGGTGATGGATGAGAACAGGGGTTCTCATTCTTGCCAAGAACACGGCTGCCAGCTGTTCTGTGGCATCAGAGTTCGAAGGAATCTTGTGCAACGTGAAAGACAATTCTCATGATTTCGATTTTTAGTTCTCTTCAGCTTCTTTGCTACTCTTATAAACACTTGGAGTTATATCTCCAAGAGATAAGCAAAAAGGGGACTAGAAATCACTGGGAACTCTAGGGGAAATCTCAGTAACTCAAGTCACGTGGGAAATACTCTTTTGAATCCTTTCTATAGTTTTGTTGTCAGATTGTTTGTATGTTAGGGAATATATGTAAATATATTTCTTTATACTGTTTCCTCTATTCCAGGCCTGAAGGACAAAGACCACAATCAAACGGTCCCGTTACCCCAGCCTCTCCCATGGTTCCTGGAATTCCAAATCCAAAGGCCCTTCCTTAGCTTTTCCACTTTCCTGGCTGATACTCCTGCTTGACCTAACAGAGGACTCATTCTCCAAATCCCTTTCTCCCTCTGAGCTTTCAGTGAAACAACGTTAAGGTTATGGAAGATGAAGGGTAGCCCTCAGGTCATGGCATCTGCCGGGCCCCGAAGAGACAATGGTCTGGCTCCCAGGCTGGTCGCTGAGGCCCCTGTGTTTCGACATCATAGTCTCCCTGCTCCAGACGTGAGGACCAGAGCTCTATTGCCGTGGGTGCTGAGCCCAGTGTCTGCTGGGAAATTCAGCATCTAGGTGGTTATCCTGTTTCATCAAGAACACAGTGTGAGAAAGAGGTGAGATACGTTTCTTCTCCAATCACATCTTTCTTATGCTTTTAGGGACTTTCCTTCCACAGGATACAGGCAGAGCTGTGACTTTGAATTAAGTTTTGAGCTGTTATCACCTTTGATTAGCTATAGTTATTACCGCCTGGAGAAAACTGTTTTACCGGTAAGAAATCAGGAATGATGGAACTTGCCCTAAATTTCATCCAGGGGCAAGGGAAACACTAGTTCCAGAGAATATATTTAAATAAACAGTGAGAGACAAAAATAAAGTTGCTCCATGATTTCACTGTGTGGGTTGTAGTTGTTTAGTACAGTGATTAGCAGTACTTTTTTTTTTTGCTCTGCAAATGTAATAAGAATATCATTACATCCACAGAATGAATTATTCACAAAGTTTGAAAGAAAACTGCGCAGTGCTACAAGGTAAGAAACAAAAACATTATATTTTTTTTCCATTTTATTTAAAACCCCCAAAACATATGTTAGTTTATTACAATAGAGCATATTTTCCCTGAAATGAACTGGGGTGCATTGAACTATATCATCAATGGGCTCCCAGTAGCCCAGTCGAATTGGAAAACAATGAGAACATCATTGTTATTAAAACATAAGATAGTGTTCTTCCTTTGAAGTGCTAGTAATGATAAATGTTACCTTATTTTACAAGTCTTTTTTTGGAACTTTAGAGGATTTTAGTAAAGTTGGCAACTTTTCAAAAAAGTAAAACTGTTATGAAAATGGAATTTAATTCTTCAAAGTCCTTTCATCCCTTTACTGTAATGGCCAAGTCCCGTAGCACACTTCATGGGGAGGGAAGGATATTTACTGTTGTTTTTGTTGTGTTTTGTACCTTCAAAGTTATCCTGACAACATATTGGCGGGATTAAGACGTGAATACAATAATTGACATATTAAGAGACAAGAAAATAGAATAATTAGGTTTTAGGCAGCAAATAGTTTTGAAAAATGCAGATTACAATAGACCAATTTCCTGAGTGTATGTAACTTTATATTTTTGAGATTTCTCCCTTCTCTGTTTGTCTTCTTTAACTATTTAAAATAATATCTAAATCTTAAAATAATATCTTCCATTTACTGGGCTCTTCCTATGTGTCAGGATGAGGCACTAATGTTGGTGATTTAGGCACTAATGTTCCAGGGTCCAGGGGAATCAGGTGACTTCCTGATTATGACCGGGGGCGGGGTTCGGATGGGCCGCTGCCTACAAGACGCCCTGCTGCTGCTCAAGTGTGGCCTCATCTTGATGGTGAAGTTGAAGAATTCTACGCCTTCCATTAAGTAGCTCACTTTAGATGTTTACAAATTCCTCTAAGAGTTAATACTTGGTCCACAGTATTTTAAGTTACTTAACGGCCTCGCAGGAAATTCAGCTGCTCTTACAGCTCAGGTGTGCAGAGAACGTGCCGGCTCCTGGGAGGCACCGTGCTGAGTGTCAGGTAGAGGAGGATGGGGAACAGGAGGAGGAGGACACCTCAGGAGCTCCACTCAGCAAGCCTGGTGAGCAAAGCAAGCTGCACTTTTGTTTTAAGACGTTCAGTTTCTCTTATAAGAGAAAGATGCCCTTCTCTCTCCCCCTGCTTCTCAGGCGGAAGCGGGGTCCTAGGGGAGCAGCGGTGGGGACGTGCCCGAAGGTTCTGGCCTCGGGAACGCCCCGGCTTCTCCTGATCTCCCTCCTTATCCGTCCCTTTCACCTCGATGCCGTCTGTCCTGCTGGCACCGTCGAGCTCGAAGCTGTTAGCCGCCAGAGTCTGATTTTCCTCTGGCTTGGCCGTGGGCTGCGCGCACCTGGCTGACTGCGCACACCTGGCTGACTGCGCACACCTGGCTGACCAGCCTCCCCGGCTTCTGCAGCCACGGGCCCTGAGTCGCCGCCTGGTCCCCCATCCAGGCCCAGCGCCCAGTGACCCGCCGCCTCCCGAGCTCCGATGTCACGGGCTCCACGGGGCTGGTCCAGGCTGCATCCTCCCTTCGTGGGACTGACCTCAGCTGCCTGTTCTACATCTCGAGTCCCCCCGTCATAGGTGCGGAAAAGGGGGGCTGAGGCAGGGGGTAGGGTCCCCGGGAGAATGCTTTTGCAGAGTTCTCACTGGGGATGAGCGAGTGAGAGCTTGTTGTGTGATGGGGAGCTAGTGTGACAGTGACATTGTGACATCGGGTTAAAGGCGAATGCAGAGCTTGTTGCCCTTTGCTGGATTTTCTCCTCTTTGGACCAGACGCTTACTTATCACTCTTCTGTTTCAAGCAAGCTCAGGTCCTACATAAACCTTGCCCAAATGTTTTAACCTATTGTTTAAACTAATAACTGAAATCAGATGCGGTTTAACCTTTCTCAGATACTGCCTTTGCACTGGAATCGTTTGCCTTCGTGGTTTGTCGGAGACCGCAGGATAATGTTTAATGATGATGTCTGTTTGGGCTACAGATACTTGTTGGCTCATTGTATAGTTAACGAATTGAATGAACTAATGAATAGTGAATCGCAAATTTGCCTTATTTTAGTGGAATTTTATTTTTAAGTTAATTCCTAAAGAAGATTCTAACATGGTAAATTCGTTTAATGTCACCTCTGGTAACGGATAGCTTTGAAGATGCTTATTATTCAAAATAAATATTAACGAATTGCTAATGCCCTTTGTGGTCTCACTCTATTAAAATAAGATTAGTTGTCTACTGGTTAAACACAATGTTCTAAAGGTAATAAAATATTATACAAGAGGCAAAACTGTGAAGCTGCGTTCAATACCACGCAGAAGGTGTGTGTATTTTCAGCTTCCTGTCCAAGGTCGGAGGCTGTTGAGGTGAGACTCCAGCCAAACCTCAGTGTCAGACTGGAAAAAACCCATTGCTATTAAAGAATGAGACCAATTAGATACATGAGTCCCACACTGAGCTCAGCTCTGTAGCTTATTTTGCTAATATATTCTTTTCAGGACCAAAATGTAGCATCTGAGGAACTATCCATAGCAGTCCTGCTTGGATAATGTGTCCTATTTCACCATGAAAAATTTTTCTCTCTGAGCTGAGTAGAGAAACCGCACTAAACTATTCTTGGCACAAATAAGGCTTACGCTCAATTACAATTCAAAAGAGTTTCACTTATTTTACATCTTGTGTAAAAATACCTCTTTATTGCCTCTCAGTTCCTCTATCAGAGGTCCTGCTTCATAATAGATAAACTCACTTTTCAGGGTTGAGATTTAACTGTTTGAAATTGGCACGTAGTGAATCTGTGGGGCTGAGGCAATATTCCCTCCAGGTTTGGCCCGGTTTCTCCTCTTATACAAGTGATGAAGAAAGGAACAGGGACAGCCTGACAGGCTAACAGTTAACCTTTTAAAAAAATTATGAGAACTTTATGTAAAGCAAAACTCACATTTATTGCCTTACAGATTCTGCTGTGTATTAAACATAATGACTGATTCTCTCTACGAAATGACTGATATTCAGGCTCAGATTTTCCTGTGATCTTCTCATTACAGTGGCTCAGAAAGCCTTGACTTGCTCATTTAAAATATACTAAATTGATATAGATTTTAATATATTTATCAAGTGTAGTATTTTTTATCGTTAGCAATTTCCAAATTTCTTCTTAAGTGAAAAATGGCTTGTATTATTGTATTTTTCCCTTAGAGGGAAATCTGTCCTGGGCTCGTAAACGGTTTGCC
Organism: Balaenoptera musculus; assembly: GCF_009873245.2. Lineage (NCBI taxonomy): Eukaryota > Metazoa > Chordata > Mammalia > Artiodactyla > Balaenopteridae > Balaenoptera > Balaenoptera musculus. Next base: position 80,002,512 of record NC_045801.1, on the reverse strand, counting down.
TAAAAACTAAGGCCCAGATGTGCACCATTTACTCTTCATTTTCGGAGTATAAATGCTCCCCACCACACAGACTCCACGCTATCCTGTGACATCACTGATCTGAGAAGTGGAGAAGGGAAGTGAACAACCAACTTTCTCGAGGGTCTCGGAGCTGCTCCAGCCCATCACTTGCTGTAATTTAGTTGTCACGGGGCAGGGGATGGCAGGGTTTCTAAATGGCAATAGAAAAAAATATAGAGATACAGTAGGCATCTTGGGGAAATGGTAACCTTTACTAAGTCGATATATTATATCTGGATTAAAAAGTAGGAAATGCTAATTCAGTTATTTTGCCATCAAATAATCTATGTTAAATTAACATTGTAGATGAAAGTAATTAAAAACAACTTTAAGGAGAAGCTCTGCTACCCTTTATTAGTCACTAATGGAAAACATTAAGATCCCTTGGAATTAATAAATAAATCCTGAATAAAATACAGATTTATCTTGTAAAGCCCTTCTTTATTCTTTTTATATGGGAATTTGAGAATAAAATTACCAACGGTGAGAAATGTGAATTGAAAGACATTAAAAAGGATATTGAATGCTGCAGTTTAACACTGTTCAAATTCAAAGCATGGAAACACTGGTCATTATTATCCTTCTTACAAGTCAATCCCAAGAAATCTGTTAGTAGGCAGATTATTTCTAATAAATGTGTAGGGATTTTGGTCTTATTAATGCTTAGATCCTGAAATAGCTATCACCTGAGCCATCAGAAAATATAGCTTTTTTATCATTAATGAGTAAAAACTGGGGACAAATGCCAATACTTATTTACTCATTGTTAATATGTATTAATTACAGAAATACTACCTGGCGGAACCATAAGGAGAACCTCTAGTTTGGGGACCAGAGAAACTTGGATTGAAATGTCTATGATTTCATTTAACGGACGGACAACTCACCTGATAATTAATTGAGTTGTTTCCTCATCCGTAAACTGGAAATAGCGGCACCTTCTTTGTGAGGTTATTTTAGGGATCAAAAAGAATGCTTGTACAGTCTTTGTACAACACTGGGATGAAGCAGATATTCAGCAGATAGCAGCTCAAGTAGTGTTACAGGTGGTGAGAGCTGGAATACGGAAGCAGAAGCTTGGAAAGTATAGGAAAGGACTTTATTGTCACAGAATTACAACCAACAAAAATCAGCCTCAAGCACAAGTTTCTCGACTCCTACTCTGGTGTTTCTTTCGAAGACACCATTGGCATACAATGGTAATTTGTGAAAGACTTGAACTGTCGAAAAATGTGTTGATAACTATAAATGGATCTGCTGAAACCAAAATAGTCATTTCGCTTGGCTGTAGAGAGAGGTGTAATATCTCCACATTATGTTTCACTGGTACAGATGCTAATTGATTAAAGTACAGAGAAGATCACTATGTATAATGTTGGTACTGTTTCCAAACATCTGAACAGAGTAACTGGCTTTGACACACCTGCTGAGAAGCGGTGGAAGATAAGCAGGCAGGACTCTGCAGCCGCGTCAGGGGCGTGGGCTCAGATTCCCAGTCACGTGGGCTCAGATTCCCAGTCACGTGGGCTCAGGTTCCCAGTCACGTGGGCTAAGGTTCCCAGTCACGTGGTGGCTGCTGGGCTGCATTCTCCCCCGGAGGCTGGACCGGAAGAGCCTGCTTCCAAGGTCGCGGGGTGGCTGAGAGCATCTGTTTTCTTGCAGCTACTTGACTGCAGGCTGGAGCCTTCGCAGAAAGGCAGCCAGAAGCCACTCACCGACCGCGCTGCGTGGGACTCTCCAACCAAGGCAGAAAAGAAAGTCTGTTTGCTCAGACAGAAGATTATGTAACACAGCACAATCATGGAAGTGACGACCCAGGACCTTTACCATATTTTACTGGTTAAAAGCAAGTCCCAGTTTTGTCCACAGGCAGGGGGGTGAAGAGCCTTACACAGAACTATGGATGTCCTTGCATGCACACAAGGGTATGAATCCAGCAGGTGGGTATGTGAACTTGAAGTTCACCTTCAAGTCTGTTGGCCACGAGTACTAATAGTAATTTGAGATTAAAATGATGTAAATGTATGGAAACGTTGCTTGCTAACTCTTAGGTAACATATTTGTGTGTCAGTAAATATTTGGTCACTTGAACAATTTTTAACCGTTCAGCCCAATAAGGCATTTGATCTTTGCTATGACTATAAATACAAAGAAGAGAAGTAGAAAATTTGGAAGGCTCAGAATATAGGCTTTCTTTGAAAAATGCACTGCAGAAAGGTCAGCACCTTGAACTTACTGGGGGGATTTCCACCTGACTTTAACAAAAAGAACTGGGTGGAAAAATCCCATACACCAATAAACCCGGAGGCTGAGGAGGGGCTGCAAAGCCCTCAAGGCTCTGCAGGTGACACGAGTGGCTTCTAACTTCCCTCTGCACCGAGAGCACGCTTTGACTTCAGTGTTAGGGGATGGGAAGAATATTTTATGGGAACACTTTTGTCACCTTTTTATGACAGCAATCCCACTTTCTAGGCTGTCCTGGAAATCTGACCTTTGTTTATAACATTGTCTATAATCAAAAATCATTCCATATAGTCACATCTTTAATGTGTGTTTTATTGGATGCGATCCCTTTTAAAGTTGGGCATTGTATTCATTTCCTGTTGCTATGTAACTAGTGACCCCAAAACGTGGCTTAGACAGCAGATCTTTATCTTTAACAATTTCTATCCTAGAGAGTCTGGGCGTGGTCTTGCTGGGTGCCTGTGACTCAAAACCTCTGTGAGGTCACAGACAAGGTGTCACCTGGGGCTGCAGGCACCTCAGGCTTCACCAGAGCTGACAGATCTGCTTCCAGCTCAGACACAAGTTGCTGGCGGGGTCACACCTTTCCTGGCTGCAGATCTGGTCTTCTCCATCCATAAGGCTGCTCACACCTGGGCAGATGGTCCCCGGTGGCAGGTATGTGAGGCAGTGAGAGTATGGAGAGGACCCCAAGGCAAAAGCCACAGCCTTGGATACCCTAATCCAGTAGGTGGCCTCGCAGCACTTCTGCCATATCATGTCCTTGGAAGTGAGTCACTGGGTCTAGTTTATACTCAAGTGGGGGGACTGCCAGAGGGCGGGGGTCCTGGAGACAGGACTGTGTGTGCGTCTCAGGTGCTGCCCGCCACAGGTGCTGGTGTCCTGGTAAAATAGCACATGCAGGAAGAGGGGATATAACGTGCATTAGTGGTCCCAGTGTCCTAGGTGTCTTTCTTCATCATGCTGGCTTTACCTTCACACAGCTTTCGGAAATTGACCTTCAGAGACATTGTGGAAACTGGCTGAGGCCACAGAGCAGGGGTGCGACCCGGGGGCTACGTTCACCAGGCCCTCATCTCAGGCAGCGCCCCGTGATGACACGTGCTGGCCTGATCATGGCGAGTCAATGGGATAATGGAGCAGTTCAAAAGCATACCAAGCTTTAAACCGCTGAGGGTAAGAGATATCTTTACAGTTCTGAATTTTACCAGAGGTTCTTACAAAAGAACACAGCCCATACCTGGTTGTTGAAATGAGTTAAATTCAGTGTTTTAACTGTTGTTCTGTGGCTTGGTGTTGGTGACACTTTCTCTGTGGCCCGTTTCTGACCTACATAGGTGGATAGGTAGCCAATCAGTCTTTCTCTCTCTATTTCTTCTTCTACACACACACACACACGCGCACGCGTGCACACACATGCACGCACGCACACACACGCGCGCGCACACGCACACGCACACACACGCGCGCACGCGTGCACACACATGCACACACACACGCACACGCGCACGCACACACACACACACGCGCGCGTGCGCGTCATGACTACTCAGAAACCAGAACTAGAGTGTCACCCCGACCACCCACATCCGTTCTGCGTTAACCCCTCTTCTGCTTCCTTCTTTCCCGAGGCTGATACTAACCACGGATCCCTTTGGACTCCACACACCTTCCCAGTCTACCCAGTCACTTATGAGCTCATAGCCGTAATTTTTTTTTTAATTTTTAATTTTTAATTTCATATTGGATCTCCCTTTCTTGTCCCTAAATGACATCCTGTGAATGTTCCATACATATTCAGCCGTCACATTCGATTGTTCAAAGTCCAATCCAGTTCACAAACCAACCTCAAAAGTGGTTTAAATCTTATCGCTTTTCCCCAAAGCCGGCTGGGTGCTGTGTCGCAGACCTGAGGTGAGGGATGGAGTGGGCACAATTTTCACTCCTCCCCTTCATCTGTTCCACTCTCCCTGCCCTGTTCAACAGTCAGATTGCAGATGTAAGCAGTCATAGTAAATGTTTTAGGCTTGTAACGTTAATTAAAATTAAATTCCCCAAATCACAGCCCTGGAAAAAGGCAGTATTGAGTCAACTTCTGTGTCCTTCTTGAGTGACCGTTTGTCACCTTCCTTAAACCAAATGTATTCCCCTCTCATCCATAAGCGGATAGCAAGCATTCCGCTAGTATTATTTCCCTAAATGCATACGATGAATCCTCTTCCATGAAAGAAAAAAGAAAAAGGAAAATTCTAAGGAGCTAAAGACTTCCAGCAGCACATTAACTTGCTTCGTACAGATTTTCATCCCAGAGAAAGGATGTTGAATATTTGTGGAAGGCAGGCTGATCCCCAAATATGCCTTACGTACAGACCCCTGAAACGTGTGGATCTAGCGGGATTAGCCTGGATGGGCCCAGTGTGATCACAGGAGACGGACCCCGGGCAGGAGAAGGGTCCCAGGACCACGACCGGCTAGACGCTGCGGGGGCCGCAAGGAAAGTGCGGGAAGAAGCTGAGTTCTGCACCATCGGAGCTTGGAAGAGGACCCCAGCCTCAGATGAGAAAGGCAGTGCCCGCCCACACCTCAATTTCAGCCCTGAGAGACCCTGGGCTGGACTTCTGACCGGAAGTAAGGTGAGCTAATACATGGGGATTGTCTTAAGACACTAAAAGTGTGGGAATTTGTTAGAAAACTAATACAATTTTTAAACTGATGCCTAAATATGTATTATACACAGACTGTGGGATGAGACCGTGCCCTATGACACTGGTTACATATGGGATCACAGCGAACATTCCCAAGGCCCTGGGCAGTGGGCGGGGCCTGTGAATGAGCCGGAGTCATAAGCAGTTTTTATCAGTTCTGCATTAGCTGGCTTATTCCACGGGGAGAATAACCCAATAAACATCGTTACTTGACGTAATTGTGTCTTATAATAAAGCAATAATCCCAGGCTTTTTTCTCGATTTCTCCCTCTCCACTCCCGGCCCAACTAATATGTTATAAGCCCCCATATTGTCACGTGTGTGTATGTTTCAAGATGTAATACACCATTCTATTCGTTTCCACAGCCCTGAACTCCCGCAATGATAAAATTTTTGAAAGTTAAAGAGGTGTGTTTTTTACCTATATTTTATACTCAGCACTTTGCATAGGTGACATGGATTCAATGTTTAATTCATTTTTAAAATTATCCATGTAATTAATGAATAATTGCACCTTGTATTTTATCAGCTATTAAAGTGTGTCCACCTCTTCTATAATCTCTCTCCATAAGTGCCTTTGTGTGTGTGTTTTTCAGTTCTTAATTTTTGGAAACCAATATTTTTTCCTAGGCTGATTGTCTTAAGTTATCTTTAAAAATAGAAATTTTGAGTTTTCAATATCAGAAGTAATAAATCTATTTTATAATAATGGATCACATTAGAAAAGTATTCAATTTTTAGCATCAGGTAGTCTTCTAAAGTTTTCTCTCTTGAGATTTGCACATTCAATGTGCAAATTCAAAGATTTTCAGGGAATACTAAGTGAAATCGTTTAATTTTTGTTTCAAGGAAAGTAATTCTACAAGGACAAAAAAATAATTAAAATAACAAATAGATGTTTTAAATTTGTGCTATTTAAATAGATCTAGCTCTAAGAAAAGAATTGGCTAGATGCATTTAGCATTAAAATATCTAAAATGCTTCCAGAATATTCAAATAATTGTCAGTCACTTATAAATATCTAGTAATCACAGCTTTTCTGCAGGTATGAAGTTGTAACATAGATGCTGTTACAAATGCGTTCTGCCTGCCCACGGGAACCACGTGCAGCAGATGTGGAGGATGTCTGAGGTACTGGAGCAAAAAGGATGTCTTCAAGTTCAGAGGAAGATTTTCCCCCTTGTGCAATCATTAAATCTGATAAAATTTAAGACTTTTCTTCTGGACCTTGATTTGGATGGATGCGAGGAAAAGCGTGTAGGAGACCCCATCAGAGGCAGTAATAGAGCAGAGCAGTTAGTGGGTGTCTGTCACCTTGCAGAGGGTGTGGTGACCCAGCTAACGTGGACCACTGCTGACTCCTGGACCAGAGAACTTGCCACGTGGACAACTATTTAAATGCCCTAAAATTGTGATGCGTCACGGTTGCAGGGAAAGATGCCAAAATATCTTTCCTATGAATATGTATGAATGTTATGGTAACTATGTGCTGTACAAAACTATGTCACACACCGCATGGCTGTGGCGGATGCATTCCTGTTACAAAGCCTTAGTCACTCTGCGTGTCCACGTGATTTGGCCGTTCCTCCCACACAAAGTGGCATGTATCTCCCGGCCCCATTGATGTCTGAGTCCGTCTTTGTCCAGGGGACGTTAGCAGACATGGTAGGAGGGAAGGCTCGGCTCCCACTTGCCCTCAGCCTGGGAAGACCATGCGTCAGGCAGCCCCCTGCCCCCCTGAAGATGAATGAAGCCCTGCCCTGCCCTGGATCAACCAACACCCAGCACATACCTTGCGCAGCAAGAATAAACTACAGCTTTGGGGACAACTGAGCTTTGGTTTGTTATGCAGGGTTACTACGACAGTGAATGATAAAATGCTTCCCAGAGTAATTAAACACATGTGTTTCTAAACATGGAAGGATTCCCAAGTTTTCAGTGCAAATGCAGATAACTCTAACATAGTTTGTTTTTTTAAAAATGTTGATAAAGATTCTTTCCTTCTAGTATTTCCATTGTGACAATATTAAACCCACAGGAAGACTTACCGGCAGTAACTAAAACCTCAAATGTATGTTTTCCTTTCTATATGCCATTCTGTTTTCCCCTTAGGTGAAGAAGTAAAAACAATTCTAGGGACAACATGGGAAGAAAAATACAGGCACATGCACAATTGGGGTTTTCTGACAAGTTCTCCATTATATTGGAAGCAAAATGCTCTATTTTATAGTCTTGTCACACAGCATAGCTACAAGCAGGCACTCTGGATTTTTCTACTAAAATAAACATTCAAGAAAAATAACTAGGAAAAGGCACATTTGAACCACCTAGCAAGGCACCAGAAGGAGGCAACCATTAGCTATCAATATTGACTAAAAAGAGTCTGTTGGGCAGGCTGGAGAGAGGTTTCGTTTTGTCTGTGATGTTTGTAAATCAAACTCTTGCAGGTGTTATGAACATATCTGCATGTTTTACTATGTCCATCTGTTACGATTTCATAAGTCAAATATTTCTCTTCCAAAGCGTTTCATCACTTGCATTTTATTTCCTCCCATGAATCAAAAATTACAAATCTAGTCAGATCAAACAAATCAAGTTGGCGAAATAGAAAATGCATAGAATCTTTGACTGTAAACAAGTCATTAACATTTCTGTGATTCCGTTGTTTATGCCTCAAAAAAGTAAGAAATGAGAATGCCTGAGACCAGAGTTTTAGGTAGAAGTCTGCGTTAATGGTTGTTGCTAAGGGCAAAATGTGGAAATTCTAAAACGAAAATAAGAAATTGTTATGAATAAATAATAATTAACTAATTAAACATTAGTCACCACTGTTGCAACCACATAAGATAATGTTCTTCTTTCACTTAGTTTCCATTTCTGTACTTCCGTAAATGCACAGTATATTTAATTAGCTTAGGTATATATCCATTTAAAAATAAAACAGTTGAAGATGTGACTGAAGTGTCAACTATCTAGATAGATAAATAGATAGCTTTGGCAATGAAATGATGGTAATTTAGTCATTTTTTCCCAATCTGTTTTTGCTGTTGTAGCTTATTTAATTTTCCTCTTTGCACATCTCCTAGTACCAAATCTTTAATCAAAAGAATTGATTTAAATATTTCAGCTACTTTTCTATTTTAAGTGTTTATATTACATCATTTTTCATGGTGAAAATACTTATTGTTTCAAATTATAAAATTAATACATAGTCACTTAAAACATTTTGGACAACACTGGAAACCAAAAAATAGAAATAAAAATACTCCACAATTGTATGAGCTATAGTGCTGGAAAAGACATCAATTTGGTGCTTAACTTGAAGGTGGCTCATAACTTTTCAATGGACCACCGTATCTAGAAAAATTGTGAAAAGGGCCAAGTTTATTGTAATTCACCTCAAGTCCTTTCCCTCAGTGTCTGGGGGGTGCGATCCTTTTTACTCTTCTGTAGGCTGACAGTACCCCCTCTATGTGGAGGTATTTTTGCAAGTTGATGCTGTAGCTTTTTGGGGTCTCCTTTCTTCCTCTTTTTATATCCTGACTTCTAACCAATAGTTTGTTTTATTTTATGTGACTAACAAATATGAGGAGTTAAGGTAATTGTCATAAAGTGTCCATTTGTCCAAGACACTGTTGCTAGTTTACATATTACATTTCTTACTTCCGTTGAGATCTTTAATCACTGTCTGAAGTGAGAGGTAGTATAAGGAAGGAACTGAGGAGTTATTTCCCAAGAAGAAAACATAATGGAGCTGAGGACTGTCTGATCCAAATGCTTTTGGTTAATTAAACACATTTAAATTAAAAGAAAATCTTGCTCAAATATTCTCCATATTTTTCAAGCATTTCTTTTGTGTGTGTGTGAAAATGACCTTAGAAAATTTACTAGTATAGAAATAGCCTTAGTCAATAGACATTTCCTGAGTACTATGGAGCAACACGATTGGTAAGAAAGACGCAGCTTTGAGCTTGAGGAAGAGATAAATATCACTCCTGTGCTAGTAGAAAGCCCCTCACGAGATAAAGGATAGAGGAGGTGATGAGATACCAAGAAACCAGAACTATGAAGAATATCCCATGACACTCATATTTCCATTTCTTAAGCCTTAATTTCATCTTCCTCTTGAGATCCTTTAAATCACTTTCTTTTCCTCATCCACTTTTTTTTCATGATGTACTTCGAGGCTGAAGTCATATTTAGATTCATCTTGCCCATAAAATTAAATTACTAAAACTCATGGTAATATTTTTTAAAATATGAATGGATATAATAATTAATTACACTCAGAGGTTTTGATGGATCATGATTCTTCCCTTAAACATATGATTTAGATAGTAGATTAAGGGAGGTGAAGTATAAGAGTTGATGAGATGTAGTCACCTAACTCAAAGGAATAACTCTAGGCACGTTTAGCCCTTTAAAATTAAACAAATAAACATGATCACATGTAACTTACAGGTTGACAGTTGGTCAGTTTTCCTCCATTAAAATGAGGACTATGCCTTCCACACAGTTTGTAGAAAACCAATCACGTTGTGAACACGTAGAAATACAAGCAAAACTTCTTGTACGTAGGAGTTAATTGAATCAATTAGCCATTATTCACAAATAACATGACTACCAAACCCTAAGTTCTCAGTTTTTCAAAAGCTAACCCTAACAGAGTAACAAGGTAGCACAGATGTACCCGCTAGACCGCCGTACAGTATTTGTCATGCATACTACTCGCTCACATCTAGTTCCATTTGTTTTTTATATAATAAATTATGATGTAAATTACAGTATAGTCTAATCATACAAATACTAGATTTTAAACTAGACCCCTTAAACCTAAGGACTTCTAGGATGGAAATCAAAATGCTTTCCCATAAGAACTAATGGGCAAGAACACAGGAAACCATATAGCACCATGATACTGTGCAAACCAAAATGAGCTTTAGCTTGTGCGGTTCCGGGTCTGCCACCCACAGTGGAAAATCAATACTGGATTCAACTCCTCTTGAAAAGATTAATATGCAACCCTCCTGTAAGAAAGGAAAATGCCATGTAATAAATACATTTACCGTTACAAATCAAGTCACTGTTAATTAGTTATAAGCTAGGAAGCAATATCTTGGCATGTGTTTATCCAGGGCCTAGGATAACTTGTTTCTACACTGGTATATTTACGGCACATTAATTGGATTAGGTAGGCGAAGATCAAAGGAATCCTCCAGAATTCATTAATTTTATATTTTATCTTTTGCAGGAAGATTCAAAGAGATAAAGATGGATTTTTCATAGGACTTTTTACTTATAAAAGGAGCTGGCCTATATCTCTTTAACATATGCTGTAGCTCAAAATTTAGGCAGACTTCTTAAGTATATAAAAATCTTGAAATATGATTAAAGTAGGAGAATATAGTTTATAAACTGTTCATACCTTTTAAAAAACAGACTTTTTATAGCAGTTTTTTATCTTATCTATGAGCCCGACATATAGAGGTAAAATCTTGGTACCAACTATGTCACTCCCAAAATATTTTTATACAAGAAAATAATTTTCAGATCCCTGACTGCTGACTCACTATTTCAAGCAAGTTTTTTAGAGAATAACTTTAGCACATGCGATAATACTTAGGTGTTTTGGCTTGCGTTTACTTTAAATATTTTCTCCAAACATACATATTCATACACACCCCAATGCAGAGTGGAAATTTTATATTATCCAGGTAGCAGTTTGGGAGGCTACATAGGATAATTCAAGCTTAAAAATTCAAGAAATTGTGTACGTCGATATGGAAATTGGAGCCAATTTACATAAAGTCTATTCACTGAATACTTAGTGAGTAATTATTATATTTGCCCTTTGATTACCTTGATTTAATCCTTATTGGTATGTATTCATTGAACGAAAGCAAAGTACTCTATTTATCGCTCAGTTTATGAATAAGCTACTTCACATAGCATTCTACCACACATGTTATGTCCACATTCCATTTCCATGATGTTGAAACAGATTTTCTTTTTAGTACTCAGGACACCAACATAGCAATAGAAAGGAGAAAAATAAAGAAGGGTATAGAAAACGTTTTTTCTTGACCTGTGGAAGGGAAGTTAACCCTCTTTCTCATTAAAGTAAGAGTTGTATCAGTAACAGTTGTTTAACATCAGTTTGCTCTGGGCTAGAAAACAAAAGAAGATCTGACTATTTCAGCAAACAAAATGGGATGTTTTTATTTTGGGGTCTTTAATGTCTTAGAATGTCTTTCTCTCTCTATTCTCAACTATTAGAGGCTGCTTGACAGGAATTTGATAAGTATTTTGCCTAAATCATGTCAATATAGAATATGGTTATAATACTTATTTATATGTAGAACACTTTTTCCAGCACTTATGTTTTGCAATTGACAGTAAATAAATAAATAAAATACATTACTTCCCAATGCATGATACCATAAATTGAAACATGGTTTCATAAAATTCTAAGTAGTATTAATCTATAAGGCATACTCTTATATTTACTATCTTTTTTTTTTTAATTTACTTATTTACTTATTTATTTTTTTATTTTTGGCTGTGTTGGGTCTTCGTTGCTGTGTGCAGGCTTTCTCTAGTTGCGGCTAGCGGGGGCTACTCTTCGTTGAGGTGCGTGGGCTTCTCATTGCGGTGACTTCTCTTGTTGCGGAGCACGGCCTCTAGGCGCGTGGACTTCAGTAGTTGTGGCTCGTGGGCTCAGTAGTTGTGGCGCACGGGCTTAGTTGATCCGCAGCATGTGGGATCTTCCCGGACCAGCGTTCAAACCCGTGTCCCCTGCATTGGCAGGCAGATGCTTAACACTGTGCCACCAGGGAATTCCCTATCTTTTCTTATATATTTTATTTTCTAAAAGAATTTTGGGCACAATTCAGCATCGTAATGGAAAACTAATGTCTTTGGAAGCCAAGCTGTAATCTGAAAGCTGATTCCCAGTGGCACAGAGATGAACTGTATGGGCTCTGGCGAAAGATCTTCCCAGAGCATCTGTGCATGTAAAAAGTTTACAACACCAGCAATCTTGCATTTATTTTTTGTGAATATTTGCTTTACGTCTAGGCTACTTTAGTTCTATGATGATAAGGTTCATGCTCTGCTTTCACTCAGTGAATACATTACCCTTCTCAGGAACTTAGAAGCACAAAATTAATGTTTATTGGAATAACCCTTGATTCTGTTTTTGCCCCTATGAACTCTAAGTCATTAGGTCCTGCCTGTTACAGGTTCAAGATATGAATGAGTCTGTCCTTTACCTCGTTTTCCACTGCGCACTCTAATTAGCATTATTGTTGCTCGTCGCCACAACTGTCTCCTAAATGATCTCAGTGCGTCCATCCTTGGCCATTCTCAACTCAGGATGCTCTCATTAAAATGTAAAACTGATCTCAAACACCCCGGTGCCTTTAACGTGTCCTGCAATGCTCTGTATAGTAGATTCCCATCCGCACCAGCTAGCTTTTGATCCATGGCAAACCCACAACTTAGTGGGTTTGAGAGCTTAGTGGCTGAGGACTGCATTTTTTGAGTCGTTATTCGGTGTTTAAGTGGGGCTGGGCCTGGGGAGGGAGTTCTGCTGAGCCAGGCCGAACTCACTCCTGCACTGGGGGCAGCGGCCAGGTCACCTGGGAGCCAGCTGGCGTCACAGAAGCCACTCTGTTTTCTTCTCGCTTCTCGCCCTGCAGTGGGACGGCCCCGTCTTGTTCACGTGGAGACACTGGTTGAAGAGGGAGAGTTAGAACTGGGCTTGAAATAGTGCAACACGCTCCCTCTCTATGCTTTTCCCAAGGAAGGTCACAAAGACAAACCAGATTCAAGGGATGAAAAGAGATGCTGGAAAGAAGTGGCCTGGGTACAGAGAGCGAGATGATCTTATCCATTTTGGCAGACAATTTACTATGCTGTCCGTACCTCTTACCTGCAGCGTCTGTCAAATTGACGCGCACCGGACGCCCGGTGCTCACCCACTCCAGCCACCCTCATCTTATTCTTATTCTTCCAAAGGCCGACACACTTCTGGCCGGTCGTTTCTCATCCTGCTGCCCCCTGTGGCCAAACGCTGTCCCTCAATATTGTCACCTGACTGGTCACCTCATTCAGGTCCCAGATAAGATGTCACTTTAAATCATTACACGACCACGACCTATTTTTCTAGTAGCTAAAATCCATGGTCCAAACTCCTCCAAGTCTGAAGGGTGAAAAGAGAAATCTAATATTAAATAACACGGGAAATTGCGCTGGTCCCCAGGATAATCACATCACAGTAGACTGTGAACTGCATGAGGACAGGCACTTGGTCGTGTTAGCATCGAAGCTTCGTGCGCACCTGTATCTGGTAGTTATGTCTTAAATGTCTGTTGCTCTAATGTTTGAAATGCACCGACACAACTGCTTTAGACCCGAAGCAACTATTTCACAAAACATGGAATACTTTGGGGAGAAGACTAATTCCCTGATATTGTCAAGTGCCGATTACTCCAGGACTCCTGCACAATCAGAAGCCCTTGTGAGCATCTGCTTTGACTTGGCTTTTTAATTATTCTTCTCCCCTCACAACAGAAGAAGGTAATTACAATTCCTGCTGTTAATTATGAGCTTCTTGCCCAGCGCATCTGGTCCTGCATCTGTCTCCAGCACAGTGCGTCACAGCTTTGCTGAGACAATTGTCTGAGGAACCAGAGCCTTTGTTTCATTTTCCTAACGAAATTATCTAAAAACACCACTGTGCCACACAGGCTTCTCAGAGTGGATGTCAGCCACTACCCCTCACAATCATCTTGTGTTCTGGCATCTTCTTTGGAGAATGATTAAAATGAGGAGTCATCACAAGACTTCTCTGGTTTTCAGTTTTTATTCTTTGTTTTTGTTTTTAGTGTTTGATGGAGGGAAATGTGGGCTTCATCCATCAATATGTCACACACACATATGTCCGGTTCATGACTCCTTTTTACTTTTCTTTCAGGATATCAGGGAGTCATCTCTGAACTTGTCCAATCCCAAATTCAGTGTCTTTCTCCCCAAATGAAATGATCAGATAATAAAACCACGCTCTGTATTGAATGTTGGGGCGTGATTCTGAAACTGCTCTATGGTCCACCAGACATGCCGTCCTCAACTGCAGACGCCCTTGCAAAAATGCTCTTGGGAAGCAAGTCTTCCCACCATTGATTCAATTTCAACTCCTATTATGATGTTATCAAAATTTTAAATGAAAATACAAAAGTAGTTTCTGAAGTAATCCACTTACGTAAAACTACTCGTGATTAAATGGAACCCATCTAAAAATTATTGATAAGATTCGAGGGTAAAATATGCAATGTTTTTAAGAAGGAAGTCCACAGGGAATATGATACCCACCTGTGTTGCTCTGGATGGTCGCGGAACACTCAGAAATAATCCCTGTTTTAGTCGATTTGTGCTGCTGTGCTGACCGCGTGGCTTATAAACACACATTTATTTCTCACAGTTCTGCAGGCTGAGAGTCTGAGATCTGGCCACCCCAGGGTGGGTCAGTGAGGGTCCAGGTCCAGACATCTCACTGGTTCCTACGTGGGGGAAGGGTGCTGAGTGTCTCTCTGGAGCCTCTTTTACTAAAGCACTCGTCCCATTCAGGAAGGCTCCACCCTCATGACTTAAACAGCTCCCAAAGGCCCCATTTCCTGGTCCTATCATCTTTGGAGGTTAGGATTTCAACATAAGAATTTTGGTGGATACAAACATTCAGATTGTAGCAACCCACATTTGGAGGTGGGCAAGATGTCCCTTTGAGGTGGAATAGTGGTTATAATATTCATTTAAACTAATCAATGGAGTATACACATTCTTTTTTTCTGATATCATATTCTTTCAGGTACATCTTTTCCCTGTGTGTCCGGGTATTCATTCCTCGCATGACGGTACGAAGGGAGATTTCTCCATGCCTAGAACTTCATCTTGTCATGAAGGCTCTCCTTCTCATCCTGTGGTTGGCAGAATTCTAGGGTCGGCCCGAGATCCCTGCCCATGGAGGTATAGTCTCTGTGACATTGGCTGCCACTCCCTAGATTAGGTTTCTAATCAGTTGACTGTGTTTCAGCCTAAAGAGATCATCCAGGTGACGCAAGCAGGTGAGCCCTTTGACAGTATTGGGCCCTTCGTGAGTCAGGTGCGTGGAATGTGACGGGTGTGTGAAGTGGCCCTGAGTTGCTGAGGGCAGTGCCCCCGCCAGTCACTACCAAGACAACGGGACCTTGGTCCTTCAGGCACAAGGCAATCAATCCTGCAATGACCTGAGGGACCTTGGAAGTAATCCTTCCCTATTTGAGCCTTTAGATGGAGACACAGTCACCTAATACCTTGATTTCAACCTTGTGAGGCCTTGAGCAGAGGACCACCTGCAGAAAGCCAGACTCCTAACCCGCAGGACCTGGGAAGTAAGAAGCTGGGTTACAACGGCATCGGGAGCCAGTGCAGTGTCTCCGGAAATCTCTCTCTCCTCTGTCTTCATGTGACTTTCGCTCATCTCATGCTGACAGTATGTTTTCCCTCTTAGAAAATAAATACAGACCCAAAACCCCCTGCAAGTAACGGACTTCTGCTTTCATGTCTCAGGTAACCAGTGGTTGTTCTGTCTTTCTGTTACCTCTTGGCAGGCTACCTGCTAACTCACGCCTGTCTAAACAACGGATTAATATTCCTTGGGAGAAGTCATCTTTGGCTGAATTTTGCTATTTTACAGGCTCCTGGTGGAATCAATCCCATTATTTTCAGTCTCCATGTGATGACGATGAGCACGGGCTTGAGTTCACATGTGTGTGGATATAGACTTACAGATAGAGATTTTCTACACGTATCTGGGTACCCACCCATCCATCTGCACCGCTCCCACATCCGAGTCCTTCGTGTGCTTGTTTCTACACTTGCCACCATCCCGCTGAAGCTTGGGCAGAAATCCTTACCTTTGAATTACCGGTAGTAACTGCTACCCTGATTCAGATGCACTTTTTATTCTTCACCCTCTGAAGGGGCGAGTGTACTTTAAGTGAGATGAAGCCCCAGCAGGGAGAGTGAAGGTACTTCCTTCAACAGTTCTCAGCTGGGAAAAGGCCAAGTAGCCACTGGATCCCAGGTCTGCCTGATCCACTGCCTTGTGTCTATTGAAGTTTCTAGACTGGCAGCACAGGATAAGGGCAAGAATAACAATACGAGAGTTATATAATTTAGCAAGTAAGAGGGGGGAAAGTCCTTTCATATTTACAGAAATCTAAACAAGATTTCTTTTCACCACCTTAATTTTTCAAAGGCTCAAACTAAAAATCAATAATAAAATAAATATTTAGACTTTTGACATGGAATGGTTATCATTATACGTGAGGGCTGAAAAGTGTTTTAGGTATGCACACGATTTTGTTCTCAAGCTCCTAAAACATAGCTGGATGAAAGATCAGGCTGAAAAATAACTCTGGCTTCACAAAAGCAGTCCTAATACAGAAGTTCCTGAAGTTCCCTTTAATATAGTCATCCTTGCATTCAACTCACATCTAATTAGTACCTACTTTATTACATACACATTTC
Source organism: Balaenoptera musculus (assembly GCF_009873245.2). Classification (NCBI taxonomy): domain Eukaryota; kingdom Metazoa; phylum Chordata; class Mammalia; order Artiodactyla; family Balaenopteridae; genus Balaenoptera; species Balaenoptera musculus. The sequence goes on along the minus strand of NC_045801.1, from coordinate 79,985,935 downwards.
TAGGTGTTTGGAATGTATTAAAAACCATTATTGAATACAAATTATGCTCCAAGGCTACAGGGCTGTTTGTTTTCCTCCATCTTGTAAATCTGTACGCCTGTGGTTGTTCAAAAGCTTATTATGGTTTTAATTATAATACGCTTATAATAATGAGGTTATATTATTTTCAGTTATTCAAATGTATCCATTCCTGATCCATCTTCTCTTATTTAAATGTCATTTTAAAAAACTGGCTTCCAACAAAAGAGACACAGAACCAACGATCGTGTTAACCAATAACATGTTTTTCTATTAATTTATATTGTCCCCTTAGCTTGAAATGACACAAGGCCAAAAACATAGGTGCCAATATCCTATCACCATCACCTGCTACTCCTCCAGACAGAAGTTCTTCCCATGTTTCCTGGGGTGAGGTTCTCATGGCCAAGTCCTAAATCCCTGTACTACTGACCAAGTCACACTTAACAACATCTCCCGTTTTTAGGTGCCTTCTTAACTTTTCTGTAAACTAGATAACAAATAGAATGAAGGTTGTGGTAATCACATTTAGTGAGTTAATTTCATGCTGTGTTTTTATTTAATCTATAAAATGATATATACACTGAAAACACTATAAAACAGTGTAAAAGTATGAGGTCTCTGCCCTTTCAATCTCAAGGGTTATTTTACTACTAACTATATATTAATTACATATAATTATATATTACTATCTATTAATTAGTGCATTTAAAAATCGGGAAAAGATTAAATATCTGAGCCTTCAGTTGAAAAGACCACTCAACCTTAAATGCTTACATAGCATTACACAAATCAATGTAATACAATCTTCCGAAGTCCAGATACCTTGATATTAAGCAAATGTTTTGGGGTACTTATGTCCCAGGCCTAAGAACGTACCTTCACACATGTAATCAGTCTAATTTAACTCAGCACTCACCATAGGATTGTGAGTGGGGTTTTATTTATCAGCATAATTTTATATTTTGTTGCCAGACTGGGCAATCAGTCATTTCCTGTGCCTTGTACACAATAATTCTAAGATTTGATTAGCCTATGAGTGACACTTATGTAAAGATTTGCTTTTTCCCTCTTTCTATAACATAACTTATCAAAACATGGGTCATTTATATGCTACAGGTTAGGTCAAGGCACCTTGATCTGGTGACACAGAGGTTGTCGAGCCCACGGTTCACTAAGGTTGACACGGACTCTCCTAGTCGTCTTTTCACTGCATTTCTGCTGCCCTAAGAGAGAGGAATGACTAGGTCTGGATTTGCAAATGTCCCACTAAAACACGTGGTCCTTTGGGACTTCCCTGGTGGTCCAGTGGTTAAGACTTCGCCTTCCAATGCAGGGGACGAGGGTGAGGTGTGGCCATAAATAAATAAATAAATAAATAAATTTATTTATTTATTTAAAAACCACATGGTGCTTTGCCGGAAATAGTACAGCGAATGTATTTCTTGTTATGTATTTTTATGGCAAGTGACCCTTTCTGTGTAAGGTAAGAAGATCAGGTGTCTGCTGTAGTCCTTTTGAGAACTGAAATCTCTCCAAAGGTTTATGGCACAGTGAGAAGTCACGGAGTGATGCACTCACCCTCAGGAGAAACAGATCATGAAGAAAGTGATGGACGAGATCTTTAAAAGGCTGAGCTCTCTCCGTTTTATATTTCTCCTTTCACTACCAGTCTTAAGTAACTTAAACCCATACGTTAATAGATTGCGCAAAAGAAAACAAACAATTACCAAACCTCATCTTCCTTTTGTACATTCACTCCCCAGAGGTTTCATTCAGAGTCACGGCATTAAGTACCATTTCTGTGCTGATCCCCCAGTTTTTACCTGCATGCCCGACCCCTCTCCTGAATTCCAGACTTGTATTTGAAATTTCTTTTCGGTTTCCCAAGTCTTTACAAAAGAGTCACATGTCATTTAATCAGCCTTAGAACTGGGTGAATGCCAGTCAGAAAACGAGCCCTGGCCTGGCCTGGCAGCAACACATAAATTGTACTTTACGACAGGTGCTTGGTCAGCTCTTGAAAGTGAGTATCTCTGTGGTTATTAAAAATGATCAGACTAACGTATTCTGACTGGGTCACAGAAACTACCATCCAAGACTTGAATTATGCTTTTAGCTTTGATCATAACTTATCTGTGAGAAAATGGGGTAAAAGAATAAAAAGTGAAAACTGGTATTTTTCTTTGTAGTCTCTCAGCACAAATATTGTTATCCTAACTAGACTTTCCACAGTCTACCTCTCAAACCTCCAGCGTCCTCAATTTTAGAAAATCACTGTCACACAAAATATGGAGCTTTGCTTAGCTCTTTAAGCCTCAAATTTATTAATGGAACATCAAAACTGTTCAGAAGTTTGAGGGGAATTTCATCTTTGAATCTTTGAGTAGATTACTAAGTGAGGATTGGAAGAAAACATGACTGCTCTTATCAGGAAAGAACACAAAACAAAACAAAAGACCCAAAGAACGTGTCTGCTGCTTCTGCAGCCTCTGTTAATTGATCTGCTCGATTTGACTTAAAATACCTCACCGTTGACAATGTGATAGTCCCTTAGCACTGGATGAAATCGTGATTTCCGACATCAAGTCTAAGGACAAATAAAGCACCAGAGTTAAGGGCAAAGGCTTACACACAGGGAGTAAAGGAGAAACCAGCTACTCAACCACATTCACAGTCAGAGGTTCAAATACCCCTTGCCCACTTGCTGAAGAATCATGACTCCAAAAGACAGGCCTTTGAAACATTGGCTGGGAAGCTAAATAATCAGGTGCACGACCAGGAAACAGAAGGTTAATTCTCATTACGATCTCCTGACTTTCCCTGAATTGCCACCTAACTGGCTCTCCAGCCGCTGGGGTCTGTAGCCTCTTCGATGCTCATATTCATATCTTGAACCTGTAACAGGCAGGACCTAATGACTTAGAGTTCATAGGGGCAAAAACAGAATCAAGGGTTATTCCAATAAACATTAATTTTGTGATTCTTTTGTGCTTCGATGCTCACCACGGCTCTGCCGCAGGGGCTTTCCTGCTGAAACCCTCAGGAGCCAGAGCCCATGGCAAGCTTTCTCTCACGCATTTCTATCCTCCCATCTGGCATTTAAGCCTTTAAATGCAGGCGCTTCCCATCCCCTCCTTCACAGAACCTGCCCCAGAGCCAAACTGGAGGGGACCAGCTTCAGAAAGACAGCTCAGGGGGCGCCGCGTCCTTGATGCCATTCAAGGAGAATTCTGTCACCTGAAGTTCCCTCTTCCTGACCCCTACTTGTCCAAATCCTGCACGTTCTGGAGGACCCACTGTAAACGCTTTCTCAGTTAAACGTCCCTTGACGGGCTTGTTGATGGTCACGAGTCCTGAAGCCTAAGTGCATGGGCACCTCCTGACCCTGTGCTCTTCCCCTGCCCCTGCCGAGCTGCACGTATGAGGGGCTCCCTGGGCTGTCGCTGGTGGGAGACAAGCAGGCTTAGGGGTGTTGCCTGCCGCTGGGGCCTCAGGAACACGGTGCCTCTGAGGGCCACTGGCTACAGCCAGGGGGATGGATATTCAGGAAGAATCACTTTGTCAGACTGTGCTCACTGGTGCTATTGAGTAAAGAAGGCCCTTTGCAATCCAAATAATCTGCGAACGTGTAAAAGGTCTAGAGTATAGAATCACCTGTGAGGTTCATCAGGATATTAATCATTTCACTTTGGCAGTTGCAAGATACCATCTACTAACTTTACATACACAGCAATTCAAAGCATAATACAAAAGTCCTTTGTGGTTACACACTTTGTTACATTTACTATAAATAGGTTACAAGTATAAGCAGCTTTCCTTATACCCCTCCATTAGCTTAGAATAAGGCAAGACAATTATAGTTACCTATAAAATTGTATGTGTGTATGATTTATTAATTACAGAGCGCTTCCAAAACGCATGTGTTGTTTGGACTTCGTCACTGCGTCGCCAAGTAGATTGCATGAACAAAAATACACTCTCTGCTGCGTTACCAGCATTATTGACCACAGAAAGACTTTTCTTCAAAGGCTGGCCTGGGTGTTCGAGACGCAGCTTGGAGGGGGAGGTGTGCGAAGGCCAGAGACAGTGAGACGGCCCGGCAATGAGAGACGTCCAGGTGTCAGACGTGAAGCTCCAAATCGTACTGACCTTCCCTAGGTGACAGGGTGACAAAAGGACGGTGGGAAGCCCCACTCTCGCCGGAGGAGTTATCCTTGCCCTTTATTTTGTCCTCTGACCATGCCCAGAAGGGCAATTTTCTATTACAGTTTAGCTTTGTGACTTTTTTTTAAGTTCCTTAATTTTGTTTCCCCCTCTTTAACTTTCCAGTGAGGAAGCCTGATTCTGTTTCCCGCTTTGCTAAATGGTGACCGCTTTTGTGAATGATCCTGCCATGGATTAGATGTCTTGAGGTCCCAGAGAACATTCTGGCCAAGCTGTCCATCTGCCCCTCGACTGACACACAGATTGTAACCCTGCTCTAGTCAGACCACAAGAGGTGGAAGTTTGTATTTAATAATGACATAAACAATCTCTCACAATATATTACATGTTCTTCAGCGGGTGTAAATCGAAATGCAGATAGAAAGTGCCGTAAACATCATCTCCACGCTGTAAAATTTCAAAATGAATCCGCAGAGCCTCATAAAGGCATATGTTGTGCAGTCACGTGGGGCTGGTCCAGGACAACCCCCGTGTGGTGGGGAGTACGTGAGGTGTCAGGACACCAGGCTCCGAAATTGAGCTCGACAGGAAAGTGAGAGTGGACGCCTCTCTGTTGGTCATATGGATGCAGTTAGACTCGTGTGTGAAGCAGGACGCTGATGTATTACTTAGCATCAGTGATGGAAATGCTCCAACACGTATGAACTGAGTCACCTGGTCCCCTTGGTGAGGATGGGTTCTCCCTACAGTCAAGCAACTGAGGAGAAACCACGGTGAGCTCTTTCCCTGGTGGAAATAAAAAGCATCAACGTTAAACTTTTTCATACCCTCAAAGTACTTTTCAACAACAAAGACATGTTTGCTTTGCTCTGTAGAAATTACTATTCACTTTATTAAAGTCACAATTTAAAAAACTCACTTCTTTAAACTTTTAGGTTCAGCTTAGAAATATTCTAAGTATAAATCTAGAAATTTTTAACAACTGTATCAATAGGGGCTTTTAATCTATTTATAAACTTAATTACCATTTTAACTGCATTTATAAAATACATTTAATTCTCTCTTTAAGTACATCAGTTTTCTGACTGAGAAAATTTTCTTAGGACTTGAACAAGTCAGAAATTAACGAAACTCTTTATATTTCATAAAATTTAAGTTCTCTTAAATGGCAAACATTAAGTTATTAAATGATTATGTTGTATATAATCTTTGTAAGATTTCAACTTAAAATCACAAGTCTTAAGTTTTGAAGCTTACATTCTAAATTCGATTTGAAAATCTGATTTCTTTTTTTTGGAAGCCAATTTCTGTTAAAATTTTCAAGCACGTAAAGCACCAAATTTGCATAGACTTCTAAGCGTCCAAGATATTAACACTGGGACTTCACTTTCTGAAACACTGCATTTGCTACTCTACTGAATAAATCTTCTTGAGACACAATAGCCAGCTAACTTTTTGATCAGCTGAGCTTACGAATCGGAGATCCTGACTGAGCTGGGATGGGAGCTGTGGGTACCCAGGACAGACATTCCCATCACTGGGGCTGCTGCCCCATGAATTCCCACACCTAAAATGGGGCTGGGCTGAGACCTCAGTGACCCCAGAACTTTGGTCTGTGCACGGCCAGCTGCAAACATACGACTTACTACCCTGCTGCATCATCTGACCAGATTTTGTACTTCTTTGATTCTTAAGATTTGTAAATATATTTTCTTAATATATTTAAATAAATTTCCTAGTTCTAAAGACCTGACAGAATCCAAAATGCAGAATTATTTTGTAGGACCACATGAGATTTATGAATAATGAAACGTTATACCATTGAATTCTGTTTCTCTTGTGGCCCTTTTACGACCCCTTCTCACATCTACTGACAAAAAGAAATGCTCAGGATCCCAAATATTAAACCCTAAGTGATCCCCACAAGAAATACTGATCATATTGAAGAAACATGACTCAGAATTGCTTTATCTTAGAATGTAGAAATGTGGTCCCAGATCCTTGTGACCCCATCCTTGGGCTGGTCCTGTGCTCCAGGACCTTTCTGGCTACGCCAGTGCCTTCTCTCCTGAGGTCCACTCTGGCTCTTATGTGCATTGCTAAGTGGAAGCTAAGGGTTGGGTCTCCCGAGAGGAAGAAACCACACACATTTTCAGGCAACATATTGTGTCTGAACACAGAACACCGAGAGATCTACAAACATTACATTAATTCTCCAGAAACCACTTTCTACATTCGTGTGACTCCAGCGAAAACCCCAGAAAGTTTTCTGTTTTGAGTTGACGATTTGCAATTTGATTCTAATATTCATACAAAGATGCAAACGTCAATAATATCCAAGGCAATCTTGTAAGGATCCAAACTGGGAACTTAGACTAGCAGGTGTCAAGGTATAACATGGTAGTCGCTGCCAGAAGCAGCAGAATGAGTTAGCAAACCACAGCCGGAGCAGAAGGGCCCCAGCCGTGCTGGTCACCGTCTCAGAATCCTGCTTTCGCTGCGACTCTGCACGAACAGGCCGGACCTCATGAAAATCTGGTCACGTGTTGAGACTGCTGACCCATACACAGCAAGGGGACGTGAAAAGATGTATTACTTCCATAAGAAGGGCTCTGGGGAGAGCCAGGTACTTAAGGGCTTGAGAAGGCAGAGAGTGGGGACCGGGTGGGGGTCTTCACCATGAGAGGTGGAGCTAGGCAGAGGCTGTTGTCCCCTTGGTGTGAACCCCCCTCTGACACCAAAGAAGGGAGACCCAGGCTTCCTTATCCGCTTTCCCAGGCGCTGGGCAGAAAGGGAAGTGGGAGAGATGAGGCTTAAAAGCTGTCAGCAAACACCGAAAAATGGAGCCAGACTCTTTACTACAGCCCTAAAAAAAGCAGTTACTGAAATGAGAGCAAAAGACACCATGAAAACACACAGCATCACAGTAAACACTGAGCACTGACTGGTAGAGATGGAAAAAATATGACACTTACTGGCTCAAATTTAGGTTCTAAGATTAGAGGAGATTTCCTCTAGAATCAATAACTTTCAGAAGTATATATATAAAGGTTTTACGATTGGTTTTTGATTACTTCCAGGTAGCATGCTACTATTGAAAGAAATAATGATACAAACACTAAAACTTCTCAAAAGCATTGCCTACACCTCGTGAGGTCACTGCCCTTTCCTGGATTTTTTCTTTCCTCTCTGGCCTCTCCCTCTTTCTTCATCTCTTGAGCCGCCTCCTCTTCATCTGAAACATCCTTCGAAAATAGAATGCCCTAGGATTTGGTGGTGAGTCACATTTTCCTCTTTTAATTCCCTCTCTCTAGATCAGGGATTGCCAACAAACAACCCTTGGTCCAAATCCTGCCTGTCACCTGTTTTTGTATGGCCTACCAGCTGAGAATAGTTTTTACATTTTAAAAGGTGGGGGGAAAAATCAACCAAGAATAATATTGCATTACACCTGGAAAGAATATGCCAGTGCACACAAGTGAAGTGTTGTCAGAACACAGCTGGACGCCCTCATTTAGGGATTACCTAGGGCTGCATTAACTCTGCTGCCACAGACATGATACAAGGCCCTCCCACAGTTCCACCTGCTTTTGAAACCACATACAAGCCCCGGAGTCCCTGTCTATTGAAATAAAAGGCTTTTGCTTTAGTCTCCCAGGCCTCCCTTGAGTCTCAAAAGGCTGGCTCAAGAGTTAATGGTTTGGGAATGTGAAGATGTGGAAACAAAGAACAGCTGTCGGGCCCCAAAACTGGTAACAATTTAGACTATAAATCCACCACATAGCAGAGTCCCTGAACTCCCAGTTCCCTGAAAGATACAGATAACAAGGTCTGACACATTTACCTAACCCCAGACCCACACCTGTCGAGACCAGAAGGCTGATGATGTTGACTCTGGATGACCTCACCACCAACCAATCAGAAGAATGTCCACAAGCTGGTCAGGCACCCTGCAACCCTCACCCCTAATGTTGGCTTTAAGAACCTTCCCTGAAAGCCATCAGGGAGTTTGGGTCTTTTGAACACTAGCTGCCCATTTTCCTCCCTTGGTGCCTGCAATAAATGTTGCACTTTCCTTCACCAAAACCCGGTGTCAGTAGAGTGACTTTGCTGCACGTCACGTGAGCCGACCCAAATCCAGAAGTGGTAACACTTCTTGGCTCACTCAGACAAATGTTCCCCTTCATCTATATATGGACAAATAGAAGAGCACTTAATTCATATATGGAATTACCAAAATAGCATAAGCCAGATTTTGTAGCTCATACATGCATGTATGTTTCATTCTTATCAGAAGAGCGAAAACACTACACAAAATTAACTCAACTGTTTTATTTTACTTCTTAATATACTCACATTCTGCCAACAACTTTCTGGTGAGTAAGGAAGCAGACGAGAGAAGCTGTCTCTTCCCCTTTCCTTCCATGTCATCGTTTTCCTGCCTATGTGGTTGGTGGATACAGGGAAGTGACGTGAGGAAGAAAGGACATGAGAGGACCCTTGACTGTTTATGTTGCTCAGAGAGCGATGGCCTGGGAGCAGTTCTAGCTCGAGCGGAAGCATGGCCTCTCTGTTCCCACTCACGGAGGCACGGATGCAACATGCTCGACTTGTACTGCCTGTGAGTCTCACTCAGCCCCCAGGCGCCAAGAGTCCACTGTGCTCTTGGAGCATCACAAACACTATGTGCAAACAGAGTGGCAAGAACAGTGGACACGCCTATTGCATGTATCTCAGGTTCAAAAACAACATTAGAAATGTCGAGGCTATGACAGCAATGCACTAAACCAAGCTCCAGGGTGCAGACCCAGGAAGACATGTCTGCCATCATGTCTAACGTTGTTTGAATTGCAGGTAATGTCAACCTGTTTTCTATGTATCATGGGATGTCAAAAATTAAAACAAGAAGACTGATCTCAACTCCCTCACCTGTTTGTGCAATGGATACATCTTCCAAGTTCAAACTGCAGTCCCAACATTTACACATCAATGCAAGTGCAGAAGATAATCATATTTCAAATACGTGGAGCTGAGAATAGAGGAGGTTCCATTTAACCTTGGATTGAAAGTTAATCAAATGTAATACATGCTGAAAGTTCAATATCAAGAGAATAATAATAGAATCCAATACATGCTTTCCAAAGAATGAACATACTCAAACTCATGTGCTCATGGACTGGTATTTGTGTATCTGACAGTCTCTGTCTGTGTGAAAAGACATAGTAAAGATGAAACATGTAAAATCTGATTCCAGGTTAGCATTGCCGATAATATATGAACATTAGCAATTGATTTTGAGGCCAGAGAATACTAGCTTTTAATCCCAGTTATGGGAAATGATATCCCCCCAGAGGATTCTGTTCTCCTCATTCACAGATCTGTAACTAGTCCCAACTTCTGAATTCTAGCTGTCTGCTGGTGGTGCTGAAATTTCTATTTTTGGTGCTGATGTCTCTTCTGAGATGCAGTCCTTTATATCTGCATCTTGACATCTGTACTAGAATGTCTAATGGGTATATTAAAACGGAAAGTGTCCAAGTCAAATCTATTATCTCTTCTCAACCAGAGACATTTCAATAGCTTTATCAAGATATAATTTACATAGCACAGAATTCACTCCTTTAAAGGGTCAACTTCAGCAGTTCAGAATATTCACAAAATCTTGCAATTTTGTTTAATTCAGGAACATTTTCATCACCCCAAAAAGAAATCGAGTCCCACTAGCAGTAATTTTCATTTTGTCCCTACCCCAGCCCTTGGCAAACACAAATCTACTTTCAGTCTCTATGGATTTGCCTATTCTGAACATTTCCTATAGACAGAATAATAACGTATGGCCTTTTTGGTCTGGCTTATTTCATAACATAAATAATGTTACCAAGGCTAATCCATGCTGTAGCTTATTTTATCGGTATCAGTAGCTTATTTTCTTCCTCGTAATATTGTTTACATTTATGTATTGGTTCTATTACATTATAAGGATATTCCTCTTTGTTTATGCATTCATCAGTTGATGGACATTGGGGTTCTTTCCACTTTTTGACAATTTACCTTGTGTGTGTACCTAGACCTGGAATTGCTGAGTCACATGGTAACTCTATGTTTAACATTTTGGGAAACTGTTAAATTGCTTTCCAAAAAGGACACATTATTTTACATTCCAACTAGTAGTATACAATGGTTCCAATTTTTCCATATTCTTGCCAAACTTGTGATTGTCTGTCTCCATGATCATAGTCATCTAGTGGGTCTGAAGTGGAATTTTACTGTGGTTTCAATGTATACTTATTGTTGTAATTATTTCATGGTGTCTGAAAGTCAAGTCATTATGCTGTATACTTTAAACTTATACAGTGCTGTACATCAATTATATTGCAATAAAACTAAAAAAAAAAAAATCACCCCTTGGAAAAGTAAACAGATAAGTAAATTCCATAAACAAACTTAATATAGCTTATTCTGCAAAATGACCAGAGCTTAACTTGGGCTGCTTCTTGTAAATGTCAATAAAAATCATGACCGGAACGTAAGCTGTTCCCTGAAATGGTCACAAGGGAACCACTTGTAATCAATCCAGTATCACCCGGAAAACACTAATGCTCTGACCAATTGTTGTAAAGAATTAAAACCTCTGTGTCTTCACTGGATAAGCTGTCTCATAACAATTTAGCTCTGAGAGCCTTTCACTCTGGTTTGAGAGCCTCCAGTTTGCAAACTGTTCTTATCTGCACAATAAACTCTTAATATATACTTTAAAATGTATGTTTTTGTTGTTACATCTTTCTTGGATGTTTATTTCCTCAGCTATTCCTATATCCTCCAGCTCTCTTTTGCTTGGACTGTCTTCATTCATCCTTTGACTTCCATCCTTTCACTGTTTTTATATGTAAACTATGTCACTTGTAGCCAAGATATAGTTGGAGTGTGGGAATTTTTGTTGTTGTTAATCCATTCTGCCAATCCTTGCCTTTTCATTGGCGTGTTTAATCGCTTTGTGGGCAGTGTAATTACTAAGTTAGGATTTACACGTGTCATATTGCTACATATATTCTAGATGTCATGCCCTTCTTCCTCAGCTCTTTCTTTACTGCCTTTTTGTGTAAAATACAGAGATTCTTGTGTACCATTTTAATTTCCTTGGTTTCCTTTTACTTTATTTTTTGAGTTATCATGGGGGTTGCCTTGAGGATTAAAATTAACATTTTAGCTCAACTCAATCTAGTTCATATTAATATCAAGTTAATTTCAATAATATACAAACATTTTGTTCTAATGTAGCTTTGTTCCTCATCCCTCATTATTGCTATTATTATCATGTAAATTATATCTTTAATCATATAAAACAGTCAACACACATTTGTAATTATTGCTTTATGCAGTTGTCTTTTAAATCATTTAGGAGAAGAAAAGCATCACAAAACAAAATGCATTTATACGGTCTTATATTTACCCATACTTATCTTTACCAGTGATTTTATTTCTCCATTTGGATTTGAGTTTCTGTCTAGTGGAATTTTTTCAGCCTGACGTGCTCCTTTATCATTCTTGCAAGGCAGATCTGCTCTGTTTTTGTTTATCAGGGATTATCTTAAATTCTTCTTCATTTTTGAAGAATAGTTTTGCTGGATGTAGGACTCAAGGTCTCCTACTTATTTCACCAATCGCTTTTTAAACACAGCATTTTATCTTTTCCTTAACAATTATCACTCTCTGAGATGGCTTTACAAATCAGTTCATTTAACAATATACCCCACAGTGATAGTTAATTATCTAAACATGGGAAACAATTTGTTACTCATTTCTCATTTTTTCCAAAAATGGCACATAACTAACACCATGTAGATGTACAGGAAGAAGCTAATTCGCTGGATATAATTGACATCACAGGATTTTAGGACTTTTTTGTGAGACCCCTGGAGGAAAGCTGGTTAACTATGTATCAGAAGTAAGAACATATCCTCAATGAAAGGAATGCCACTTCTGACTTGGTTTTCAATACACCTTCAGGGACTAAAATAGTGTCCGTGCTATATCAGATGCTAAAGGAATATTTTTTGCATCATGAAAGGTTATTTCTGTTTTAGCCTATATTAATGTCAAGTGGACAAAAATAGTTATTACAATTACAGTTTGATGCCCTTTTACATCAAACAATGAAAAAAGAAAAAATAATTAAATCTCTGGGACAGAGTTCCAAAAAGTAGCCTTAAGTGCTTATCTCTGCCAGTTATACACTGCCAGTCGCCTGATCAATACCCACTCTTCTCCTCTGACTTCCTAACTGAGTAGAAATTACATCACCTCTCATAACCCAGACCATGGTCCTTGGGTGGAGGCCACGGGGCGTCCAGGAAGCAACCGTTTGCTTGATGACAAGAAATGGCTCCACTGGCCCCCAGTTCTCTGTCTCACTTGTGCCCTGGTCTTCCTTACGTTGTTCCCGCTTTGAAAGCAGATGAGATTCCAACAATAAGAAACAGAAAGGAGAAGAGCTTCAGATTAGGGTGGCGGAGGGATGGGGCAACCCCCCACCGAAGGACTGAGTCCTGAGGGCGCTTCTGTGCTCTCAGCTTCGGGATCCTGTTCTCTGAGATAAAAACAAGAAAACCGTCCTGTGTGACTATGCCCGTCGCCCAGGCTTTTGAGCATTCGGCAGAAGCTGGTCCCAGCTGAAGTGTTGGCCTAAGGCACGTAGTCCTGTCCGGGGTTCATATTTGCATTTTAAGAAGTCTGCAAACTCTTCGAAATAGCAATTTTCCCGAGGAAATGAAAACACAGAATGGGTCAGAATAACTTGCCTCATTTTACACGAGTGGTGGCAAAGAAAAGAGATGAAAGCAGTCAGGTTTCCTGATCCCCTTCTGTGCTGTTTGTTTTATTATATATTATGTCTTCCAGGGGAAAGTTATCACTTTTTTATTTGTAAGTTTGTGAATAAAAACTATTGCACATTTGTTCGTTGCCACCATTAATTTCATGTATACCTGCGTAACTGGATTTGCTACTTTTAAAGCACTTTGTTTTTAGAAAAAATACTCATAAAATTGCATACATTCCAGCCATAAGTGAAAAAAAAAATTGGGAAAAAAACTGAACTGAGGGCTTCCCTGGTGGCACAGTGGTTGAGAATCCGCCTGCCAATGCAGGGGACACGGGTTCGAGCCCTGGTCTGGGAAGATCCCACGTGCCGCGGAGCAACTGGGCCCGTGAGCCACAACTACTGAGCCTGCGCGTCCGGAGCCTGTGCTCCGCAACAAGAGAGGCCGCGATAGTGAGAGGCCCGCGCACCGCGATGAAGAGTGGCCCCCGCTCGCCACAACTAGAGAAAGCCCTCTCACAGAAACGAAGACCCAACACAGCCAAAAATAAATAAAATAAATAAATTTAAAAAAAAAAAAAAAAACAGCCTTGACTAATAATAAAAAATAAAAAATAAAAAAAAAACTGAACTGTAATAAGAAGCATGGGTATGTGCCCCCAGAATATATACGGGATTCATGGGAAAGAAAACAGTTGTATTGCAAAGGAGCTGAGACAGTGGATACTGGTGATCACATCATTATACACGATGCATTCTGGCTCTTCTGGTAATGCCGCTGGGGCTCATCCCACCCAATTCTAGGCACAGGGATCCTCATAACTCCCCACCATCCTGCTATTGGGCAGGGCCATGTGATTAGTTCTGGCCAATGAGGGATGAGCAGAAAGGGTTCAGTGTCCTCCCGGGATGAAGCACTTAAGAGCTGCCCTGAGACCCTGCAGGATTTCCCTGTCCTCAGAACATCGTCATGAGACTCCACAGGGGAGAAAGCTCCTGGAACCCTGGGGGTCCTCGGGGACACCCCTCAATGTTTCCATGCATCACAGTAAGTGTTGATGTAGAGCTATGGCCACTGAAAAAAGGCAGAGTGATTGGAGATCAAGACGGTTCAGGAAGGAAGGTTGGGGTCATTGCACCATGTCAAGACCCAGGACCAGCAGGGGTCTGGCACAGAGCAGGGTGCGGCTGCGAAGAGCAGCCAGGCCAGCAGGTGAGGACCCAGCAGTCTGCTGGGAAGCCATCCTTTCTCTGATGACCATACCCGGCTTCTTTCACATCATGGGCTGACTTGCTTGGATTATGAATCAAGACCCAACACCTCCTCCAGCCAAGCACTGACCTTCACTTAATGCTGCTGTCAGAACCTCCAGTCATGAGCTAAGTGATTCAAGAATAAGAAAATGGTTAGAAATCGTGCACTCCACAGGGGACATCCTCAGATTTGAGTGGGGTTCTTTTGCCATCAAGCTCCCCAGAGCTGCCCTGCTTTCTGTCATTTTTCTAAGCTTGGTCTTTTGTCTTCACATTGATCTGTGAGCTACCTGGAATGTGCTCAAGAATTCTTTTTCTATGATTCTTAGCCAGACTAGCTTCTGTGTGGGGCTCTGGAAGCTTCAGTTGCACAGGAGGAAGGATGGACCTGGTAGAATTCACCGTTCCATCCTCGCGAATGTTTCCAGGTCCTTGGAATCCAGACCTTCAATGTATTTAGTAGCCCTTATTCACCAGCAGCAGCTTTAGGTTAATGACAGTGACAGTCCAGTGTCCGAGTGTTCATGGACCTTAGACCTCATGTTGAAATGGTTTCTTGCTTCTCAATTTTACCCTGTAAGCCTCCTGTTAGCTTACGTATCCAAAGCCTCTCTTTAGCTATAGCCCAAATAACAGCCTTTTCAGGATATGAACTTAAATTTAATTTTATAAATATGCATCTTTTAACTTCCAGTTATTACTTTCACTACTGTTGAAAATTAATGAAAAAAACTCTCCTAAGTTCCAGTGAGGGCACGTCGTCTCAGAACCAGAGTCTAGGACCAGATCCTCAAGCGAGGAAGGTAAGGATACCTTTATTTATCATCCAAATATGTAGTAAGTTTGGGAAAGTATAAAACTACTTGAGATTAGGTGAAGCAAGAAAGTTCCTCACTGAAACTTTCCATGACTCAAAATTCACGTCTCCAATCCACTGCTTCTTACCTCTCAGCTCTGCCGATAAATGGTTGTCATAACATCCTTGATCAGATTCTTGTGCAGTAAATGAGAATAAAAAGCAAAACTAACTTCATGTCACGAAAGATAAGGTTGCCTCAGGATAGAAAATTGAAACATTATTCATTAGGACAATTTTAAATACTGTAGTTGCTTGGAATATTAAATATGAATATTTTGCATAACAATTAAGAATGCATATTTTTTTCATGGCCCTTTGCCCTTCTTGAATTTTCTGCTCTTTAAATGTCTAGCCCTGACACCAGAAACAAAGACTGAATCCTAAACGTGGAGCTGGTCCCTGGCTCCAGCCCAAACCAAGCTCCTTTAGCAGAGTGAGTGTTATGTTCGCACAAATATGTCATCTTCTGATGAAGCCAGCTGTCAGTCTCCACTGCTTAATGAACTTTTTCCTATCAAGTGAGTCCCTTCCAAGCACTCTTCATTTTTAATTTACTGAATAAGTTTGACCCTCCACAGGCTCCGAAAACCATTAAGTGTGTGTGAAGTTACTGTCTCAAGGTCTTTGCTACTGCAATTTATTTCTATTTAGCAGAGAGACAGAGAGACAGAGACAGAGAGACAGAGACAGAGAGAGACAGAGAGAGACAGAGACAGAGAGAGACAGAGACAGAAAAAGAAGGGGCAGGGGGAAGAGGTCAATCAGATGCCAAGATAAATTTTTATTTCATGTTCCAGATATACTGCATCTGTTTGAAAATTCTTTTCTGATGTCTCATGAAGTTAATATTATTTAAAGAATTTTGTAATTTGGGAGCATTTTATAGAATAATCCCTTTGAAGAGAGAATTTTGAATAAAAATAAAGACCAGATCTGGTTTCAGAGGCAGAAATGATCTCAGATGTGGATGAGATTCATTTGTTTCGTAAACTTGTGACTTGGGAATCATGCAAAGAAACCTCATAAGGGAAAATCCTAAGCCCTGTCGTTAATTTATTCAGACCCTCTGACTTTCCTGCGCCTGAGCTCACGTCAGGTTTACTTATTCTCCAAGAAATAGCTGGACTGTTTTTGATTCTGAATGCACAGCTACTTGCAAGTTTAGGCCAAATAGTGGATTTAAGGCTTGGATTCTGTCAGGCTCTCCTATATGTGCCGTAATGGTAGAGCTGAACTCGCGTTAGAACAGCTGTGTCTCGGTCTTTTGTAATACCTCTCAAGAGCAGAATAGAGCTGGTATTTTACAAAAACTTTTAACTGTGATTCTTAACCAGAAAAAATAAAATGATATGCAGTAGGAAAAAATACGTCACAAAAAGAATGTCTATTAACTTTTTTTTTTTGGTATTAAGGTATCTAGGTTGGAATTTGTATTATTCCCAAAGAACTTTTGTCAGAGATATAGAATTTCAGAGGGGACAAAAGTTGGTTATGCAGCTAAAAGATACAGTCCTTTATGACTGCTAAGGAAAGTATTTTGCCTGCAGAAGAAAGCAGACCAACTCCCCTAACCTGCTTTGTGGGAGGTGACACCTCACCACGACACCAGACTTTTGGAGCATCCCCGAGTGAGGCGGGATCGTAAACTTAAATTACTTAGGCTTGGCCAGGGAAGGTAAATATTCTCTTCACCGGACTTTTCATTTCCGCTAACAAGAGTTCTCCTGTAAATTGATCCATATATGTAGATTCTTTGACATTTTCCCCAACACGTAGTGAAAATGGGGTGTGAGGTTGAACTGTCTTGAGATGCTTTCTTATTGGGTAACCCACCTCCTCTGAAAGAGAGACACCGCTCCCCCCGAGGGATGTGGGGATTTGGACGTGACAGAGGGTTCCCATCAAGCCAAGTATCATCTGCTGCGGGAGAGCTGTCATTCTCCCTCCAAATAACATGGACAGAGCTGTGTTGTGTTAGGGGATTTACTACCCGGGGGCCGAGGAGGGGTCCACGGGGAGGTGCTGCGCTGGTGACACCATCCCAGGCAGGTTCTCTTCCATCCTCCTTTTTGTCGCTTTACTGTATCAAGATGGCCATCATAGCTCCAGGCATAATTTCTTTATAATATTGTCATCAAAAGTAGGAGGCAGATAGAAAAGATAAAAAGAGAGAATGGTACCTTTTACTTTCTCACGCTTTTAATCCAAAAGAAAAACGTTTCCTAGGGCACTCTAGATATGCTTATTTCGTTGACCAAATCTGGGTCAAATAGTTATTTGTCCAAAGCTGCCAAAGTTTGAGAACTCAGAATTTAACTTGTTCATTCATTTTGATGGAAGGCAGTTAAGAAATCAGGACCCTGTAACAGCTGTTGAGTAACCATTCAACAAATTCAGCCCAATGAACAAAAGATTGAGGGGACAAAATGGGGATAGGAGGAAAAAAGTAATAGGAAAGGAGGAGACAGGAAGTTTAATTATCTGAGAAGGAGAGATATTTCATTATTTAAAAGTTAAGAATATATCTCATGCAATTTTCACAGCAATCCTTATATTTGATTAATTTTATAATTAAGACCAGAGAAATATGGAACAGTAATTGAGAGCTCAGAAGTTCCATATTCCCTGTATGGACTACTGGAAAATTACTTAAACTAGGGAAATGTAAGGCATGGAACTGGCTTGAAGTTTGAGTATTACATGACTGTTTTTGGGTCCTTTGCTTTATCCCTGCTCTGAGGTTTCTTATTGGAAACAACTACCCTGATGTTGAATCATCTGGTAGGCAAAGACTGAGTTTCATCACAGACATGGATCCAGACCTGAGGCATCAGCCTCCTAGCAATATGCTGTGTTATACCTCTCCTGGATGCACGCTCTTCTTTGTTTTTGTGTTGATGATATCTTCTGATTCACGAATTATGAGGGCTAATTTGCCTTTTCCCCCAAGCTAGAATTAGCTTGAATCTCAAATCAATCTAGAATCTAAATCTAGAATTGAATCATAGATGCACATAATCTCAGTCCCGAGATCCACTGCGCAATAGTTTACCAGCTGCTTTGCCATCACTTAAAATTAGGGCCAACTCACAGCCAGGGTGAGGGAACCCTCACTGCCACCCCTCACATTTCAGCCCAGTTTATTCTCAATTTTTTTAGTGCCAATCCTGTCACTACCACTACTCCAGTCGATTCTGCTGGACAATTCTATTTCAGATGCAAATGAGAGAAATTCAGCTTCAAACTAGCTCACAAAGCGGAATTTATTGAATCATTATATTGGGAAGTTCAAGTTGTGAATTTTCAGGGTAGGTGGATTTAGGGTTTCAAATGATGCAACCAGGAATCTGGGTCTCTTTATCTCTTCCCTTTGCATTATTTGGTGCTGGATTCATTCTCAGAAAGCTCTAGCTTATGAGAAAAAATGAGGGCAATTGATCATATAGGCTTATATCACCTTCCCAATCACATTTCTTTTATTATCGCACAGAAGCCCGACATTTCCCTCAATTTTCCTTCCTAGGTTATCTGATGAATATCAAAGCAAGTACTCAGTCCAGCACTATGGTCACCTGGTCGGCCAGAACTGGATGGTACGTCTATCCCTGAGATAATGTGAACATGAAGCTATTTTTATGTAAACCCAGTGGAAATGGTTTTCAGTAAGAAACATGTATTCTATCAAAACAAAGAAGAAAAGTAGTATGAATTGATGAACATGAGAGCTACTCTATTTATCACACTTCAAATAGTGTTATGATAAAGTAAGCTATATACAGATTCTCAAATTAGTAATATTCAAAAATGTTGTAAAGGTATTGATACTGTCTTGTGCCTTCCTTTGATTTTTTGTAATTTTACTATTTTGAGACAAAATGACAAAGACATGAAGCAATCAAGAGTGTTCTTGCAAAATTGCTCTTGTCAGTCTGTGGCTGTTTTTCAAATTAAGAGACTTACAAGATATTTTATAGAGATAAGCCAGTCCATGCCATGTAGAATTATAGACTTCATTTAGGGATATTGAATTCTATAGGCAATAAAAGTAAAAGATCATCCATGAAGCCATATATAAATGATAGAGCTTTCTGAAAGATGTTTGCTTGTGTGTGTATGTATGTGAAATGCTCACTCATCAGAGACTGTAGCAATCTATCCCTGAGGAATGCTTGTTCTTTATATGTTAATTTCCAACTCTCAAACAGCAAATGTTTATGAAAATCCATCTATTCCTTTAAAGTCATCGCTTAAATTATAAGATATAAAGTTGTACATATTATCTAGCAGAAGATAGATTTTCAGAAATACTTACAATCTAAAACAGGTTAATCCTTTCTGAAAGAACACTTTTACCTAGTTTGAAATCTTTTCAAAGTTGTATTCAGAATAATTGAGAAACTTTTAAAATAAAGCTCTTTTTTTTCATATCAAATATACCATCCTCCTACTCAAGATGGTTTATGATACACACATTTTTAGCATGTTTCTCCCTCAATGTTTTATTGGAATAAATGACTACATATAAAAATAAAATTTAATTTCTTTCACCACTTTAAAACTAGGAGGAGGGCTACCAGCAGACTTAGAGCAGTGAAGAATTAATGGACCCAATAAAACCAGTGAGAAAGAAAAGACATAAAAGTAAGTTCACATTTAGTAAAGTCAGGAAATAGTATCAAGAAATGAAGCAGCAGAGTGTGAGAGCCTGGGGAGAAGGCAGCCATGCTCCACTGGGCAGCGGACAAGGGAAGGGGCAAAGTGAAAAGTGCATCCAGTCTTGTGGCAGGACAGAGATGGGGAGATTTCCCTGGATTGTCCCTACCGGCCTAATGTAATTATGGGTGTCCTTACGGTGGAAGGAGAAAGGACAGGAGAGTCAGGGGCGAGGTGATGACAAAGGCGGAGTCACGTGACCCTAAACTTGGTGGCCTCCAGAAACTGGAAAGGGTAAAAGACACTTTCTCCCTCGGCCAGCAGAAGGAACTCCCTCTGCCAACACCTTGATTTTAGCGCCATGAAACCCATTTCAGACTTCTGATCTCCAGAGCTGTAAAGTAGTAAGAGATAATAAATTTGCCTTGTTTTAAACTACTAAATATGCAGTAATTTTGTATAGCACCAATAAGAAACTAACACAAATCTCAAAAAAAAAAAAAAAGGGAGCGAGAAAGGAATTTTCAATCTTTGCACTTGAGCAACAAAAGCATGGTTGAAGTTGGAGTCCTAACCCTAGAAAGTTCCATGCGTTTTGGTTTTGGTTTGTTTGGTTTGATCAGAGAAGCAGGATAGAGCTCTACTTATTTGAGGCATGTTTGGGTTGCCCGGACCAAAGATAATATCCTACTATTGCAAATCCAACCTTCCTACTCCACCACCAGAGTTTAAAGGGACACCAAGGCCCTGCATTAAAAGAAAACAACAACGTCTTATTTGGAGGTAGCAAATAAGCCCAGATATCAGAGTTGTTCTTTAAAAAGTCTAGATTGAATCTGGCGTCTAGACTCTGACCCAGAGCCATATGTGCAGAAAATGAACAACATGTAAGAGGAAACAAACACCAAGTCCAAGGCAGATCTCATTTCAAAGAAAACAGAATTAACGAAGGAGATCAATGAAAACAAAATTAAAGTTTTCCCGATACTCAGTTAAGATCGTTACACTTGAAGATTTTTGTGCTTCTGTTTCCTTTTTCCTGGAATCCTCTTGTTCCTCACCCTGACATAGGAAAGTCTCTCATTTCAAATTCTACTTCTCAGAGAGGATATCCCAAGTATGGTAATAATAATGAAAAACCTCCTTGGCGGGGGAGGCAGCCCCTTGAAGGGGGGAGGCACTTCTCAGGAGCAGGGGCGGGTTTTGGACCAAGAGGGACATGAGGCACCCCCGTGATGGGGGAGGAGGAGGCCTGTGGGGTCCAGCACAGGCAAGTCCTCCCTCCCGGGGGATGACGGGAGAAAAAAACAAAAACCAAAAAGCTTCCTTGTTAGATTTTTTTCTCTCAATCTGTCTTATTATTTTTTAAATTTGTTACTCTCCTCAACAAATCAGGAATAGAGGGAAACTTCTTCTACTTGTAAAAGGACATCTACAAAAAACCACAGCATACCTAATGGTGAAAGAAGTACATCGTACTTAATGATGAAAAACAAGATAATTTCCCTGTGAGATCAGGAACAAGGCAAGCATGCCCCCTCACCACTCCTGTTCAATGTTATATTGTAACTTCTACATGGTTCAGTAAGACAAAAAAAAAAAAAGGCAAGGGAAGGTACACAGATTGTGAAGGAAGATGTAAAACTGGATCTGTTCACAGATGATGTCATTGTCTATGTGGAAAATCCCAAAGACTTAAAAAACTCTTGGAACTCATTAAGCAACTACAGCAAGGTTGCAGGATACAAGGTTAATATAGAAAATTCAATTGGTTTCCTGTATACCAGCAGTGAACAGTTGGAATCTGATTAAAAACACACACAATTGACGTGAGCACCAAGAAACGCTTACGTGTAAATCTACCAAAACATGTCCAAGATCTAGATGTGGAAAGCTGAAAACTCTGATGAAAGAAATCAAGAATGATTTAAATAAGTGGAAAGATATTCCAAGTTCATAAGCAGGACTTCTCAATATTTTTAAGGTATCAGTTCTTCCCAACTTGATCTAGAGATTCAATGCAACCCCAATCAAAATCTCACTGAGTGACTTTGGGATATTGACAAACTGATTCTACAGTTTATATGGGAAGGGAAAATACCCAGAATAAGCAATGTAATAATTTGAATAGAATTGCAGTTGCTACTTTGCAGGTGTTCAATATTTGTTAAATATGTCATCATACTACTAGTGAAATGACCATAGTCATACATGACTATTTTACTTTGTAACATAGATTTTGGGGCTAAGTTGAAAAAACAACTATTTAGGGTCTAGATTGAGTGATATCACTCTTCTCAGGCCCTGACCCCACTCCAGATGGCGGTGTTAATAAGGGCTAATTGCATAGGCTTTGATACATGGACCAAACAGAGAAACTCTAAAACAGAAAGACAGTGAAAATGATATGTCAAGATAAAGGATAAACTCTTAACTGACTAATAATCCCTATAATATTGAGAGTTTCTATTTTTCTAGGGGAAAAAAACCACAAACTCTTCTGGATTTGCATTTAGTTGTTATTTAAACTTATTAACTGCTTCTCTTGCTGTCCAAGCCTTCTCAATAATTTAATGCATAAAAAAGCTTACATAATTTAAAATTTTGATTTATTATTTGAAAATGCATATTTCTCTCAAAGTTCAATATATTTCCCATGAACATTTTCTTAAATCAGACACAGTTGTAGTGATACAGTTGCTGATCGTTATCTTGTATTCTTACTAATTATGCTTCTCCCAGGCTCATGCTTTTTGCTTTATTATATCACTGGACCAGGGAGCATTAACAGAGCAGCTTGGAGAACATCAGTCAACAGACTGTGTCTACTGAAAAAAAGAACTACTACCTACAGGGTCATAAGAGTGTGGTTTACAATAACATATTTTGGGTTGTATTGAAAGATATTGTAGAAATCTAAATAGACTTGAGAGTTGACAGCAACATTTTAGTTTACACGTTTAGAGTTTTAGTGTAGTGTTTCTTAATGATAAACACACTCACCAGCTCAGTGGAGTTAAGAATCTCTGACAGAAGAAGAAGACACTTCAAGGAACTAGCAATGAAAATAAGGACCGTTACTAATATTTACTGAGAACTTATTCTGGACAAGGCATTATTCTACATGATTTCCATACACTGACTATTTAATTTTCACAGTAACCCTATGGGATAAGTTATTTTTCTCCCTATTTTGCATAAGAAAACCAAGGTCCAGAGAATTTCGCAAGTTTCCTCAATGTTACAAAGCCAGTAAGTGGATAAGCCAAGATTGAAATGAGGCACCTTGAGTTTATATTAAATGCTCTCAACATTTACACCATTCTTGGAAGTTTCTAAATACGATAAATGACGGCTGTGATCATTTGAAGTGGAGAAGAAGTAAGAGTAACACCAAATATACAGTAAACATTAAAATATTGTTACCATCATATAAGAAAGTGTGGTCTAAAATGACAGAATTGGAGTTTATAGTGATGTGTGGTTTAGAGCCCAGACAACCAAAAACACCCACATGCTAACAGCAGCTGTGTTTGATGGTAGTTTATTGTACTATAAAGATGGAAACCAAAGTATTTTAAGAGCCGTAGTGAAATTCCCATTGGCTAAGGTGTCATCCAGAATATTTTACAAGTGTGAATGCTTGTTGCCAAGGCAGAGTTATTTTAAAGGTAAATTAAAAGGATGGAACTCTTCAGATAGATTTTATAGGCAAATGCTAACCAAGAGCTGGAAAAATGAAAATATTCTCCTGATTTCAGAAATGTGTAGAAAGAAATTAAGCAAAGCAAAAAGATGACTGTATCAGTCAGGGCTCTCTGGAGAAACAGGCCAATAGAAAATATAATCGACACACACAAATGCGAGAGACTTACATTGAGGAACTGGCTCACGTGGTCATGGGGGCTGGCAAGTTTGAAACTCACAGGTCGGGGTGGAAGCGCAAGCTTAGGAGAGCAGTCGTGACATAGGACGTTCTCTTCTCCAGGAAATCTCAGTATTTGCCTTCAAGGCCTTTCAACTGATTGGATGAGGCCCACCCTCCTCACTGAGGATAATCTTTTATTTAATGTCAATTGATTGTAGTTATTATTACCCACGGCAACAACACACCTCCACAGCAACACATAGGTTAGTGTTTGTTTAAGTACCCGGGTAACCTAGCTTAGCCAGGTTAACACATAAAACTAACCATCACAAGTTCTAAACATACACGACAGTCCATGGATTCGTGATTAAACTGTGGTGGAAATAATATAATGACTGGAATGGTCTAAACACCTCCAAAAAGGTGACAGTGTAACAGAAAATAAACTATGTACCAGAGAAAGAAATGAGGATGAATCTGAAGTTTGCACAATGGATGAAGAGAAGAGTAGAAGTGAGTCAAGTCCTGCAGAAAGACTGGAAACAAATAGGAAATGTTATAGTCATTTAGAAAGAGATTTTATAATCAAGTGTTTGATTAACGAGATCTGCCCCTCAGTGAGAGAACAGCCCGTCGAATGTCTGGGTGGCTCAGGTTTTTCTGTATCAGAAGCATTTTTATGATATTTACTGCCTTCATAATTGATGTGCACTGTATAAAAATAACTACAATAATTTTACGCTCACATACAAAATGACAAGTTTGACAGTTATCTGTAAGATTGAGAAAATATAGATACTTTCGGGATCGAAAACAAAGAACAGAAGACTCAAGACTAGTCTTTTGGTTAGGAATAATCCACACTACCTACCCACTTTCTTATGACAGGATATCTGGTGGTTGTCATTTCTTTACAGATCTCAGTGGAAAGATTTTAGTATTAGCACTATGTAAAAATTGTCTATAAAATAAAAACAAAATTAAACCCTCAAGAAATAAGTGAAGGAAGGAGCCTAGGCTCAGCTTTCCTGGTTATCACCTCCAGTTTATTCCTTATCACCTCTGTGACCTTGGACTCATCACTCAACAGTTCTGTACTGCAGTTTACTCATCTGTAAATTTGGGATAAAGGAGCTTACTTCACAGAGTGGCTGTGAAGATGTAATGAGTCCATACCTAGCACACTCTAAAAGACCCTGGTGTCATCTGTGCTGTGTCAGGATTAGTAAGTATTGTTAATCTGGAGTAGTATTAGGAGGTTAAATTGGTAAACCACATGTTAAAACACGCCAACCAGCCAACCACTCATCCACCTTCAGTGTCTCTGTT
This sequence comes from Balaenoptera musculus, assembly GCF_009873245.2. Lineage (NCBI taxonomy): Eukaryota > Metazoa > Chordata > Mammalia > Artiodactyla > Balaenopteridae > Balaenoptera > Balaenoptera musculus. Next base: position 79,960,969 of record NC_045801.1, on the reverse strand, counting down.
CTGGACTTTTCCTACACATGGAATCACACAACATGTGGTCTCTGTGATTGGCTTCTTTCACCTGCCATGATGTTTTCAAGATTCATCTATGATGTGGCACATATCAGCATTTCATCCCTTTTCATGGCTGAAACATATTCCACTCTATGCATGTATTAATATCATATATTTTATTTACCTGTCCATCAGTTCATGAATATTTGGGTTGTTTCCACTGTGCGGCTCTCATGAACAACGCTGCTATGAATATTCATGAACAAGTGTTGAGGTGGGTCTGTGTGTTCATCCTCTTGGGTATATGACCGGGAGCAGAATTGCTGGGTCAGATCATAACTCTATGTTTAACATTTTGAGGAACTAAAACAGTGTTTTCTTAGGTGGCTGCATCACTTACAATCTCACCACCACGTAAGTGTGTTCCAATTATTCCACACACTTGTTATTGAGTATATTTTTTAAAACTTTTATCCCTCCTAGCTGGTGCAAAGTGGTATCTCATTTTTGTATTGAAATACACTTTCCTGATGACTAATGATGTTGAGTGTCTTTTCATCTGCTCATTGGCCATTCGTAGATCTTCCAAGAACTGTTTATTCAAACCCATCTTCCAATATATTTGGATTTTATCCTTTTATTGTTGAGTTATAAGACTTCTAAAAAAGGTGATTTGGACTATTTTTTCCAGTGTTCTTTGCCTTTATGGAGGAGAGGATTATTGGAGGTCTTACTTCCCTCTTTCTACTGATGTCACTTTGTCTCTTACTTTTGAATAATGTAAACACTAGAAGAAACTGCCCCGTGAGCATTGTGTCAGTGGTGCAAATGTGACCGGCAGAGATGACTCTGCGTCCGTCACAGATCTTTCTGACTAGATGTGCATGGAGAGAGAAGTAGCAGTGCGGCCACCCTACTTCTCCAGGAGACAAGGGGACACACAGAGGGCCACCGCGGGAAAGGCACCCACGGAGCCAGAGCCGCTGACGGCTCAGCCCTGTCAGGACTGTCTGGAGAGAAGGGGCTTCGAATTGATGTTTCAGTCGGATTGTGAGTTTAAGGTGAAGTGATCAAAATCAAAGACAACAACAAATGCCTGAGTTTGGAAATCTAAGGTCTCTCTCCACTGGGCAGTGAAATGATCATCACACACGCTGGTGTTCTCTGTCCACAGCCTGAACCGAGAGGAGCCGCGGTCGGTAGCATTGCTGGGGAAAGGAGGATGGCAGTGCATCGCTGGAACAAATTCTCGAAGCAGCAAGAAAATGACTAGCATTATGTCATCTGCTTCAGCCCCAGTTATCTGGGTCCATCTGTGGACATTTTCAAATAAGAACAAATTCCTTTTCTTGGTGATACGTTAAGTCACTTCTCAGAGAATTTAGGTCGTTCGGCTCAGGGCTGAGGAAAAATGATCATGGCATTCATTTTTAGAACTCAATCTTAATTCACTTCAAACACCAGCAGAAAAATTAGGCCTTCTCAGGAGACAGATGATAAAGGCTAAGCTTGTCTACTTTCACAACGATAAAGAAATTTTCTGTGAATAGAGAAATCTTGTATGTACATAGTGTCTGAGCCACTTTTCAGCACTGCCTCAAAATAAACTCTATCAAGTGATTTTGCAACCTCCATTCCAGGTAACAACAAAAATAACCGATATTCATTGTGCCTTTGACCTCTCCTGAGCCCTGGGCTGATTGCTTTGCCTATATTATTTCCTTTCACAGTCATATAAATTCTTCAAGGCTGATATTTCTTATTCAGATTTTATATATGGTGCTTCTTAAGTCTATAAAGGATAAGTGATCTGAGCAGACAATAAATAGTCAATAATAGAATAAGGACTTGAATCCCAATCGTTTCCTTGTTACTCCGTGTTCCCCAAATTTCTGCTTTACTGTGGAGCACATCCTTGCCCCTGACATCATCTGTGAATGAAAACATGGTAAAGCAATTCTTTCCCAAAATAGTTATAGAGAAAAATATTCACCAGTATCTGCAGTCACCGAGTTTCCTAATCTAAGAGGCCGTGCCTACTATGTAGGACGGGACGTAGATCCCGTGTCCCGTGAGACGTGTGAGCCGGGCAGGGGCTGGATTCAATCTGGGTCACATTCCTGATCTGTATTTAGTAAAACACTCATCACACAGGTGTGCCATCAAGATTAAAGAAGCAAATAAAGATGTATTCTGACATATTCTAGCTAGTTATCAATAAATGTTAAATTTTCTTATACTAGAGCAGACTGGAGGAGCCTCTGAACTAATTCACTATAGAGGCTGAGGGATATAATTTAGACATGGAATGCCTTGGAAAAGTTTATGAAGTTTATTTCATTTATCTGGGAAATAATTGCTAACCTTATAACAACTCTGTCATTATGGCATGTATCTGAGTCTTTTTGACAATGATTCTTTCACTTCAAGAAATATTATTTGTAAAAATGGGATTTGGGGATTGCATAGAATAAAATAACTCTTTTAATGCATTCTTGATGCCTTAAAAGGAACTTGCATTTCTCTCCATTGAGGAGAAATGATGGAAAAGGAGAAAGTAAACCTGACAGAGTATCCTTCTGAATGTCAATGTACTCTTTGTATTGATTAAAAATTAGAACTTTGTATTATGATTAAAATTGAAAATGGGAGGAAGGTTTTAGAAGCATTTTGATTTATTCTACTTTTTCAGAGCTAAGATACCAAGATTTACCAACTTTTCCTTTCCAGAAATGCCTTATAAGATATAATTATAAAAAATTAAAGTGAAGTGAGATACACAGTTTTGGAACAATACCCCTGTCCTTTGAAACATTCTTCCAAGTAGACAATCGGTCCGGCCCCAAACAGTCAATCGCTGTCTGAGATCAAGGACGAAGCATGATCTGGGGAGGACGCCCGGCAGTGAGTCGGTGAGCTGAGCATCCACAGCACAAAGGCTGTCTTCTGAACTCTGGTGAGAATGCGGACCTGTCACAGGCTCAAGGCTGTCCTCATTTCGGTGATGATCGTCCCCTAAAAAAGGCTGCAGAGGAAATACAATGCAACGTGTAAGTATGTGACGAGGCTCCCTGACGTCTCCTGTATTTTTCGTAGATGTGCTTCCAAATTCATTGACCAACACAGACAATTATACACGAGGAATGAGATAATGTGGTATTTTTAGCAGTTTGTCTATTAAATCACCAGACTAGGTGAAACACCATGCTAGCACTTAAAAAGTGTAACTACTGCCATATACGACATGTCACATTTTATTTTTGACTGTGCCATTTGACTACAGCAAGCCTAGTCACGCCCACCAGTGGTAGTTTAGGGCTGCCTTTCAAAGATAAGAACATTCTTAAATAGATGTATATGATTTTGACTGATCCTTTAAACATGTACGTTCTAAGAATGTCTACCTTACTACTGCTATATTTTCAGAAATTGGAAAAATTCCTGACACTCAATAATCAGTACAAATTTGTTGATTGACAAACTGGCTTTATACCACTAATGATTCAGTAACTTCTTAAATTAACACATTGATCTAACTCACCTTTGTTTTGCTGTTTTGACCCATGAAAATTATTTAGAGGATGGTCTGTAGCGACTCTAAGAGATGAATGTCCTGAGTGCTACAGGCCTTAGGACCCGGTCCTTGCTAACGATTTCTAAATCTGTTCTACCTTCTGCCCAGTGCCGCTGTCCTAGCTTTTGTTAGTTTTGTTTTAATCTCTCATTTGGACTATGAAAGTACCCAGATAACTAATCTTATTTGACCTCAGGTTGTCTCCCAACCAAACTTTCTTCTATGAGCTTCTACAAGTTTCTTTTAAACTCTCATTGTTCTGCTCCAAAACCCTCTGTTCAGTCTAATTCCCTCAGTGAGGCATCCAAAGTTGTTTATAATGTGACACCCACCTACACAGAGCTTCTCTCATTATCGGACTTCATTCCCTTGTCCTGAATTCCGTGTTCTATCCGTACATCATCACTTGCAAATTTGCCCATTTTAGAGTACTTTTCTGAAAATCCTTCATGGATATTGCTGGTGTTGATTGCTTCTCATTGATAAAGTTCAAAAATTACTTCCTGCTTCAAGCCTCCCATGAATATTTGCTTAGAATTATTTAGTCACCCATCCCTCTAGAGTGAAAAAGACCAACAACCTCATGTAAGCCATTTATGGCCTTTCTTGCCTGCATTGATTGATAAAAGTTGGAAATACATATATTAAATATAGTAATGTATTAAACATTTAACATATTAAATATTTATATTAATCAATTTATATTAATTTGTGTTAATGAAGATTCAATATCATATTATATTAAACATATATTACATATTACATATTTATATAATATATATTTCTAACATTTATGTATATAAAATCTCACTAGGCAATGGAAATCATGGATTTTGATTCCAGGTCTGCTATTTACTTCTATGAAAACTTGGGCACAATACAAGCTTTGAGTAAGATCATATCAGTTAACCACATTACATATAAATGGCCCAGATACCCCAATGAAAAGGCAGAGGTGTCACTCTGGATAAAAAGCTAAGAAGTAGCTGTGCACTGCCTACAGGGAGCCATTTTAGACAAAGACACAAAGATGGTAAAAGTAAAAGGATAAGAAAGACATATCATCTTAATCAAAGGAGCACCGGAGTGAATGCATTACTGTCAGAGAGGTAGATTTACCAGCAATACACATACCACAGACTATGAATAGCAGATACCTCTTCCTTTAGCGCCAACCATGGCAGCAGGCTGAATCTGGCCCATGGCCTGTTTTTGTACAGCCCCGAAGATGAACATGATTTTACATGTTAACGGGTTGGTTGTTTTTAAAAAGAAAGTACAGTAGAGGCCTTTGTTGCCTGCAAAGCCTAAAATATTTCTGGCTTACCTTTTACAGGAAAAGTTTACCACCCTCTGCCTTAGAGCAAAAGAAGCCAAACAGACGAGCAAAGGAAACAAAAACATTCAAGCAGAGCTGCACATGAGGACCATGAAAGTGTGGTTTCTGGTTTTTAGTCTAAGTGCAGCTCAATAGCGTGTGAAAAAGTAAGCCAAAGACACAGTATAAGACTCGCCTCTCACTCCATTGATTCTGTTGGCCAAAGGAAGTAGTTACAAATAATATATAAAAATTCCCAGTCCTTAGACCTGGGAGCAGGAGAAATAGGGGTGAGTCCAATTTGACTTTCTACCTGTTGCCCTCACTATCTCGACCATCCCAGCCCCCCTTCCAATTCCTCTTGGGACATGTCAGGTCTCCACATCCCTGTCTCTGCATCCACTTTGGGGAAACCCAGACTGACACCCTCATATTCCTTAATTCAGCCCCGGCCATCAAAGAGAAACCAAAGCCAGAGGTTTGTAGTCTCAGGTAGCAGTTGTTGTTAAATATTGTCGCTGAGATGCCCGGAAGACCTGGCAACCCTGACCCTGATGCTCTGAAACCCAGAGGCTGAGAGCCTGTTGCATCTCGTTATACGAAATTGTGTTACCATCATCTTACATACTTATTACCAGAAAAGCTGAGTTGTCTACAGCTATCCATTATCTTTGCATATTATAACTGATTTCCTGACTTGGTCCATGGAAGCTAGGGCTTTATTTTACTCTTTATCATATAAAACCTGTTTGACTTAACTTATTTAAATAATGATCTGTTTAAATAATATTTTTAGGTTTTTATTTTTGCCTAAAATATCGTACCATGTAGCGAATATCATACCATGTAGGTGGTTAAAGGAATTAAAATAAATAAAGGGGTTAAAGGAAAAAACAATAAGTATTTGCTAATGAATAGCCCTGACACTCAAAAACCTTCATTATTATTATTATTGTTGTCATTGTTGTTGATATTTTTGTTGTTGTTATTATGACTACTGAGTTTTCTTCATGTATAGCCAAATTGGAGTTAATACCAGATTAATAGAATTTATGAAATAACAGACAAAGCCAACAGGAAACAGTTTATAAGGGCTTAAAAACATATTTAACAATTTGTATTGCATTAATTAATGTGTATTTGTAAAGACCACATGACTAGAACGTTGGCTACTGTTGTTGATAAAATAGATTTCTGGAATGAGAACAAGGAAAGGATGATTTCTCATCCTTCAGTAATGTTTTAGGCAGAACTGTTGCTAAGATGGTACTTTTAGTTGGACACGTATATCAACCAGTATATATGTGTATATATACACACACACACTCTCACTTTTCCAATGGCCTAGCTCTTTGCACATGCCTCCAGATAACATCCAGTGCCTGATAATCAATTAAACATTTATATTTGCCAAATTAATAACAGAAATAAATAGGAGACATTGATGAACCGGACCCCTCAGGTTCCCTCAATATACAAAACAGGTTCAGCCATAATGCAAATATTTCTTTGCAAACTAAAGATTTTGGAGACAGAAAGTTTGTGGGCTGAACGACTTGCGTTACAGAGATGAACTGGATTTGCAGCATCTACGTAGGAAAGTGCCCCATTGCCTTTACAGCCTGTCCTCTTAGTTTTCGTCTGCTGGGGCTCCTGCAGGAACAATATGAGATCCTTAAAAATCAGGACAATAAAGTGAAGCAGGAGGTCTGGGAACATGAAGAATGTGACAATGTGACCAGGCAATGCTCCATCAAAATGAGGACCGTGAAGAAGGGTTTCCAATGGCTCCCTGCACAGACTTATGCGGTGACATAAAGTTCAAATGCCAAAGTGAAGATAAAAATTAGTCATTTCTCTAGTACTACTGCAACATTCATCTTATTGCATTTTGGTTTTACATTTCTGTATCCTCCACCGGATTTTGAGCTATTTGAGGACAAGCTCTGTGTGATCTTTTCACTCCTGTTCTTTTGTCCTGGTCATGCATTTCTAGTGAAACTAAAATTCATGAATTAAAGCTTCATAACCTGGTTACATCTACTTAACATTTAGAAGAATATGCAAACACACACAGGGCCTACAGAGTCTTCATGAGGGGATGAACCTTGGCTGTTGCATTCTATCAGAGCAATCAGGTTTTACCAGCCCCAATAACTACTCAGCTTAGACACTCTTGCATCCAACTCTTCATATTCTGCATGATTAGGAAGCAGCTGCTTCTAGCCCTTCTCTGATAGCAACTGTCAGCTGCAGATGGGATATTGATGATCTCGGAAAATGACAGATTGCTAAATGCCAGCGACGGAAGACCACAGGGAGAAGTCTTGGAGACATACAATATCTATATTTTACATCTGAACCTTATAATTGGTTTATTTCTGCCAGATTTCAGCAAGTGGGCTTACAATTTCTTTTAGAATAAAACCAGATATGTGAATAAGCATATATGCAGTAATACCCCATGTTCTTTCTGTATCAAGATCAAATACTGAAAATCAAATGACTTGTTTAAAATAGAGTGAATTATTAACAAACAGATTTGTCAGATTCCTAACTCTACAGCTTCCTTTAAAATTATAAAACTATTCAAAATTAGTCAATGCATCATGAAGGTTTATACATCATGACTCCAGCCTAACTTCTAAATCAAGGAAGAGAATGCTTACGAGAGTTTTTCTTTAGAAAGTTACTTATTTTTGCCACTAAGAAGTATATGATATACAGGGGGAAGAGAAACTCTGGGACAGATATATGCTTGTTCTGATAATTATAAAAGCATCAATTGAGTATTTGATTTCAAATCATGTGTGAATTATTTAATTAACACTGAATTTAAAATTCAGGAAATACGAACTTAACAGAAACAATGATCTGTAAGTGCTAATTCCCCACAAGTTATATAATTTGATTTTTTTTTTCTAGAGAGACCCAATGGCTTATTACACATGAAGTTAGAGAAGAAATAAAATAAAGTGGATAACATTCAACTTATAGATATGATAGTATGGGCAATATTTAATCAAAGCTGTTTAAGTTAAATCCCTGATTGTTTTTGTATCACTATATGAATTAATAATTTTGGAAACAAATGTGTTCAAAATCAAGCACGGAAAAAATCAGAGCACAGTAACAGAAACCCTCTCCAAAAATAAACAGTTACACACAATACATTTTGGTTATCTTGAAAACGGAGAGAACAGTAGGGGAATTTATGTAAAAGGACACTAAGACATACAGGGGACTGTTGTTAATAGATATTCATCATGTTAGACAATTTATTCAGTAATTCTATATTCGATTTTAATCATTGCAATCTCCTTCTCATTAGATTAAGTAGCATTCTTTTTCTACAATTTCCTGTGCATAATGAAACCTTTAAATAACTTTATAATATGCAAACAGAATTTGCTGTCCCCCAGACACTTCCACAATTCCAAACATTTCCATTACATTATCACAACATTTCCATAAGAATAGAAACTTGGCATTATCAGAAATTAAACTGGTGTTACTAAGTTTTCCTTCTCATGGTGAGCAGATGGGTCTTTACTATCTTTGTGTTTTGAGATTTGTTTTCTGTCAGAGTCAAAAATGAAGCAGGTATCTTAAAATTAAGCTGCTCATTTTTCTATCTCATACCATCATTTAAAAATAATGGTCATGCACAAATGAATCTACCTACAAAACAAAAACAGACTCACAGGCATAGAGAACAGACTTGTGGTTGCCAAAGGGGAGGGATGGAGTAGGACTTTGGTGTTAGCAGTTGCAAACTATTACATATAGGATGGATAAACAACAAGGTCCTACTGTATAGCACAGGGAACTATATTCAATATCCTGTGATGAACCATAATGGAAAAGAATTTGAAAAGAATATATATATGTATAACTGAGTCACTTTGTTGTACAGCAGAAATTAAACACAACGTTGTAAGTCAACTATACTTCAATAAAATTTTTTAAAAAGGAGATAAAACAAAAATAAACAAATAAACAGATCCTAAAGAAAAAAAAATAATGGTCATAGAATAAAAATCTAGTTTTTAATGAGGTCTTTCTTAGACCACGAAATTCTACACTCACTCTTTCCCACTGAAATGACTTGTTATTACTAAACTAGAACAAGCTCACCTATATATTTTTTTCAGATTAGACAAGATACTTCCTGACTTCGAGGACAAAACATCAATGGAACCAATCCAGAAAAAGGGTTCTCGTGGTCCAGGCCTCCTTACTATACAACAATAACAAAAACTGGTGTTTATCTTCTCCCCTTAAGCTCAGGGGTCAGCAGCTCAATACATGAGGGCAGTCCTGGTCGTAAACCCGACTGCATTTGCACAGAACAGTAGACTTAGCCTGTCCCCTCCTGCCTTAAATCCTGGTGCTTGCTTCTCTTCCTTACTAGTAAATGCCCTCTGTGACATTTTCCCCCCAGAAAAGGGCACTTTCTTCCGCATTAAAATCCTGTTCAGGCAGATGTCCTTTCTCATTGATGGTTTTCTTAATGGCATCTGGGAACCCGTCTGCTGTCTCTTGTGGACAGAAGGTGCTTCTCCTGTTATCGTGATATTTTTTAAGTGAAACCTCTTTCTAAAATCATCAACCCATCCTGTGCTGGCATTACGTTTGTGAGAACTCTGTATATCATCTTTACAACTTTTCTGTACATCTAAAACTGTTCTAAAGTAAAAGGTTTCAAAAAACTTCTAGCAAAGCCTTTAGGCTGCACCCTTAGAGACTGTGCTTAGCATTGGATTCCTGAATTTTCCAGACCAGGCTGTTATAGGACAATTCTCATTGTTATAGACAATTCTCAATTGTTATAGAACAATTCTCATTGTTATAGACAATTCTCAATTGTTATAGAACAATTCTCATTGTTCAGTGTCAACTATCAGGGTCACAGAATCTTGCCCTGTGGGATCCTGTCCTGTCAAACTCTTGTGACTCTTCCTGCAAGTGATGGTCAGAGCTAGTAAAAGAAAAGAGAACTTGAACTCAATAAACTTATATTGAAGGTTTTCTGAATTGCTCATGTGGGACTAGTCACAAAAACAAGAAATAAACTGTTGCATTCAGTTGCTGAGATTCTGGGGTTGTCTTTCACAGTACAGCCTGATGGATCTTGACCAGTCCATTGGATGCATTGTGACACGTGAACACATGCACCACAGTAGCAAGAATAGCTGTGGGTGGGTGAAGGGGATGTTAAGTCATGTCCTTTTTGGAGATTTTCTGTTTTATGTTTACGGAACCTGCAAAATGATATTTCCAATAAGCATGTGACCATTCTGGTATGGAGTTTAGAGAGAAGTTTACACTGGAGAGAAAGGATTTGAGGTCTCTGTGTAAATTGCAAATATGTATATCTATATATATATATGTAAGTTGAAAGAAAAAGAATCTTCAGGAAAGGCATTTTTCCATCAGAACCAGCCAGAGTGGAGGGAGAGGTTGTGTGTGTAGGAGAGAAAAGAGACACGTGACAATGCTGGTCCTCCCCACCCCCAAAGGTGGTCCAAGCATGGCCCTAGGGACTTGGCATTCATATGTCTATCAGGCCTTTGAATGGATCGACCAGGTTCATTTCCCTGAGACAAGTTGGACTACGGATACAAAACTCTGTTTTTCATTTTCTACTCCATTTTTCAACTTATCTTAGCAAATAGAAGCATTTTTCTAAATGCTTTTTTCTAAAATTTCACATTATCACCACAGGTACAGGAAATTAAAGTGTAGAAATAGTGAATTTCTGAGTACCTTATTAAGAGATAGGAGAGTAAATCTCTAAAATTCTTCATGGAACTTGTGGGGGAAGAAATTAATCAGCAACATAGAACGAGTAGGATTCAGTGTTCTCCAAAACTTTGCCCTTGTGTTCGATCTTGCTACAGACTTGCTGAGCTGGTGGTTAGAAATGTGTCTCTCAATTTAAAGTTGTCTTCTTCCAGATAAATGAAAATTGTTTCAAGTTTTAACGAGATCTTTTGTAACTATAAATGGAAACATAGTCCTGTACATTTTTAAAAGCCTAAAATGAAAATGAAATGGAAATTCCTCTATTATAGATTTATAGCACTGTTTTGCTGATAATAATATTCAGTACATTTTTATTCACTCTACTTTTGGAAGTCTAATATGGTCTTTGTCTATTTACAAATATTTTCATAACAGTAAAATTCAAATAATATATACAACATCATTGGTTTATATAAAGTATTTTATATTGTTCTGTAAGATAGAAAGTTATTTTTATATTACCTGTTTTCAGAACAGTATCACAGTCTTTCTTTCAGAGCAGGACATGCTGGAGAAATGCTTACTATCATAAGAAATGACAACTCAGATATTTATCTTCATGGAAGATAAATGGGAAAGCTCATTCATTTAAACATTCATGCTGACAACTGATTTAAGACATGAGCAATGTAAATAATTCTTCCTCTATGCTTATGAGCACTTGGCTGAAGCCTTCTTATAATAAAAGATTACGAGGAGAAGAAAATTAATTAATTATGTATGTATGTATGTATGAGAGTCCCATAAAGATATGACTCAGAAGGCAGCCAGATGACTGAGGCTTAGGTACCATCTGATCTAAGGAAAGGGATGGGGTCTGGGGAGTCAAAGCAGGAAAGCAATTCCTGGGGAGGCGGGGAGGGGAGGTGTTAGTGAGACAAAGGTGCCCCAAGTGCAGACAAGCCTCTCAGGTGAAAGAGTTACCTCTGTGGCTCTTACCTCTTGGTACTCGCCACTTTCTAATTTAATTTCCTTTATGATTATAGATTTCCCTTGCAAAAGGGGAACTTCTCTGTTTTCAGAGTTTCTCCTGTGTCTGCACTTTCTTAAAATTAATCAGCTCAAAATAACCCTCGTGTCCAGCAGTTATGTTTTGGGGTGGCTTATTCTCCTCCCCTTCACAGTGTACTGTCTTCTGTCTCCGGAAGATTTTTGTCTTGAGTGTGGTAGATAGTGGTATATGGTAAGTTCACCCTATGGAGTTTCACCGTCTAATGTGATTAACTATTTTTAAAATGTTAAACTTTGGATCACAATCCAATTAACTATTACTTTCCAGATATATGAGGAAATACTGGAGTACTTAAACTTTTTATAAGTGATCAATGGAGAACAATTTTATGGAAAAATTAAGAAAGATTTAAAGAAGTCTAATTAGAAACATTTCATTCATTAACATTTTCTATCTTTAGGTTATAAGAAAACCACTGATATTTGTTTCTTAAAATAATGTAATTTTCCATGTTATGCAAACTCAACCAGATAGAATTTCCTTTGTGTTTTAACACCTCCTGGCAGAAACCTTCAGAATTTTTAAAGAACTGATCTCATTCTTGCAATTTTATTTTTGGAATAGAATGATCTTACGGAAATGTGTCCTATTGATATTCTGTCTAAATATAGCAACGAGGACAGAAATAAGCCTACAGAGAAATACGACCAAGTATGTTATAAGAAAAGATCCCTAAGTCTCATTTAAACCCTTTAACAGAATTATTTTCTTTCCTCCTTTCATAAATCTTTATTACAATTAATTAATGTGTTTTAGACAACTGCTTCGCCAGAAGTACTGAGGTGACTTATGTCATAATCTATACCTAATTAGGTAATAAAATATACATTGCCGTCAATGTACAGAGTGGAGCTATAAATAGAAGAATGACCTCTTATCTACGTGTTATGGATGCTATAATGTAACATATAATAGATAACAACTTTTTAGCTGGGAATTAAATATGACGTGCATAATTCTACCTTGAATTTATTCCCTTGATTTTCTTACGTATTTCAAAGATTGTGACGATCACGTGACTATTTGTGTAATTGGCATGACATTGACAAAACTGTATAAAACTATAATTATTTTTCTTTTTAATCATCCAAAGGAATCAACTATTTAGGTTCTAGTAGAAGAACGAGTTTGCAAAACCAATTGTTATCTTTTACACTAGATTACTGATGAGAATAAAAGCAGAAGCCAAGAGGAAGAAGGAAAACTGGGTGGCCCTGTTCTAGCGAGATGGTAAACACCGTAGTGGTCTGGAATACTTTTCGTATCTGGAGGTCAAAATTGCTCTAGAACACTTTTTTTCACATGTAAATCCAATTGTTTTTGCAATTGTCAAGATTTACTTCATGTAAACGTTTGGAAATCTGAAGATCTTAGCTCTTAGCACCTACCAGCAAAATGCCATGTTCAAGGGGGCGTGGAGCGTGGGTTGTGACAGCACACAGCACAGTGGGTCCAGCTTGGGTACGGGGTGCACTAGCCTGGCTCTGGGTGACCCCTGACAACATCACCCTCAGATTCCACCAGTGACAAAGGGCAGAGTGTTCAGACCGTATCACCCCATGTGGTAGCTGGGAAAGAACTGTCCAAGCTTCCAAGTCTAGATGGATCGGGTTTAAGAAAAAGAATCAAATCCTTACTGTGTTTAGGGTGGTGAAAAAAATGAGAAGAACTGTGGAGGCCCAGGCTCTAATGCTGCAGGGGTGTTGAGAGTTTAGGGCTTAGTCCATAAATCATCAGGCTTCGTGCTGTTACCTGGAGTTTGCTACATGTAGGAATCTCAGAGCTGCTCCTACAAGGAAGGACTCGATTCCGTCCCATCAGGATTCCCTCAGGAAGTAGCTCTTCTCTCTCTCTCTTCCCCAGTCTCTCTCAGCATCCTTCTCCAGAGGTGTTTGTCACTGCGCATGAAGCCTGAGTCATTTCTGCTTGAATTCTCTTCTGACCCTAAAATGACAGGGAGAGGAAAAAATAAGCTAGCCTCCCCTAGTCTCCAGCACTCACTGGTCCTCTAGGTGGCCCTTGCATGGCATGATTTTTGATTCAGGTAGGTGAGCTTTCTTGTAATTGGATGGATATAAGAATTTTGCTGGAAAAGGAAAAAGCAGTGAAAATACTTTATGAATGTCTTTGGTATCCCCCCAAAAGTTATCTATTTCTTATCTTCTCTGACTTACAAGACTACTTGAGGATCCAGGATGAAAGTCTCCTGGAGTGTTTATGGATGAATTTCTCCTTTCAGAGCCCCCAGCAGTCCCAGAAGCAACTAAGGCAAAACTGATGTCAGATATTCAGGATCCTGAGAAAAAAAGGCAAATTGCATTTCAATACTGGCTTCAACATCAGCTAAAGTGCCTTATTAGAAAAATACCCTGTCCACACAGAATTTAGGATTTAACATATATCATTAATCAAATCAACGTTCTCTAGAAGTTGGCTTGAATTTTTCTAATGGATAGTAAAGAAAATGTAAAAGCTATTTCTTATCACCTTAATATCTATTAACTGAAGGAGTAAGACAATTTGAGTCAATACATAAGATTCTTTTGAAGCTGTGAGGTTAATCGTGGTTGCTGTGGCTTTACTAACCCATAGTCTAATCTTATTTACATATAAATGAACGTCTGTTCTAAGCTGCTTTAGTACCAAAACAACTGCTGGGGAGGAGGGAAGAGAGTCGTCCCTGGAGTCAGGAGCTCTCACCTGTTTCCTCTGAACAGAGATTGAACCTGGTGTGGAACAAGGTACAACCATTATTGCTCAGCTTCCAGCACCAGAAAATGGAAAACTAAACCTGTATTTTACGCAGCATTTTCAAACTGACCCCATGGAACCCCTCAGGGTTAATGTGAGGGATGAAGTAGGGAAGATAGGGGGGAGTGTGAAGGAGAGATAAAGGTTGGAGGGAGACAGGAAGCTGAGGAGGGAGAAAGGGGGGAAGAAGAAAGGATGGAAGGAAAATCAAATATAGAAACATAATGGCTGAGTTTCTGAAAACAAAGATAAGGAAATAATGTTAAGATCAGTCAGAGAAAAAAGACACATTACATACAGAGATAAAATGATGCATATTTTAGTTGACTTCATAGAGGACGTTCTCCAGTAGTTTTCCAATAAAAGGAGTTTGGGAGATGAAAAAAAAAATCAATAGAAACTATAAATGCCAGGCAATGGAATAACATCTTTAAAGTATTAAAGGAAAAAAAAATCTGAATTCTATATGCATTAAAAGTGCACTTCAATAGTGAGCGTTAAATAAAGACATTTTCTGATAAGCAAAAACTGAGATATCTTTTCAATGGTAAAATATGTTTTTAGGATTGAAAGAAATGGATTTATAGGAAGACAAAAGACCACCGGAGATATTGAAAATTTAGTAAGTGTCAAAGACGTGCGGTTTTTTTTCCCTTTTAAAAGATATCTGACTATTTAAAGCATGAAACAACAGCACTGTATGCGGCCAGTTACAACGTATATAGAAGTAGAAGATACGCCAAATAGAATTCAGTATGGAGAATGGAATTGTGTTGTTGGAAAATTGTAACGGACGGGAAATTGAAGTATCAAATATGAAATCTGGGGTGTGAGGTGGTAACACAAGGAAGCCTGTAATCAGGTAAAATGTATGTGGTTTGCAGCAGGTCTCTCTTTAGAGCAACTACCACTTACTGCCTGATCTACAAATGTTGCAGGCTTGAGAAAACACAGATGCTGCTGAGATGAGAAAGTTCTCTTTGGAGGATGCATGAGTCCTGGGTCAGCTGATGGCTCAGTGTGAGCAAGGTATCCACACGGCACCTCTCTATGGGCATTTTAGAGCAGAAAGTATTTTCCGATCAACACTGGTGCCTTGAGACACAGAGACTTTATCACAGACAGGCACAGCTCACGTTGACTGTGCTGTCAGGGCCATTGCTGCTGCAGCTGCTGGTGTATTCGAAGCTAGTCTCTCCAGGACCGTGCTGGCCCATGAGAAGGCCCTCTGGATTCCACAGAGGATGGCAAACGTCTAATTGCTGGCGTGGGCAAGATGGATTCCACTGAGCCACTGGACAGTCGTACAGCCACAAGGAACTTATACAGAAGTCAGAATCCACATCAAGAAACATGGTGGCAACACTGCCACAGGAGCATCTGTGCCAATTTCTGTCTAAAATGGTATTGTCTAAAGCACGCTGATGCCAACGCTAAGCCTTGGTTCAAGGGTGGCAAGTCACCCACGCGGGGGGCGGAGCCTATAGCCCCGCACTGTCTCACTCAATAGCCAGACGGCCTGCAGGGCTGGGAATCAGCCGGCGTGGATGTGTCCCGTGGTGACGTATCACAGGCTCCCTACAGGCTGCGTGGGGCTGAACCGGTGGCTTTTGTGTGTTCAACGCTGACGCTTCCCAGAGAATTGCTTAGACAACAGATTTAAGTGCAGGAGTCGCCCCCAATCTAGTTCTGAGGTGCCCTCTGCTGAAGCCTGGAGATGAGAATTTGATATTTCAGGGTTAACTGAAAGTTCAGGGCAGGAATCCAGGTGTTTTCACCTCTGTCTATGTGAAGGGGAGGAATAACCCCTAAGAATTGCTTTAAATATTGAGTGAAAGGCCAGGGGAGTTGTCTGTCACCGGTAATACATGGCTTAGGACCAAAGAGCAAGAGTAACTTATGATCTTATGTGAGCTATGATCGGAGGACTTTCCAAAGTTCCATCACGGTAATGGCAGTATGTTGCCTATAGAATTTTATTTTGTGTAGTTCTGTCAACATTGAGTGAATTTGTTGGTATAACTACTTCAACTTAGTTTGCCTGTTCTCAAACCCATTTTTCCATTTACAAGTGATGCAATGTAGTTTGTTGAAATAAAAGAACCTGGAGTTTAAAGTATTGAGAAGTGGCCTGCTTTTAAGAGTTAATTGTATCTGGTTTCTAGGAAAAAGAAAGATGGTGGAAATTGAAAGAAAAAAAACGGTAAAGGGAATAACAGACAAACAGTTATTCATTATTAACGATTTTAACAAACTTCCATCAGCAAGCGTTGGGAAAAGTGGCTGAAATATAACCTGAAGTTACAGCAGACTTGAAGAACACTATCAATCATCTTGACCTGATTTATATTTATAAAGCACTTCACCCATCAACTTTATATATACATTAGCTAGAAGTAGAACATTCACCAAGAGAAATAAAATGCTTGGCTATAAAGCTCTGTAACTTTCAAAGTTCTGAAATACTTTTTCTGGTAGTTTTTCAACAATCTTATTAAGGTATAATTGACATACATTAAATTGTCCATATTTAAATTTTACAGTTTGGTATTTTAACATACGTATATACCCATAAAATTATCCCCTAATAAAAATAATGAACACTACCATCTTTCTCAAAAGTTCCTCTGTAACCCTCGCAATTCTCCCCTCCCAGCTGTCCTCGTTCCCCTCAAGCCCGGTCCAGGCAACCGAGAGACTTGCTTCTGCCCCTGCAAATTAGGTAGCGTCTTCTAGAATTGATTATACATCCCTGACACTGCCTGTATCAATACTTCATTCTTTTTTATTGGCAAGTACTATTCTATTGTGGGATGTACCACAATCTTTTTATCCATTAATCTACTGAAGGGTATTTTGGTTGTTTCTAGTTCTGAGCTGTGGACATTTATCTGCAAAACATGTAGGAACATATACTTTTATTTCTCTTGGGTGAATAATTAGGAGTGGGATGATGGGTCATAGGGTATGTGCATGTCATCATCTTAGGAAACTGGCAGGCTGTTTGCCATTTACTTTCCACGTGTGAGAATCTCAGTGGCTTCACATTCTTGCCAGTGGGTAGTCTGGTCTCCTTCTAAACTTAGCCTCTCTGTTAGGTGAGTCGCGGAATGCCACTGGGGTTTTCATTTGCATTTTCTTAGTACCCACCTGTGTGGAGCATCTTTTATGCACATATTTGCCATCCAAATATTTTCTTTTGTGAATTGTCTGTTCAAACATTTTGTCCAATATTTTACTTGGCTGCTTGCTTTCTTAAGTTTGAGTGGGCTTTTTGTTTTTTTTACATTTTGATAATAAGCCTTCTATCATATATATGAGCTGCAAGTATATTCTTTCTATGTGTGGCTTGTCTTTCATTCTTTTAAAAGTATCTTTGAAACAACAGGAAATTTAAAATCCTAATTAAGTCCAATTCATCAATTATTTCCTTTTATGCATTGTGCTTCTGGTATTAAATAAAGAAAATATTTGATTAACTCAAGCTTGCTAAGATTTTCTGTTTTCTTCAAGTATTTTACCTCTTTAGATTTTGCCTTTAGATCTATAAGCCATGTTGAGTTTGGGTTTTTTTAATATTTATTTATTTATTTATTTTTATTTTTGGCTGCATCGGGTCTTAGTTGCAGCATGCGGACTCCAGAGTGAGTGGGCTCTGTAGTTGTGGCACGCAGACTCTCTAGTTGTGGCTTGCCTGCTCAGTAGTTGCGGTACTTGGGCTTAGTTGCCCCGCAGCATGTGGGATCTTAGCTCCCTGACCAGTGATTGAACCCGCATCCACTGCATTGGAAGGTGGATTCTTAACCACTGGACCACCAGGGAAGTCCCTGAGTTAATGTTTTAACTGGTGTTAAGAATACATTTTTTTTGCATATGGATATCCAATTATTTCAGTACTATTTGTCGAAAATGATATAATTTCTCCAACTAATTGCCTTTGCACTTTTACTGAAAATAATTAGACTATGTTTATATAGCATGTTTCCATATTCATATTCTTTTCATATAGAATCATGCTAATATTGCAATAAAATAATTAAAAAGAGCAGAAATCAGTAAAATAAAACTCAGGAACTGAATTGAGAAAACAAAAAGTTTGTTATTTGAAAATATTGATCAAATTAATAAACACCTAGCAAGAATAATGCAAACACAAAGAGATAAAACACAAATATTCCAAAAATCAAGAATGAAACAGGGATATCCCCCAAATTCCTGGAGAAACTAGAAGAATAATAAGGAAATATTAGAATAGTTATATATTAATACCTTTGATCATTTAAATAAAATTGACAAATGGCTTTAAAAATGGGAACTCTTAATAGCCCTTTATCTAGTAAATAAAATGAACTTTTAATTTAAAAGCTTCCCACAAAAAAGTCTAGGTCCAGACATACTGAATGCAATCAAACATTTTCAGAAAAATACATAACAATTTTATACAAACCCTGTCAGAATGGATGAGTTGGTGAGCCTGTGCTCTCCAGGCCTCTGAGTGCAGGCGGGGCCGTGGACTCGGGGCCCCAGTACCACACCGTGGGGTCCACTGATGATGTGCACAACTCTGGACCCATGGGCTCTTCCAACCAGTCACCCTGCAGCTGAGCTGGCTGGTTGCTGTGGGATACTTGTTGCTAGGAGACTCGGGGATGCCTGAGAACTCACATGGTGCGGGTGCTTCCCTCAACGTTCTGTCCCTTTTCACTCTGTTCTGATTGCTCTCCCAGTCTCTTGCAGTTCCTTCATCATTTTCTCTGACATTTCCCCTCATAAACCGTGTGTTTAATCCTGTCTACTTCTTGCCTCGAAGAAACTAAAGCCTTTGGAGAAAATGGATGGCACTAGGAGTGGTCTGAGAAAACAAGTGGTTTTCAGTCCAATCGCCCCATCAAAGGAGACAGAGCTGCTCTCACAGCCTGGGGCAGGAAGGAGCTGTGTGTGGACACCTCCTGGTCATCTCTTGACCCATTTTAACTGGAAACTGACATCTCCACCTAACTTGGACCCATATCAAGCTGATCAAGGGATCAGCTTCTGAGACCTGCCCAGATGGTAGATGAAGTTGAGGAGACTTGGAATGAAAGCGGAGGAGGAGAGGATGACAGCCAAGAGCAGCCCTAGCACCAGTTGCAGTGACTGGACATAATGGGACCCATCACCTCCCTCTGCTGGTTGCGTCTGAAAGAGATGCACGGCAGCCATGTAGATGCTGCCTGCGCTGGTGACGCTTCCTGCCATGACCTGCCGCCTTTCTTTCTATATATTAGCACGAAACTAGCAGAAATTGAACATTTAAAATAACACTGTTTACAACAGCCTCAAAGATATTAAATATTTAGACTAAATTTGACAAAAATGCCAGACCTGTCGATTGACAAATTTAAAAAAAAAAAATGCTAAGAGACAGCAAAGGAGGCTCAAATGAATGGGAGATTCCCTTTGTACACAGACGAAGAGATCCAATACTGTTAAGATGTCAGTTCTCCCCAAAATGATATATATTCAATGCTACCCCAGTCAAAATGCCAGGCACGTTTTGTAGAAGCTGATTCTAAAATTTATATGGAAACCCAGAGGATCTAGAATAGCCGTAACAAGTTTGCATAAAAAAGAAAAAAACTGGAGAAATTATACTAATTGGAGGATTTCAAGGGTTAATGCAAATCTACAATAATTAAGACAGTGTGGTATAGAATGAAGATAGACTAATAATTCAACAGAACACAATAGAGAGTCCAAAAATAAACACACACATGTGTTCAATTAATTTTCAGAAAGGCTGTGAAGACAGTTCCAATTCTAGGACATTCTCTACAAACGTGTCGGAATCATCATCTATCCCTGTGCAAACACTATGAACTTTAATTCATATATTGCATCACACTCAAAAATTAACTCAAATAAATCATAGCCTAAATGTGAAACCTATGAGAAAACACAGAAGACAATCTTTGTGAATTTGAGTTGAACAAAGATTTCTGAGTTTTGGTATTGAAATGCAATCCATATGAGAAAAATATGATAAATTAAACTTTTTCAAAGTTAAAAACTTCTGCTGTTCAAAATGCACTATTAAGAGAAACTAAAGACAAGCCACGGACAGATAAAATGTTTTCAAATTACGTACCTGTTACAGAAATTGTATTCAGAATAGATAAAGATCTTTCAAAACTCAATACTAAGAAAACAAACAACCGAGTTTCTAAAAAAGGGGCAGAAGCTTTGAGAAGGTACTTGATAAAGATATTTGAATGATAAATAAGCACATGAGGAGATGCTCAATATTATTAGCCATTAGGGAAATATGAATTAAAACGGCACTGAGACGTCACCGCACACCATTCAGAATGGGTTAAAATTAACATGACTGCCCACACCAGGTCAAAGGAGGACGACGGGGTGCGACTGAAATTCTCATACACTCTTGTTGGGAAATGAGAACACAGTCGTTTTGGAAGACAGTTTAGCAATTTCATAAAATGTTGAACACACACCTGTCGTAGTGGATTGGATGGCGGCCCCCCAAAACATATGTCCCCATCTTAATCCCAGGAACTGGTGAATATGACCTTACAAGGCAAAATCCTCAGGACCTTGAGGAACGGAGCACGTCCTGGGTAGCCCAGGAGGGTCGCGGCTGATGTCAGCATCCTTAGGAGACGGAAGCAGGGAGGAGGAAGAAGGACCGCGGAAGCAGAGACTGGGGGTGTGGACGCAGGGCACGGGATGCTGAGGGACAGCAGGAGTGGGAGGGGCCAGAAGGGTCCTCCCCAGAGCCTCTGAGACGCCTCGACTTTGCACTTCCAGCCTGAGAACTCTGAGAAAATACATTTTTGTTGTTTTAAGGCACTGGCTCTCTGGGGGTTTGTTACAGCTGCCCTAGGCAAGTAAACCACCTACCACGGGAGCCAGCCACCCACTCCTATGTATTTTCCCAAGAGAAATGGAAGTCCAGAGCCACAAAAGGTCTCGTATGTGAATGTTCAGAGCAGCTTTATTGAAAGTCATCATGACAATGAGAATTTTGGGGGTGATAAGTGTGTTCATCACCGTGATGGTGAGGATGAATTCATGGTGTTTACTTATGTCAAAATTTAGGAAATTGTCCAGTTTATCCCATGTCAAAATATCAGAGTAAAGCTGTTTACAGATATTTTAAAAATCTCAAAATACAACATCTTAGTTTTGTGAATAAATTACAGATAAAAACAGGGAGAACGGTAATGGGGTATGTGTCCTGGATGTAATAATAATACATAGTATAAAATTGTATGTTTTGTTAACAAATTAGTACATTAAGTTCTTTGGAAATATAAGTCCCAGTTTTGGGTGCAGGAATCTTTGATCTCCTCCCACTAAGTCATTAAACTTTTATGCTTGCCTAGCTTATCTCTACTTTAATTTCTATTGCAGGAAATAAAGAAGGACGAGACCACTGAATTTTAGTTAGAACGAATACAGGGACACTGATAAAGAAATGCAAAATGCTGCAGAAATGTTTCTGTTGTGGCTAGTACCCTGCTCATCCACTGAATGATGGTTGTAAAGAGTATCTACAATGGAAAAGAAAACGTACTTCAGTTTGATATTATACTTTTTCAAACCACTAAACATCCTGATATTAATCAGTATGTAACTGAATAAAATATTCATAAACATTTAAAACTAATCTATCTCATAGTGTATGAAACAAAAAAAAAGACAAAATTAAACAAGAAAACAACTTTTGTATGAATAACCTTCAAGAATTATCCATGCTTAAAGAAGATGTGGCACATATATACAATGGAATATTACTCAGCCATAAAAAGAAGTGAAATTGAGTTATTTGTAGTGAGGTGGATGGACCTAGAGTCTGTCATACAGAGTGAAGTAAGTCAGAAAGAGAAAAACAATATGCTAACACATATATATGGAATCTAAAAGAAAAAAAAAAGGTTCTGAAGAACCTAGGGGCAGGACAGGAATAAAGATGCAGACGTACAGAATGGATTTGAGGACACGGGGAGGGGGAAGGGTAAGCTGGGACGAAGTGAGAGAGTGGCATGGACATATATATGCTACCAAATGTAAAATCGATAGCTAGTGGGAAGCAGCTGCATAGCACAGGGAGATCAGCTCGGTGCTTTGTGACCACCTAGAGGGGTGGGATAGGGACAGTGGGAGGGAGACGCAAGAGGGAGGAGATATGGGGATATATGTATATGTATAGGTGATTCACTTTGTTATAAAGCAGAAATTAACACACCATTGTAAAGCAATTATACCCCAATAAAGATTTTTTAAAAAAAAAGAATTATCCATGCTTAAGTAAAGTGGTGTATATATATGATTACACAAACTCTTGTTTACTTTCCTGTTCTTGTAAACTCATTTTACTAATACTGCCTGCAATTGGGATTAGAAAGATGTTTGGAAAAGATTAAGAGGTTAATATTTGCAAATCTCCTTAATGGCATAAAATGTCATATAAATGCTAATTTTCTTGGGTATTTACTAATTCTAAAGCAAATCTCAATAACTCCTTGCATTTTAAAAAAGCTTCTTAACACAGAAATTCAGTGCACATTTTCAACATTAATGGAATCTGCAAGTGTGCCTAAGAGTAGAAAATGAGTGTATTAAACCCGTTCTCGCAGTGCCTGGAGTACGCTGTGTAGCTAACAAGGCAGCTTTGGAGATTATTAATCCCTATAAATTATAAATGTATCATTCACTATGTTGGGAAAGGAACGTACTTATTTATGCTCTAGAAAATCAGAGTGATTAATGCACCATCCTAGACTGCAGAACTAGACTTTTCATGATCTTGATTTATTATTTTATTTGGTGATATAGTTTATTTTAGTGGTTAGGCAGAAATTTAGACTTCATTGATTCAAGCCATTCCATTGGTGTTATTTTTATAAAGTTACTTGCTTTTGGTGATGTTTAGTTGTTTATTTCATTACTAAAAAAGTAAGTGGATATATTTTGTGCATGTGTATGTATTACATTGTGTGTATTGTGTAATATCCACAAGGCACAATGTGCTGAAAATAAGCCTTTTCCTATTCCCTGTTCCCTAATCATGGCTTCCTTTCTCCTCTGATTCCCCACACAAATGGTCATTTGCTGCACACTTGGTTCTCCACTTTGGTTGTGTGCCTGTCAATGTATCTTGTGTATCTTTCCTTATTACCACGTACAGAACAGCCTCATTCTTTTTAAGTGGCATTATATGGATTGTAACATAATTTATTTAATTAGTTCCTGATTGATGGGCATTAATGTTGTTTCACATAATTTGCCAGTGCCGCAATGCAGCCAAGAATATCCTGTGTGTAGGTGCTTTTTCTGCATGCTTCAGCGTTTCTGGGCTATAAATACCTAGGAGTTCTGCTAGCTTGTCTGTCTTGGGTTTTGATGGCTCTGACCAACCCCCAAGAAACTAGAAAGGAAAAGGGAGTGAACTGAGAAACATGTGGAAAACTGGAGGTGTTTCTTTGGCCTGAAAGAGAAGGCAGCCCGCGGCCGTGGGCGGAGAATCAGACGGGAACAGCCTGGGGGGCCTGACCCCTCGTCCCTGGCAGGGCCTGGGGACAAGCAGTGCCCTTCTCCACACCTGCTGGAAGCCTGGGCCTGGGTCTGTGTTCAACCACTGTCCCCATGATGTTTTGAAAGCATAGCTACTGTGCAGATGGATAGATCTGTGGTTGCCAAATACAGATACTGTCACGGAAATACCTCTGCTCTACACATGCCTCAGTTTTAAGTCTGACACTTCTTCGTATCACGATGAATTGCACCTCAAGACCCTTTCCTGCCAGCATTAAGTCTGACACTTCTTCGTATCACGATGAATTGCACCTCAAGACCCTTTCCTGCCAGCAAAATGAGGACGTGTTCCGATTACTCTGAACCTCACAATGGAAAGGGTCAGGGTCCCACCTCTTTTTTCCCCAAAATGTTCCTAGAACCACCTTCCGGTATGCTACGTCCACCATCCCTGCTCTGCCCCCTAAGGGCTCTTAGGCAAAGCAGCTCTGCCCAGGGGTGAAGACCTGTGCCATCCTACCCAACTCAAATCCGCAAAATTAAAGGTGAACACACAAGTGTGACTCTTCTTCAAGCTTTGTGCAGTGGCAGGATAGTAGCCAGTGAGGTTTATCCGAGGTGCGATTATTGCTAATTGAAAAGACAGGAATTAAGGAAGAAACAAAAAGAGACAGAGAGAGAGAGAGAGAGAAGGAAGCAAAGGGGGAGGTGAAGGAGGTGAGGGGGGAGGGAGGGAGAATTCCAAGGTGATTTTCTCTTTCTACAGATTCAGAGAAATGTAGGACACCTTTGGTAAACTCTCTACCAATCTTTTCTAGCACTGGAGGAACTTTGCACAGAAGTTTCATGCTGATTCTGAAAATGTACTTCTTCTTGTTCTCTTTGGTCTACTTTTAGATCCTGTAATTTGCGTATCCACTTAATTACATATAAATTAGATGTTTTCATAGTCAATGCAAAGTCCACCATACAAAGAACATAACCCAAACAGAGAAGGTCACAGAGGGCTTCTCTTGGCACAAATAAAAATTGACCCAGTCATGCATTTGACAGAGAGAGGCATCACCGATAAGGGTCTTTGCTCCAAAGATCATGGGACAAAGAAATTCAGCCGGAGCGGTGGGGAGGGAGCGTTTCCTACCCCAGAGACGACAGCTGCCCGGAAAGGAGACAGACAGCTGATGGCCACGTTGCTGGGAAGATTCAGCAGCCCCACAAGTGAGCGCGTCTCGTCCGAAATGGGTGAGGCTTGGACCCACAGAAGCACACACATTTGTTTAGATCTTTCTGACAGGTTTTCCCTTCTCAGCTCTCCAGGGTGGCGTTGACTGGTTTTCCAGCGTCACAGCCCAGCCCGGCTCTTCAGTGTTATGCGTGCCTGTTCCCAGACAGCTGGCCGTACCAGATTCCTCTCCATTTACTAGGTTCTGTGCAGTTGTTGTACACCTCAAGCGGTGGCTTAAGTACCTATCCATATTATATGGTTTTCCCCACAAATACTAGAGGTCTTTCTAAAATCGAGATAAAACAAATGACCTTCGGCTGTTTTTTTTTTTTTTTTTTTTTTTTGGTGAAAAGGATAAATACTGAGGATTATGGTGACCTCTGTCATTGATGTAGAGATTGTTTTTAATGAGAGAAGTACAGCATCCTGCCTTAGTTATTACTCCTGGCATCTCAGTAAATGAGTTAAACTGAAATCTTCATTTGAAATGAAGGTGGGAAATCTGAATTGTACAGATTAGCAATTAGTGCAAACTCATGCAGCAAATTGGTGAAACAGCTGAAATTCAAACCAGGCTCCGAATAAAACCACTTTGAATTTCCCAATAAGTTACATAAGCTGCACAAATAAAGAACGCGTAGATATTCTTTATGTAGATAGATAGATAGATAGATGATAGGTAGTTTGAGAGATAGGTAACAGATGTTAGAAACAGGCAGATGAGTGGTAGATACATAGATGATAGATAGATAACATAAGATAGATAGATGGATAGACAGATAGATAGATAACATAAGATAGATAGATGGATAGACAGATAGATAGATAACATAAGATAGATAGATGGATAGACAGATAGATAGATAGATAACATAAGATAAATGATGGATAGATAGATAGATAGATAGAAGATATACACAGAGAGACAGAGAGAGAGAGAGAGGGAGAGAGAAAGAGAGAAAGAGAGAAAGATACTGCAACAAATTCAGCTGTGGTAGTCCTCGTTACTAACCTGAATTATAAAAGCGGATCTCAGGTTGTGTGCCCCGTGATTTAGCTCTAAGGAGAATTAAATCTCTGCTAAACAGTGACGTGCATGAGTTCCTCAATGCCAGCATCTGCAATTATTTTTCTCTTTTTTGTTTTAACCCTATATTTTCAAATATTCCATGAGAACTAAAATATCGACTATAAGTAATTCAGGATTTTCTTTGTGGCATATTAAACCCACGAAGACAGTACAATCATTTTAAGTTTCGTAATAACTATATTCAAAAGTACTAATTTTGTTCTAAGTTACATTTTAACGTGTAGAATTTTCATTATTATTCCGTGGTTATATTTCAAATATTCTTCTTGATTCTGTTAACTCAAGGTGACTTAATAAAATGCTATTTAGGTTCAAACCTCTTGAATTTGTTCAGTTTTACTTTGTTGTTAATGTTTAATTTTATTGCATCTTTTCACCACTTCCTTGGCTACGTTCACTGTTTCCCCACCCACCACCTTCGACAACCAAAAATTAATTTTCTGTTCCTGAGTTCAGTTTTTTTAGATTTCACACATAAGCATTATGGCCCTGAACACTGATTCTTTGGAATCTGTTGAGAGTCCCTATGTTCTATAACAGCCATAGCGATATTCTTGTACATATTCCATTCTGCTCAAAAAGAATATGTGTTCTCCAAAATCTAATAGCCTGAATATAATATTCGTATTATTTAATCTCCAATAGCTCTAATGGTGGTTTGCCCAACTGGTGTCTTTCTTGTAAGGGTGAGTTAACATCACCATGAATTTATTATTTGTCTATTTCCTCCTATATTTCTTTTTGATGGTGTTTGATATATTTTTAGGCTATATTTTTAGGTGGATATGTGTTTAAGACAGGCCACCTGTGATTTAGTATACACACACACACGTCTCTACCTTGTTTCTAATGACAAGGATCATTATAAAAAACATTTCATTGTTTTAAAGATTTCAGTTATATAGTGTGCTAGGAAGAAGCTGGTACCATATATGCAGAAATTGTTTTCTCATATGTACCATGTTGAATAACTCAGTCTCTTTTAATGACAAATATTTTAAAGCCAGGCTCCATTTTTGCAACTATAGCCATAAGTAGGATTTCAGATTTTCCGTAGTTCTTGACTGCTAAAATTTTCACTTCCAGGTACTTGAAGATGTGAGATGGGTGATGTTTTCTTGTAACGAGGTTTTGAGTTAATAAAAGATTTACCAAATGTTTTTCTACCAATATAAGTAAATAAACCAATAAAACTCCTGTTTTCACAAAAGTCTTATTTCCAGGAAGAAGAAATAAAATGAGCATCGTGAAATTAGATTCAATAAATGTTGTTCTACAATAAAGTCTTTTTACTGAGGCTTGTGTGAGACCTCCAGACACTTGTCAAACCTGCCACCCTAAGTATCACCAGCATGACCTGCAGATGAGACAAAGCTGAGGTTATGATTATATTTTCTGCCGTAAAGGAGAACACCATCCCACAGAGTGTGGTGAGAGCCTCAGAGAGGGAAGGTTAAGTGCAGAATTCATTGAGAATTGAAAGTCTGATTTACAGCACACCCTTCACAGGGGTCAGTTGATTAGGGTTGGGTAAGGATCATGATACTACTCTCCAGGATTGGTGGAAACGGAAAAGCCAGGTCTCTGAGATGAGAGATTCAAAGTCTTAAAAGGAACAAATTGCCTACTGATGCTTCCCTTGAAGAGTTTTATGGGTCTTGCCTCAAGTTACTGGAATGAACAGTCAAACCATTTGCTAGAGTTACAGTTTCTGGAAAGAAGTGCCGTTGAAGACAGTCTAACAGCAAAGTCACACCAATGCAAAGTAAGTTGTGTGCAGGCTGAGTGTATGAGGGGATGGTTTACATGTCCAAGTTTGCTCCCTTGCTACCCTCTATATTCATGTCTTTTCATGACAATCTAACTTGAATTCA
Source organism: Balaenoptera musculus (assembly GCF_009873245.2). Classification (NCBI taxonomy): domain Eukaryota; kingdom Metazoa; phylum Chordata; class Mammalia; order Artiodactyla; family Balaenopteridae; genus Balaenoptera; species Balaenoptera musculus. The sequence goes on along the minus strand of NC_045801.1, from coordinate 79,932,786 downwards.
TTTCAGACCATATTAAAGCCACTCATCCTCCACTTTGGTTCTTTCGTGACACAGGAGATCTTAACTTCAATCAGCAAGTTTCCCTTTGAACTTATGCTTAGAGACCCATGACTTCTATGTGCCTGGTCACCAGAGCCACACACGGAAGTACCCTTAGACTAAGACACGTGTCAGGGCGTCGTCTTTTTTTTCTTCTTCTTGGTGCAGATCCCCTGCTGCACACCTGGGGCTCTCGTACACCTGTCCCTTTATTACCGAATCCAAGCTCGCTCCGCTCGCTGCACAACAGGCCAATAAATTGGAGACGAGGTGTTGAGGCAAGGAACACGACTTTATTCGGAAAGCCTGTGACCGAGAAGATAGCAGACTAAAGTCTCAAAATACCATCTTCTCTGGGTTTGTATGCCAATTTCTTTGATAGCACAGAGAGGGGGAGGAGATGAGGATGTAAAGTAAAAAGGCCGTAAGTTTTGCAAGTATCCCCTGGAATGGCCAGCCTCGGGGAGGGGATGTGTTAGTTTCTTCTTTCTTGCAGCCATCCACAGGTGGACAAGGTCCGGATGTTTCCCTGAACAAAGGCACTTTGGTTTAACATTCAGGCAGAGGGCCAGGGTTCCCCGAGGCAGGCCATTCTGTATAGATAGTATCCTCTCAGTGAACAAAAGCAGCGGAGAGTGAAGCTTAAAGTAAAAGAAACAGATCCAACATGGAGTCAGATTTGGCTCTTCCCTGTTACCCCTTCACTTGCCCCTGAGGCTCTGACCTCATGCGGGTTCCCCATGTGACCTCCTCTCCTCACTCGGAGCCCATGTCCCAGGACCCACCAGTGACCCCTCTTCTCTCCCCTGAACTTCCCACGTTTATGCCTCGATTTGCTCCTTTGATCTCCAGTGTTTCATTGTCCACCATGTGTTCTCTTCCATTATAATCCAGATACACCCACCATATCCATATAAAATCCAGGATAATTATCATCTGTTTTTTCACCCTAATTCTCTGGATCCTGAGGCTTATCTCACACTTTGAACAAGTGCTGATTTAAGAAAGACGTTATCAGCAGATCAGATGAAGTTTTTAGGGGGGGAGACTAGTGTGTTTAGAGTTTTTGTGTTTTTAGTGCTGTTGAAATGAAACATTTGGCTTAAAAAACTTTTCAGCTTTTCAACTAGTCACACTATTCTGTCAATAAATATCAGATGTAAGTGTGACCATTTCCTTATTCAGCTTTTACACTTTCTACTTAATAAAATCCCAAAACACATTGTTGGGGTTCTTAAATCCATCATTCTGAATTGCTCAGAAAGTAATGTAGGACTTCCCTGATGGTGCAGTGGTTAAGAATCCACCTGCCAATGCAGGGGACACGGATTCAAGCCCTGGCCCGGGAATATCCCACATGCCGTGGAGCAACGAAGCCCGTGCACCACAACTACTGAGCCTGCGCTCTAGAGCCTGTGAGCCACAACTACTGAGCCCATGAGCCACCACTACTGAAGCCCGCGCACCTAGAGCCCGTGCTCTGCAATGAAAGAGGCGACCACAATGAGAAGCCCATGCACCACAAAAAAGAGTGGCCCCCGCTCGCTACAACTAGAGAAAGCCCACACACAACAACGACAACCCAAAGCAGCCAAAAATAAATAAATAAAATAAATTTTTAAAAAAGAAATTAATGTAAATATTTTATTTTTATAGAGAAGACAGGAAAAATTGTTCCTTATACTCTGCATCAAGAGGGTGTTGACTCATAAAAGAGTTCAGGTTTATGGGAGCTGCAGGCAACTTAGCTCCTCTGACCCCCATGGCAGCCAAGTGGAGAAGGTCAAGGCCGTGATGATCTCTTCATGTGACAACTCCACACACAAATACAGCTTGGCACCTGAGCCACTAAGTGATTCGTCCAAATTCCCACAATAAATATTTCCCAAATGAGGACTGTATAATAAATACCTGTTTAACAAATTAAACACTGTACAGGATCAGGACCATATATTCTTCTCATTGGAAAACTGTTCTCCAAATTTCAAGAATTTCCCTTCACAGGCAAAAAAATCCAAAGGAGGAATATAATCTGTTTTTCAGGATTTAGATTACTTTGAGAGGCTTAGAAGATGTTTGGAGAAGAATATTTTCCCCTCAATTTGATGTGGCTTGGTTTCTTCAAATATGCTCAAGTGTATATATATATATATATATATATATATACACATAATTTCTCTTTGTTAGATGAATGGCTCCATTAACATCCTAAATATTAGGCAAATGTCTTCAATTCTGTGAAATTGTAATGAATAAAACAATTAAGCTCTTTAATCCGCTGCCAAGCCAGAATGTAACATAAGATTTTTTTTAATTCTACCATTGTTTACTGTCATGCATCTATGTGTCTTCACGTCTAATTGCTATTGCCTCATTCAGAATGCATTACTCAGTTTATGTCCGGACATAATCAGCTTGGCATTTTCCCTGGATGTGCTGGGTCACATTAAAAAACAATTATAGCAACTCTGTGATAAATATTTGATATTCCAGGATCGTGTATTCATAGCATTGATCTAAAAAGCTGTTATAAAAATAAACTTATGCCTCCAAAAGTATGTCACTTACAGCTTCAAAAGAGTAGCCATTATCCCCCATCCATTTATTATTTATAGTAGCTGTGTGCACACCACTCTGAAATTACTAGAAGGTAAGTGCAACCGTTAATGACTCAAGATGCTTAAAAATATCTCTGCAGAAGTTAAACCACTTAAGTGTTTTTCCCTTGAAAACTTGTAAATATATCTTTAGAGTGAGATTGATTATGTGTAGCTAAATTTGTGGATTATGATAAGGAAATGGCATCACCTATCAACATCACAATGCAGAGGTGGTATTAAGAGTGCCAGCCGTGGAAGAGAAGCCGTGTGTCTCCAGAGGATGACCTGGCATCACCTGTGGTTCCACAGAGGAAAGGTCTGGCGGGCATTTGAGGATGAGGAAGCTGGCACCAGGCGGGGAACTCGCCCGGCCGCCTGCACCGCCCTCCTGCCGGGGAACCTGCTGGTCCTGACACAGAAAAGCCACCTGTGCAGGAAATGAAACAGGCGCCCAGGAACATACTAGTGGATCTGACACTTTGAGGCCTGGTGAAAGTGAAACTTGTGGTCCAAAGGGGAAAAAGGCTGGTTTTCAGTTCACCAGAATTATCACACGTTTCTTCCCAGGGATCTGCCCCCGGGTCACCTGTGGACAGAGCTGTCAGGGAGGGAGGGGGAAGGACACAGGCAGAGAAGGCGCCGGGCCTGGGCTGCGTCTGATGGAAGCAGTGACTGGTGTTAAGGCGTTATTTCTGCTTGTCCCCTCCTCGCCACCCCCCCCATTCAACTAATCTGCTTCCCGAGCACCTACTGCATATCAAAGTCGCAACTCAGCTACCAAAGGAAAGGGACCAAGGAGGCTCTCAATCAGGTTTATGCCTCCACCCTAATTTTATGTCTAATAACGTTATCTTTTACTCACAGAGCAAATGTCTTATTGATTCTCTTGAGCAATTTTCAGCCTTGAGTTTCCTTCACCCGTTTCTACAGATGAGTCTGAACATAAAGTCGTTATGACTCAGGCCGCGTGGGACTGGATGGGGCTCTGATGCTCAGACGTGATCCACGGGAAGTAGAGTCATCTCAGTCCGACAGAGAAAGAGAAATATCACATGATACCACTTATACATGGAATCAAAAAAAATGATACAGCTGAACTTATTTACAAAACAGAAACAGACTTACAGACACAGAAAACAAATTTATGGTACCAAAGGGGAAAAAGGATGAGAGGGCTAAATTAGGAAGTTAGGGTGAACATACACACCCTACTGTACATAAAATAGACAACAAGGACCTTCTGTACAGCACAAGGAACCCTGCTCAATATATGTAACAACCTAAATAGGAAAAGAATCTGAAAAAGAATAGATACATCTATATGTATAACTGAATCACTTTGCTGTACACCTGAAACACAATATTGTAAATCAACTATACTCCAATATAAAATAATTTTTTTTTAATTTAAAAAAATACAATGATCTCTTCTTCCCTGAGTCCCTGTGAAATGGTCATAACGAAGCTCCAGGTATGAGGTATGTTGCTGTCAGTATTTTTTAGTACATTTGGAGAGTGCAAATTCTGTTCTGACCGGTTCCCGAGACTGTGTTTGGGTGTCTCCTCTGAGATCTCGGGACTGCCTCCGCTTCGTGTAGGATGTGCTGCTCTTTCTGTATCACAAAGTAATGTTCCTGGGCGGCCAGGGCCACCCAGCGATGTGTGACTCACGACCCTCCCGTCCCACCTCACTTCTCTCAGGCCACTGTGGCCCCTTTTCCCTTTGCACCTAATTTTCTTTCTTCCAGGGAAACGTTTCTCTAACCTTGTTGTATGTGTGTCCTCGTTTTTACTCTTAGCTCAGAGGCGTCTAGAGAAGCTCTCCAAAGATGCCCAGGCTGCAGCCCATTTCAGATGACTCGCTAATACTTAGCATCAACTTGTTTACTTGACTTTGCTTCCCTCTCCCATGAGGATACAAGCACCATCACTGCAGAAGCATATTTATGCAGAAGCATAATCCCTGCAAGACTGTCGCTTTATTTAACTGGGTGCTGGGCTTTTATCACTGAGAGAGATCTTGACAGACTTACTTCCTTCAGTCTGGAATCTAGGACAGGGCCTGTCCCGTTCTTCGCGCTCTCTTTAGTCTTATCCGTTGCTTTATGAAAGCTGCCCGATCCTTGCCGGAGTTCATTTCTCTTCTGCAGTGTGTGTTTAGAAATGGCCAATGTTTGCCAAACACACAAGGACACTCACTCTTTCCAGCCACGTTTCCAGGCTTATAGAAGGGATATCGTCACAGCAGGTGGGCGGCCTTGCTCTGGTTATTTCAGCAGCAGATTACCCGGTGTTTCCACGCTGCGTAGACACACCTGCTGTTTCCAGTCTGTGGTAGCTGCTCCTTTTCTACCCTCTGAACCCTCCCTAAGCCAGTGCTGCATATTTGCACTTACATAGCAATGAATCTGTCATCTTTTCATGTGATATATTCTTGTCATTGACCGGGGATGAGTTTAAAGACATACCCAAAGAAGGAATTTTTATTCTTTAGGGAATTGTCATTGCCTTATATAAATGTTCCTTTATTTTGAACAGAGATAATGAAATTAATGGAAAGACACTATATTTATTTATATTTTTAATACCAAAACCATATATTTAAATCATATTTTAAAAGATATACAGTAAAATACCTTTTTGACTAATTGAAGGATGCAAAATAAGGTCCAACAAACCAAACAAATAAATACCAATCAATTATGCCTATATTACTTCAACTCTTTTATTCTACTTATTTTTCCCCAGAAAAAGGCGTGTGTGTGTGTGTGTGTGTGTGAGGCCTGTTTTGCTTTCCTATATGTCTAATGCTCCAGTATATCAATGCACCATGTTTTATTTACCCATCTGCATAGTGGCCAACTCTTTACTAGTTGATCACTTACTTCTTTACTTTTTTGTTCCTATTGCTCTAACAAACAGCCTCTGGATTCCTGTGCACCCTCATCCTTCCCTAGGGTGGCTCTAAGGTAGATACTAGGATTATAACTGTGGAGTTTTAGGATATGTCCAGTTTCAGTTTTACTGCCTTCTTCCAAATTGTCCTTCAAAGTGATATTCCAATTTACACCGCAGGCAGAAATACCAGTTTTTTCCCTTTATTCTATCACCAACAATTACTATTCTTAAGGGGTTCATTTATGTCAACAATAGAAAATGTTGGCTCATTACAATCTTACTGTCTAATATTCTGTGTATAATGAAATTGAGCAACTTTTTACTATTGTATCTGCCGTTTGAGAGCCGCTCTCTGTGAACTGCCTCTTCATAACGCTCGTCCAGTTCTCAGTTTCTTTTTATTTGATTGTTTCTAATTAACTTGAAATGCTATAAGACAGACTTATGATTATTTTGAAGTGTTTGTGTTACTGTTTTGTCTTTAATGCATGTTTTTGTGTGTAGACAAATTTCATATATTTAGTGTGTATGTATATGGTATATTTAACCCTTTTCAATGTAGTTCTATATATAGGGAATTCAATTGGTCCCAAATGATTTATTGGCGATTCTGTTTCTTTGAATATATCCTCATTCCTGCTGCAGCAGATGGGGTTGTTAAATCACTCACATAATTTGAATGCAGCTTCTCCAGAATGGGTGGAGTATTTGGTTGCATAATCCTAGTGGGATCAAAGCTAAGAAAAAAACAGAGCTGCAAAATAGTAATGGTAACAATAGTGCTGATAATAGTTCTTTGAAGCAATCCTATTGCTAGAGCTGGCGTTGGCACTTTTACTCTCATTCTTTGATTTCTGAGGTTGGGAGATGACCCCCCCTTGGCCTTGCCCCTGCCCCACCTGCACCAGGTGTGGGACGGAGCAGCTCCACCCCCTGGCCCCCAAAGTGCCTGCTTTCTCTCTGTCCAGGGTGAGCTCACAGGTCCAGATAAGGTAACACAAGCAGAGCACTGAGAAGGGTCCTGGCACCGACGGCTCGGTCACGCCGGCTTTCTGGCTGCGGCTATCACGGAAGTGGAAGAAGCAGCACCGGGTTCTGACCTTTGTAAAGAAAACCGGGATCCAGCAGAGATCGTGATCTCTGAGTATCAGAGGGAAAGAGTAAACTTATCAGTAACGAAAATAAATCGCGGTGATATTCTTATATGTTACATTCATTCGAGAATCCCTTTTCATTCAGTAACTTTATGAAGTCATGGAATTTTTCGAGTCTATTTTATTGACCCCTTACCTTTGCGTTTGACAGACTGACCTGACGGATGACTCCCTGCATTGAAGGAACGAGCGTCTCACCTCGGCTGTCTGGAGAAGCACGGGGAGCATTTTGGACTAAATGAAAATGGTGCAGTTACGGTAAGCTTTGAATAAAATTTTAAAAAACAACTGGGGAAAATTATGAAAGCTAATTAGAAGAAAGAGCTGCAGAGTAAGAGGGGTGAATGCTCAGTCTGACACTGGCTGGTGGGTCAGAGTCGGGTTGCACCTGAAAACCTTCTCAAGATAGAAAAGGAAGCTGCCGAAGAGAAAAACTGCTTTTCCTAGCAGGACACTAAGTGCCCTGTGACTTGGCAGCAGTGCTCTGTGTGCCACGGGAGCGGATGCTTTCGTCAGAAAGGTCTTCCAGTTACAAATCACATGCTCCTGGGTTTTAAAGAACCCCGAGCCGGCTTCGTGGGCTCGTGTGGGGAAAAGGAAATAGAAGTTTGCTTAACTTACCCTTCAGCCTAATGATTCAAGGGCCACAAGCCTGGACTCATAAGCTCTGCAAATGAGAGAGAATCAAATATACAGTGTACAATAAAGATAAATGGACATGATGCTAATTTTCTCCAGTTTTACCAACGTCACTAGTCAAAGGCAGATACAATATTTGCAGGCTTAGCAATGGCAGAGTCATTACTTTTCTGCAGGTAATTTATATATACTAGTTAAACAGAGATAAAAAAGCTATTATTTTCTTTGATGAAAAGTCTCCTAAAGTCAATATTATACTCTTTACAAAATTAAATTAAAAAATTTGAATTTGCCAAGTTCAAACATGGAATGGAATATTACTGCTCATATTAAGTAGAGCTGTAATCGTCTCTTCCACCAATTAATAGACACACAAAAATACTTGTATCTGACATGCCTGTGTGCTGTCACTGACCGTTAATTTTGAGAGTCTGACAACTACTGAAGACCCTGGTCTCTTTCAGCACAGACATTATTATCCCAAGACGTGGATTGCGTCTGTGCAAGAGAAAAAGTCTGCCTCCTTAATTCAGATTAAAATCCCTCACACACCATTGAACTGCATGATAGACTTAGGAGTAATACAGTAAATTTTGGTGTGGTTTGGTAGTCCAGTATGCTATAAATTGTTGTGAATCATGTTTTCAGTCAATAAGATAAGAATGCTTTATGCAACTGATACAGATCGAATGTAGTAGTAAATGTAAGTGGGTAGCATTTACACTCACACACCTGTACGTACACACCCACGAGAATCAAACCACAAGGAACTTGAAGTCCTTTTGAAAAGACAAAAGATACGTAATTTTCAAGTATTGAAAGAATCAAATAATCAATTTGATACTGTTTTTTCTATATGATTTCATTTAGGTTTGACCTTCAAACAAAATAGTAAAGAATCTGCTACCAACACTTTATGTATGAAAAATATTATTTCATTGAAAATACAATCAAATAGCAGATTTCTAAAATAGATGCATCGTCTGTTTTATATACTTATATTTCCATTTTAATCTCTGTAGCGTAACCAGTTACCTTCTGGTTGTGAGGATTATCAAGAAACTCAGTTTTCGTCATGATTCATTTTGGTTCTTCTTGCTAAAGGTACTAGTTTTGAAGAGATGTGTACCAGCCCTAGCCATGTCATGAAAATCAGTACTTCACCTTCTAATGTACAATTTTTGGTGTCGCGGCATATCAGGATCACAAAACCTGTCTCCTACTTCTGCTCCAGATCGTCACGGGCCTCCAGTCCCTGGGCTGGGAAGGAGGGTACAACCTGCAGAGGCAGGGACACACCTGTCAGGGATGTGGGGATGGCAGTACCTGCATGGCTGGATTTCTGTTGTGCTCTGACGCTGGCACTCTGTCCTCGAGTTCATCTCTCAGCATATGTAAACGTCAGTTATTTTCATCTGTGGATCTGAAATGACCCCCACCTGCTCTCCTCTCAGGGGTGTGACCATCAAAGCACAGACATCGATGTTACTGAGATTAGTCTGTCCTTCTCAGCCGACTGTGACCCTCAAATATGCACAGCGTGTGTGTGGAGCATACATGTTGAACTGTCAACTTATTAAAACTTGAATCGTATGGGAGACTGAACTAAAATATCTGCAGATGATGTAAGGTCGTCAATTTAGTTTAGAACAGGAATGCCCACCAGACGTCTAAGTGGAAGAGTAGAATTTTCTCAGTAGGCAATTGTATTTGTGTGCCTGTGAGTGTGTGGGGGGGGGGCGGGGGGAAGCATTTCTGTATATATATTTTTAATTTTCAGAACTCGAGGCAGACATTGGAGAGTTTTTTGCTTGTAAATGATAATGAGAGCCATTGAATGATTTGAGAGAAAGACATGGCACAGAACCTTGAGAAGCATGAACAGTTATGTGATAGATGAAGAGAAAAATATGTGAGGGAATGATAAAATATAACGTAATCAGAAACAATGAAAAATTAGAGTTTTGCATAAAAAGACTGGTCTGCAATGTTGAATTTTGCTGGCGTTGTATCAGTAAGGACAAGCCAGGCCATGCTGTGGTAACAAACAGCCCCAAAGCTCAGTGGTGAAACAGCAGGTGCAATATTCCAGAAACCAAGGACTGAGATTGTAAGAATCATGTCCATCACGTGAACTGGTGTGTGAAATACTGACCTGTCCTCACAATGTTCAAACTTACCTTCATGGGGCACAGTATGCTGTATACTTGTTCGATTTCTTGCAGTTACTTTTAAAAGTTGTCTTCATATCTGTTTCCACAATATTTAGAAAGTTATTGCAAGTGTGTTTATCGGCTCTTTTTCTGTTGTCAATAAGACCATTTTATCGTTACATTTTCTTCCTGGCAATTTTGGTATCTGACCCAATTCAACTTTTCATTGAATATAAATATATCAGATCAAATTATATTGATTAATTCTAAGGTTTTTAAACAATTCTTTTAAGGTATTTGGGACAACAGTGATCATCTACAACTTATAATTGTGCCTCCTTTCTGATGGATATGCCTTTTATTTCTATGTCATAATCTATTGTATTGCCTGAAATTCTAGGCCAGTATTAAATCATTATTTTGATAGAATATATATGCTTATTCTGATAGTTATTAGAATGTCTCCATTAGTTCAGTTAATTTTTAAGTATCAGTTTGAGGATGTATCATTCTATCCTTAGTAGTCATGCTTTTTTAATCAACATGAGTTTCAACCTCCATTAAATTCTTTCAGGAGCTGTTGAGATATCCATAGTTTTTGTTTATTTTAATTTTAATTTTATTTTACTAGTTACAGTTTACTTTTTTTATTGAAGTACAGTTGCAGTACAATATTATATAATTTATAGGTGTCCAATACAGTGATTCGATTCACAATTCTTAAAGTTTATATGCCATTTATAGTTATTATAAAATATTGGCTATATTCCCGGTGTTGTACAATATATCCCTGTAGATTATTTTGTTTGTACCTAATAGTTTGTACCTCTTAATCCCCTACCCCTATTCTGCCCCTCCCCACTTCCCTCAGTTTTTTTAATCCTTTGATTTATTGAAGTCACATCACATTTCTTTCCTGTTAATTTTTCAACCTGAGGACAATATTGCTTTGTATATGAATATTTAAAAATTAGTGTTTCAATCTCCTTTGCTAGTGGGAAGTTTACATTATTAACAATTTTCTTTAGTGACAAGCAGGAGTTACAGTATCTTATTCTGTCTTCTTGGTTGTTTCCTCAGCATTTATTACTGCCATTGACAATGTAGACTAGATTTTATTGCCTTCAGCTCATGTCTGATGGTTTATATACATGTAAACACTTCTCATAGTTCTAAATTCTAATATTATTTAAATATGTATTACTCAAACTTTACATATAGACATGTATCTTTTTGTAATTTCTTAGAATTTTTTGAATATGAACCAAAACTCTCTTCCTCTTTGAAATACAAGAAATAATTTGGGGGCTCCTCTCAATCTCCCAAATTCCCTAACTTCTACTTTTTATTGACAGAGATTTTTAGATTCCTTCCCCAACCCCCATCTCTCCTTCTTTCTCTCTCATTCTAAAGATGCCCTTTTCAGATTTAACTTTGACTTTTACCTCCCAAGTTTTCTTTAATAGCTAAAATTATGTATTCAATGTCTTCCAAGTGTATTAACAGAAGCAGTTTTTGTCAACATATCACTACAATTGTCAGGATATAAGATGATTCAAAATAAATGTCTCATATCCAATTTTATAAAAACACTTACATAATAATGACATTCATTATTACTATGACATTTGTGTTGCTTGGTTCACTACAAGGGGGTAGCATTTTTGCACAGCTGAGTAAAAAATGAAATTTACAAGTTGACAAATAGTATAAGGAAGTATTATGTGAAAACCAAAAAGGGATCCTTTGGTTAATAATTTTGGGAAACACTGGAGGAAGCAAAGTTAAACAGGATACTTCATTGTGGAACTTCTTAAACCCTTTATATACCAAGGTGAGTCTTCAGGAAAAAAAAATAGACCACAGTGCTTGCCAACTCTATTTAGATGTACTTTTTTTTTTTTTTTTTAACAGAACGTCTTGAAGGAACAATGTGCTGTGGAATCCACTTAAAATAATTAAAACAGAAACATTTTTGTTGATATTTAGCTATTTTTGTTATTGACTATCAGTTTTTAACCGAGTTCTCATTATTGAATCCTTAACATTTATTGACTTTTAATAGTCATTATTTTAATCATTTTAACAGTTTAATTTTTATTTTCGGAATGTTACGTTTGAAAATGAATTTCAACAAGACTGAATTTTTGAGAGACTACCTTTCTATAACTGCAACTTATTATTACAATCTTTTTGGCACTAAATTTCTGCGTTTTTTGGTCACAGATTTGTTGGCAAAAATACTTTTTCCTCTTCCTAGTGATTAGGGTTCTGCAAATTAACTGACAATAGACAGATTAAGAGGAGAAAAGACAAAGTTTGCTCGGCAATGAGTAATTCACAGAATAGCCCGAGTGTAAGGTTTATGTGTTGACTTAACAAAAGAAGGGGATGAGGACTTCAGTGAGACAGTATGAAGGTTCTGGTGGGCTTTCTGATACTAGCGGGCAGCTGATTTCACAATTCCGGATGTGAAGGGTCAGTCTCTCCCCAAATCACGAAACTCCCTCAGAGGGGGGGTCAATGGCAACTGTATTTTCATCAGATTCTTCTTAAGTTTAAAGTTTCTTTCTGTAGCTGCTGATTGTTTAGATGTTTTTACTTTAATTTTCATCCCACTTTGATGGGTTATAAATACCTTTGGGTTTCAGATTCTTGTTCTTTTATTTTTTTTAATGACTCACATGACATAAAAGGAACCAATAATGAATCACTTTGCTGTACATCTGAAACTAACACAACATTGTTAATCACCTATACTCCAATATAAAATAAAAAGTTTAAAAAATTGCATGTCAACTATACATAAATATAAATAAATAAATGCATACATATGCTGGTTCAGATGGTAAATTTTGTTATATGTATTTTACCACAGTAAAAAAAAAAAAAGGAACCAGTAATGAAATGAAATAAACACATGCCCAAAGAAGAACAAATGCAGGACTGAATAAGTCCCTAACAAGTTCACAGTTGATCTTGGTAGATTTACCTCCTCAGACTGAGTTCTGGGTGGAGATGGATTGCCGTGGATGTACCAAAGACTCTTCTGCCCACATCAGTGGGTTTGAGACAGATGTTCTGCCCTCACTGCCAGGTGCCTTGACATGAGGAAGATGTTATCCATCCTGGAAAATCCAGGTGGTTTGCTGTGGTCACCCCCACCCCACACTGAGGTGACTCTGCAAATCCCATCCTCCGAGTCCGAAGAGCATCGTTCCTCTGTCCCTGCTATGGTGGCAGAATTCTAACATGCTCCCAGGATAACTGTGCCCTCGTATACACGCCCTGGTAATTTCCTAACAGTGTGTGTAGGCAGGATTCATAAATAATATGGATCCCACACCTATGGTTATGTTCCATTGTTTGGTGGAAGGGATTCTGCAGATATAATTAAGGTCCTTTATCAGTTGGCTTTGAGTTAATCAAAATGAGATTACCCTGGATGGGACTGACCGAATCACATGAGCCCTTAAAGGAGGTTGAAGACAGACTCTCCTGCTGGTTTGGGAAAAACAAACAGCCGGGTTGTGAGAGGGAGGGGCATGTGGCTAGGGCCTGGGGGCAGTCCTGGGAGATGAGAGGGGTTCCTGGGCTACAGTCTCATGAAAACAAGGACACAACTGCAAGGCGAGGGATTCTGCCAACAGCTAGCAAGTCAGAGAAGACCCCCAGACTGGAGGAGGTCCCCGGTTCACCAACAGCTTGGTTTCAGGTAAGACCCTGAGGAGTTGCCTCAGCGAAGTCTCATCCAGACTCCAGACCCAGGAGAGCTCTGGGCTGATACATCTGTGTGTCTTGAGACGTGGGGTCTGTGGTGATTTGCAACAACGATGGACACGGAACACACTTGTCTCTGACATGGTCACTGAGGACTCCTTATGTGGCTGCACTCACTTACCCTTGAATCCTCCAAAATGTAGCTTTCAAAGTCAGATTGTGTCCGCACCTAATTGCCGTGGTTGGGGGCTATAGGGAGACCAGATGCTGACATTTATTGTTACAGATTTTCAGTCACTAACCAGTGACACCACAGGGTTGAGTTTTCTCTTTTCTTTTTCTCCCAACTGTTTTCTTCCCACTTAAGAGGGTGATTATCTCATTTGTTACCCATCATTTTCCTGAATGTGAGCAAAGTGAGGGCAGGACGAGACATAGTCCCTCTGCATTTCTGTTTCCACTGTGGTGCTTGTGCACACCTGTGTGGGTCTTTGTATGTGTGTGTATTTCTGTTTTTATAGATAATCCATGTAACCACATTAGCTTGTTTATTATTAGTGTTTACATGCTATACCTTTTTTCCATTTTTAAATTTTTCAATGCATCTTTGTCTTTACATGTAAAATGAAATGCTTTATGCCACACTTTTATCCATCCTGACAATCTTGCCTTTCAGCCTGGTGTGTAGGCTGTCTGCATTTAAAAGTTATTGCTGGGGCTTCCCTGGTGGCACAGTGGTTAAGAATACGCCTGCCAATGCAGGGGACACGGGTTCGAGCCCTGGTCCGGGAAGATCCCACATACTGTGGAGCAACTAAGCCCGTGTGCCACAACTACTGAGCCTGTGCTCTAGAGCCCACAGGCCACAACTACTGAGTCCACGCGCCTAGAGCCTGTGCTCCACAACAAAATAAGCCACTGCAATAAGAAGCCCACACACTGCAACGAAGAGTATCCCCCGCTAGCCAAAACTAGAGAAAGCCCGTGCACAGCAACAAAGACCCAACGCAGCCAAAAAAAAAGTTATTGCTGTCACTGGCTTCATATAAACCATTTTGACATTTGCATTTTATTTGTCCCAGGTGCACTTTGCTTCTGTTTTTCTCTTTGGAATAACAAGTTTTGTCTCCACTATTGGAATGTTACCTAAACTTCTCTTTTGTCTGTTCTCTAGGGTAACCCTAGTTTTTACAACAGGTGATTTAACTGATTATGTTTTACTTTCACCTAACATTTCATGGTATTATGATTTAATGTATAATGTAAGAACTTTTTAACAGCATATTATTCAATTTCCCACCCCTGTTTTTTGTGCTACTATTATCATACATTTTACTTTTCAGTTAATACAAAGTCCACAATACATTTCATTTATTTTTGCCTTAAATATTTGACCATCACTTTAAAAAATAAGAAAATATTTTTCTTTATATTTCTTTATATAGTCAACATTTTCAGCCCTTTTAATTGTTTTTGTGTTTTTTGTTTTGTTTTGTTTTCGTTTTAATATATTCAAGGTTTTATACAAAAGCATTTTCTTCTGCTTGAAGACCTTTCTGTAGCGCCAGTCTCTTGGTGACAAATTCCCTCAACTTTGTTTTCTGAAAAATGTTTTTCTTTTTTCTATTTTTCAAAGATATTTTCACATGGCATAGATCTAAATGACAGATTTTTTCCTTGTGGTACTTTAGAGCTGCCATTTCATTGTCATTAGGCTTCTATTGTTTCTGCTAATAACTTTGTAAATATTGTTACATTCGTCCTTCTACATGTTATGGATATTTTTCTTCTAGCTGTCTTTAGTTTTTTTCTCCTTATTACTGGTTTTCAGAAAATTAATTACAGTGTGTCTTGATATGTGTTCTTTTTTTGTCTTTTGAATTTTGATGAGCTGTGATTTCATAGTTTTCATCAAATTTGGACAATTTTCTATCATTTTATCTGCACATTTTTTTCAGCACTTCCTGCCCTCTGCTGGGACTCCAGTTCCACACGTCACTGAGTCCCTGTTCATTTTTAAATTTACTAATCCTCTAAGCTTTTCTTGTTCAGTATCTAATCTGTTGTCCCTTAAAGTACATTTTTCTTTACTTCAAATATTGTACTATTTATCTCTAGACATTTTATTTAACATCTTCAGTCTCTCTTCTCATTATGTTCATATTTTTCTTTAAACTTTCGAGCATTTAAACAATATTTATTACAGCTATTTTTAAATCCTTATCTTCTAGTTTCATCTTGCTTGTCCTTTATTTAGTTATTTATTTTTTGTTTCTATTAATTGCTTTCTCTCCTGCTTCTGGGTCATGGATCCTGCTGCTTGGAATGTCTAGTCATTTTTTATTGGATGTGGGACTTTTTGTTTTTTTAATTTTGAGCCCTTTCTTTGTTGTATTTGCTTACAGAGTGTTTAACTTGTTCTGGCCTGCCGCCGTTAAGTTACTCGTGTAACAGCTAAATGTTTTTCAGGCAAGCTATTAAGCTAAACCGAAAATAGTCTTTAGACCTGCTAAGCACTACTACTAAGTATAAGCCTTCCAGTTTCTACTAAAAGTTCCCCGTATTCAGTGAGGTTTCTCCACTCTGTCTGTTGGGAGTTGAATTTTTTTCAGCCTTTTGTGAGCTCTAAAAATTGTTCACCTACTAGATCCTTGGTTATGGTTCCTTTGACAGATTTTTCTCTGCCAAGACTTGTCGTTTTCCTCTCCACATTTACAGACTGGGGTTCAGCCAGGGACTTAAAGGGCACCCCATGGGGGCTGCTGGAGTTTTCTCTGCAGAGCCTCCTTTTCCCCTTCACTGTATCCCACAAAAGCTGGACACCTTGGGCTCCACGGAATGTCATTTCTACTCCTCAGCTCAGAAGGAATGCTCCCTTTTTAAATCTCTGTCTGCCATTCTGTCTAGACAGAAATCTGTCCTTGTGATGGTCAATTCCTTTCTCTTTGGAAGCACAGGTCTGCACTGTTTGTGGTCTTAATATCCAAAAACAGTAATTTCATATAACTTGTCTAATTTTATACTTTTGTGAGATGGCAAGTTAAAACATTTACTCTTTCACAGACAGAAACAAATTATTATCTTTTTATTTATTTTCTTCCTAATGTCAAAATAACGAGGGAATATTTATTTCATATTTACTCTCAACAGGGCAATGTTTTGTGTTTTATATGTTTCAAAGTTATTTAATATTATTTTCTCCATTTTCCAAACAAAATGACAAAACTTAGGCGTATAGAGCTTAAGTGCATTTTCTCTAGACCACATGATAAGAAAAAGCGGTGCCCCAGGATCTGATCCAAGGCAATCTGACTCCAGGGCCTTTACTCTGTCCCTCTGCTTACATTTATGTAAATTCCTGTCATATTATATATATTTAAATCTCATAGCTACCCTCTGAGGTTTATGAAACAGAAGTATATAACATTATGCCCATTTTAAAAACAAGTAAACTAAGCCTCAGAGTGATTTAAGAAACGTGTTATTTGAGTGGCTTGACTTTCAAGAGACTGACCTTTGTCATCCTCTGGTCACAACCTTTTTTTTCAGCTACCAGCCTGGTCCCCAATCCTCACTGAGGCTGCTGGTCACCAACATCAAGGACTTCCGTTCCCTGCCTTCTTCCCAATCTCGAAATCCCAGGGAAATAGTGAGGTGATGATGTGGTTAGTCCAGAGATGCCTTTTTGGTTCCCTAAACATTTCCTACATTTTTTTGTAATAGAGACTTCATTAAATTGCAGCTGAGGGTGACTTTTGTATCCTGCTGGGGGCTCTGACGGACAGATCAGACCAAAACCCAACAAGAAGCAAGTAGAATAACCTTTAGCAGTTTCCCAGAACTTGGCAAGGGATTGTGGTCATGAGTCCAGCTTGTGTGGGAGAAGAATCCGTATGTTTCAGGGTATCAACCACAAGCTGCAGGTGTACGGAGATCTCCAGCCTGTGAGGAAGAGCTGGTAATTCCAAGGCTTATCTTCAGACCCACCAGGTGACCACGGCATCAGTCATAACTAGAGAAATGAGAATCTCAAAACATGGAATAAAACTGAACAACTGCGCTAGGTGAAAGAAAGACAACAGCAAACATATAAACAAAATAAAACTCAAATCACTGAAAGCAGAAAATCACTGAGGGACTGAATAGGCAAACATTGAGAAGGGCAGAGTAAGAGACGCCCCGTGTCAGTAGCAGGATTTGGGGACTTGGCTCAACTGTGTTGATATTGGGGCAAGTAGGGTTGTCCTGGGACTGCCCCAGTTTCTTCAGTTTGTAATGTTCATGCCCACATCATAACGGCGCTCCGTTTCACTCTCATCATCACTCTAAAACAAACAAACAAACAAAAAAAAGTCACTCTGTATTTAAATGATTGATTCCCAGATCCTGTGTGTTTCTTGTTCTCAAGAGAGAGACAGTTACTGGTTCAGGCTGGTCGGTTCTCTGGACCATCAAGTGTCAGAAGGACAAGGTCAGAGAGCAGGGGTTTAGTCCTTGGACATTCAGAAGCCACTCTAACCAGTGGTGACCATGGCTTTGCAAGCCACGACAGAAATATTAAATGTTATCCTTCGGTAGACAGTACTGAAGACACATTGAGCATGAGTGCGGTGTGATCCAATTCTGATCCTGAGAAGCTCCCGTAGTAGTTGGGGGATGACGGATTGCTGCATGGAGAGACCCCTGCAAGGAGAAGAAGACAGCACAGAAATTTGGGGATGAGATCAAACAAGTCTACCTTAAGAAACTGGAAACAGAGAGAAAGAAAGCAGAAATATATTTGAACAAAATCAGCAATATTTTGAATGTAAGGATGAAAGATGTGGAGAGAGGAAGTCAAATGCAACTCTAGGTTTCCAGGCTAAATGACTGAGTGCATATCTGTACCACGAAGACCAATAAAGTGAGAGGAGACACATCTCAGGGCAAAAGAAAACATGCTCGGTATTGGACATGATAGAACTGAATGTTTCAGTAGACTTCAAGTTTTAGCTCAGAGAGAATCAGACCAGGTAAGAGCATAGTTCCCACTCCACAATAAGAAAGAAGCTGGACTACATACAGTTGATGACCAACTCAAAGACAGGCTGCAGAGCAAACAAATAACAGGTAAGGTGGAGAGAGGCTGGTTCCTGCAGAGGGAAGTGCAGCTTATCACATAGGCAGACATGCTGTTGAGCGTCATGTCAGCCAGTGGGAAGACTGGCCTGGACGTTTTTTATAAATCGCTCAAGACTGAGTGAGCACGTTAACCCCCTGGCTGTAGACACTGGGTAGCTCTTCCTCGGGGAAGCCTGGCAGGAGCTGGGCCCTGGAGGGTCACAGAGAATCCCAAGCAGCTCCGCCCAGCGCGCAGGCTGAGGAGAGACAGAGCAGCTACTGCCGAGTCTCCATCCAGCACTGCGACCTCTGCCTCCACCGAGCAGGGAAGGGCTTAATTCATGGGAGATGCACAAGAAAAGCTAGAGCCTGAGGATCACGGGTGAAGACGCACCGCCCAGGGGGGAGGGAAGAGAGCAGAAACAGTCACTCGTCCCGCCTGACGTCCAGGGAAGGGGCAGGGATGTGTGCCAGGGCCACGCTCCGTTTCACAGCATCTGCGAAGACTCGGGCTTAATCGGAACATTGGAAACAACCCCTGCGCCTCCCCTCCCACTGCCCCCGGCAGTACGGACACAAAGAGCAGCTGAGAGGGCTGGACCGTCCCCCTGGGGAGCAGGGCAAAGGGAGACCCGCAGCCCGGTGGAGGGACCCACAGGCAAACCAGGAGCAAACACTGGGGAAACCTGCCGTGGGAGTAGCTTCTTCCACGGCCAAGATAGCAGCAGCGCAGCCTGCCAGCTCCGGTGCCGGACCCCGCCCCGGCCCCGCTGCTGGTGCGCTGGCACACGGCCCACGCTGCGGTCCTCGCAGAAGGAACGGCTCCCGCACCTGCGAGCCTGGAAACAGTCTACCCCTCAGCATCGACGGTCCTGCATCACACGTATGGCTTTCAACCCAAAGTCATGAGGCATATCCCAAGAGAAGACAAAAGCACACTCTGAAGACAAAGCAGTTCCAAAATCAGAATTAAGTAACACAGATGGTGAATAAAACAGAAAGGGAATTTAAAATAACGGTGATTATTATGCAAAGGCTCTAATGGAAAAGGTAGAGAGTATGCAAGATCAAATAAAGGTAACTTGAATTATGAAAACGATAGGAATGATTGAAATGAAATGTTAGGAACAAAGTTTTAAACATAGAAACAGAAATAAAGAATGCCTTTAATAAGCTTATCAGGAGACTCTACACAGTTCAGGAAATAACCAGTTCACTTGAAGGCAGGTTAATATAATTTTACAAACTAAAATGCAAAGGACAAAAAAGAATGAAAAGAGAGAGAGAGAGAGAGAACCCAAGAGCCATGAAACAATATTAACAGTTTAACAAATGGGATTCTTAGCTGGAGAAGAGGGAAAGAATAAAGCATAAGAAATAGATAAGGAAAAAATGGCTCAGGAATTGAAAATTAGTGACAGACACCAAATCCCAGAAGCTCAGAAAACATCAAAAAGGATAAGTACAAAACAAACCACACTCTCTCCAAGGCATATTATATTTAAACTTCTGCAAATTAAAGACGAAGAGAAAATCTTGAAGGGGAGCTGGTGGAGGAGTGGGCATTACTCCTGGGGTTATTATTTTCAGAGGAAGGAAGATACAAATTATGGGAGACATCTCTTCAGAAAACCATGTGAAGAAATAAAGACATCCTCAGGCAAACAAAATGAGAGCATTGATTGCCAACAGACATATTCTATAAGAAGACTTAAAGGGATTTCTTCAGGAGGAAGCAGTAAGAAATAGGGGTACAAACGCTTCAGTGACTGCTGGAAGTTCAGGAAGACGGGGTGCTTGATGACAAAGATACAGAGCGGACTTTTGAGGGTGATGGCACTGAGTGGTACCCAGGTGATGCAGATGTACATCACAAGCAGAGAACATTACTGCAGGTAGTTTTTAAAATAATCAACCAGAATGTTGGGATTTTGACTAGATATCTTTTTTAAAATTAATTAATTAATTAATTTTTGGCTGCGTTGGGTCTTCGTTGTTGCGTGCGGGCTTTCTCTAGTTGTGGAGAGCAGGGGCTACTCTTCATTGCAGTGTGCAGGCTCTAGGCACATGGGCTTCAGTAGTTGTGGCACGTGGGCTCAGTAGTTGTGGCTCATGGGCTCTAGAGCGCAGGCTCAGTAGTTGTGGCGCACAGGCTTAGTTGCTCCGCGGCATGTCTGATCTTCCCGGACCAGGGATCGAACCCGTGTCCCCTGCATTGGCAGGCGGATTCTTAAACACTGCGCCACCAGGGAACTCCCTGGACTAGATATCTTAAGGCTAAAGTAAAAGAAAAAAATGTGTACATAGGCTGTGCACTCAACTCTATTTGGTAGAGTCCCATACTACTTTACCCTGTAGAACACATAAGTCAATACAGTACAGAGGATGGGATCCCAGTTTTTCAGTGTCAGACAAATAAGTTAAAAAAGAACAAAGAGGGAGGAGGTGCTAGAAGGAGCCCTGTGGAACTGGATTAGAGTCAGATGTATCAGTATGAACCCATGTTTATGTTAACATGTAAAAAGACAGAGAGATAGAAAAATAATTACAGACATATGTGGGTTAGTATACATACCTATACTTCTAGCTCTGTCACTGTTTAAGCCCAAAGAAGTGACACCACAGAAAAAATTAAAACTCCTAGAGCCCAGTTACTGTTTTCTAATACCATTCTTCAGTTAAAACAAAGAGGGATCCTTGGAGAAATGCTGATTCTAAGACCAGGGAAGGCAAAATAGAAGATGTGCCTGGAGCATGTTATACTGCAAGAAATTCAGGAGATGCCAAAAAATAACAGCAGGTGATGGGGCCACACCAAAAGGACACAGAATCAATATGAAAGAGCCCTCAATGGCCAACGCTCTACAAATTTGAGCAACAAAATAAATGATGATATTAGATTACAACCCAAAGGGTAAAATAAATATTCTTGAGTCCATACTGATATAAATAAATGATTGAATAAATAAATGAGGGAGAAGGGACAAGTTTTCCTTACAGGAGAATTGTAAATATTAACTTTGGAAGGAATAAGAGAAATAGAAAATCACTATTAGAAGCCCATCATCATAACAGCTGCAGCCAAGATCGACCAATAAATGCTAACATTGGCCGGCAAACCCTTAAGGAGAAAAAGGGTAGCTGGGTAGTATCAAAGCATCTCCCACAAATGTGTATTGTGTATTGCATATTGGGGTGGTTTTAACATAGGTAAACAGATTCTTTGATGTTGCTCTTTCCAGGAGGTGGGTCTTAATCCACCTTGGCTATGGCTGGAGATAATGACCCACTTCTAAGGAATAATGTCAGGAAAGAAGAAAAAAATACTAACTTTACAATGGAGGAACCAGGAGATGCCACGTCAGCCAAGCGTGTGTCCAGTGTAACAAGCAATAACTCATGCTGGCACCACACCCCTGAAAGCATGTAGGATGCTTGACCTTTGTGGTACGCGTCCCAAAGTTTGTAAACCCGGTTCAACTGTGAAAAACATAAGACACATCAAATCGAGGGGTATTCTTCAAATTATTTTGCCAATACTCTTCACAAGTATCTTCATGAAAAACATGAAAATTTTTTGAAAAAACTGCTTTGCTGAGTCTACTAATATATCATTACATACTGCCCGTTGACAGTGAGGTCTGATAACAAATTCTGCTTCTTTAATGTCTTGAGATGAAAACACCCGGAAGCGTTTATAAGGAGCACAGAAAAAAGTCTAGTTAATGCATTCCTGGAAAGTGTAAAAATAGGGATAGTGAGCAAATATATTTTCCTTACATAGGTATTAGTTTTGTGATAATTAAAAATTAAATTATCTGGCTAAAATTTTCCATTCTTCACCAGTGTATTTAATTTGTATTTATAGTTATACAATATGAAAGGTTGGTGTTGATTTTCCTTAAATCATAGCATAGTTCTCTACTCTCAGGTTAATCCTATGGGACTTTGTAAGTAGGTAACAAATTGAACCTGAGGGAGCAAATTTGAACCTAATATTACAAACAGTCTTAAGAAATTAGTCCTCTAATTATGAAACTTCCAGAGAATGAAATAAAATGTTAATGCATAAACCGTAATTCTGCACAGACAATAATTCTATAAAATTAAGCCTATTATTGGTCCGTCTATAAGACCTTAACTGGAGCCTGAAAAACTTTTCATAGAATAAACAAAACCTTCACGTGTACACAAAATCTGTGATTGTTCATAGCATCCACCTAAGTAATAGCCACGTCACCATTCTTGAAGTCGCAAAGTTAAGGAGATGGGAACCAGAATAGTAGTTGCTGGTGGTTAGGAATGGTGCATGAGAAAGGGGTGCTTCTGATCACAAAGGTGCAACAAGAGGGAGAGGTAAGTGGTGACGGAATAATTCTGTGTGTTGCTTGTGGTGGTGGTTACACAAATCCATACATGTGATAAAACGGCACAGAACTACCACTCACGTTCTACCAATGTCAGTTTCCTGATTTTGATATCGTAATTATGTAAGATGCGGCTATCGGGAGAAACTGGGTAAACGTGTACAAGACCTCTCTGTATAAGATTGCAATGTTTGTGAATCTATACGTCTTCCAAAATAAGAATATCAAAAAATAACCTAATCTACTACACGTTGCCACAGTTTTAAATTTTATCATTGATGACAACTTTCACACACTGAGTACAGAAAATGAAGCCTTTTTTAATCAGCGGGTATTTGTATAATGTTGATATCTATCATCCTGTTTCTTCTTTGTTTCAATTCTTTCATTCCACAGATAAATGGAGCGTTCAAGGCATAACATTCAAAATTGTTACTGGCTAAACAATATTGGTTTAGTGAAAATCCAACTTTGAATAACTACTTAGGGCAGTGACCAGCAACAGATACACAGGGAGACCCTCACGTCCTTGAGATTCAGGGTGTCTCCTGCTTACAGCGCTTTTCAGCTCAGATCAGCCACGTGCCAGGGGCTCAAATGCAGTGTGCGGGCAGCAGCTGCCACCCTGGACAAAGCAGATGAGACCCTCCATGAACGTTGCCACCTTCCCCTGGCAAATGTTTCATGTCTGATTAAGAACAGCTATGTTTCTTCAGAAAGGATAAGCACTTAGCTTCTGCATCACAGCCCGTGCCCGGCAGGCGTGGGTCACAGCCCTCTTCCTTCTGGGCCAGGCTTTGGTCTTAGAACCTTCTCGACTCCCCTGCAGCAAGTTGTTCGGAGGAGAGACCTTCCCCTGAGGCAAGAGGAGCAGCCTGAGGACCCTCTCCCTCCCCGGCCTTGAACGGGCTGGAGACCTGCCCGCAGGGTCAAGTCTCCCAACGCTGTGCAGAAGGATGTTTTAACTACGATTGGTTCAGACAGCTGTCTGTTCCCATTCTTTTCTCCTCTCTCACGCTTCCCTCCGTGTTGGATGTTGCAGAGGCCAGCGGCTTCCAGGGGAGCTAGAGGAGCAGAGTCTGGGCTTCCTGGGACATGTTTATATGATTCGGTCACCTCCACTGATAGCCTTTGGTGGACTCTGCCATTAGAGTGTGAAGTACGTGAAGGCCCACGTTTCATACAACGCAAGTGTAAATCATGAGAGAGAAATTGCACTCCACCACGCTGGAGGAAAATCTGAGTTACCAGTCGGTTCCCTCCATGTGCAGAAGGATAGTGCAAAGTCGTGGTCATATGAGGAAACAGTGAGAGTGTCTGCAGTGAAAAGTTGTAGGAGTACATAGAGGTATATCAGGCCCTTCATGAATAAATACTTATTCTACTTCTCTGGACTTGGATGTTTCTACTGTTTAGCTTTTTAAAATTTGTAATTTGTTATGATTTCCTTTTTATTCTAAGTAGATATTCACTTTTAGATTTACCTTTGTAATCTCAATTTTGCTTCATTTTCCTTAGTGAAGGCCCTCCAAATTGCATAAGCCACAAAACCTAGATCTCTCCCACTGCTCATGTAAAATATTAAATTTGCAATATCTCTTTCAGTATGTTTTTAACCAAAACTTTACTGTGGAGAAACAAACAGACAAACCAAAAGAGGTCTTGCCATTAGTCACTAATTACAATTTGTTTCTGTATTTTTCTCTCTATTAAAATTGTCTTTGTGACTAATAGAAATGTCCACAGTTATTTAGAAAGAAGTAAAAGTGTGTCTAGAGTTGCAGTGTGTCTTCATGATTGTACTCATGCTGTAGCAGCTAATGAGCTCAGACAGTGGTGAGCTGGTCAATGGTCTCCTATTAAAAAAACCTTAATGTGTAATGTGAGCAGATTTCCATTGTGCAGATTCTCCCACAAGGGCCCATTGTGCATGCTAGCTATCGAGTGAGCTCTTGACTCTCCGTGGTCTGGTCCAGCCCTAGGACACCAGCGCTGTCGGGCTTCATGGAAGCTGCTGTTTGCATTGATGGAGAGACAGAATGATCAAGTCCCTTACCGCCCACATCCCTGCAATCATCCCCACTTGCATCTGTAGGGCCCACACTCACTGGCTGACCTTCAGTTTATGTCTCTGTTCTGTGTACAACATAAGAAAGTCAAAAATAGTAAATGCCTTTGAACAGCTGAATAGGAAAAATCCTCTGTGAGTGTGGAATATCCACGTTACAGCACGTGTGGTCACAGGTAGTAAATCCCCCCCGAACCGCTTGTGCTTCAGCTGAGAAAACACATCTCCCACCGCAGGCAGCCTGGAGACCACCCCACATTTAAGCATCACAATTGTCTGGACACCAAACATCAATTAAATATTTATTTTATTATTTTTTTCCAGTCATTTTTTTAAATTGAAGTGTAGTTGATTGACAATGTTGTGCTAATTTCTGCTGTACAGCAAAGTGATTCACTTATACATATATATATATATATATATATTCTTTTTTTAATATTCTATTCCATTATGGTTTAGAGTAGAAAGTGAGTCAGTGATTTCCAATCCATAAGGAAACTTGAAACTAGAGGTGGTACATAGAAAGTGCATAAGCATACATAAATATTTGCACCCTAAATTCAAAGCATTGTATGAGGATTGTTGACATTTTCTGCGGATCAGTTTATGTCCAGCACAAATGACCTTTCCTCTCCATTCTTACCACACTGTTTGCAGCACTCACGGAGTCTAAGTCAGCTCCCTAAATTGTTTTCCTGTCTCTGGTCTCCCACCTGCTTCCACCCCTGAGTACGGCATCCTCCAGACCTCCCCAGAGGGATGTGAGATGATTTCATGCCATGACCTCAGTTAAAATTCTTAAGGAATTCTCTTCTGAAATATATAGATTGAACAGCTAATCATTGTAGAAAAAGCCTCAATAATCCAGCCCTGAATTTCCTTTTCAGTTTCTCTTCTAAGTTCTCAGTCATATAACTGTATGCTTCACTTAAACAGAATTACTGCTAACTTAAAAAAAAAAAGCAAAGAGTTGTCACTGATATCTCTGTGCTTTTACCTGTCTTCGCCTTAACCTTTCCAGCCTATAGAACTCATCCTACTGTGACCGGGTATAATACCTCGCGAAGCATTTCTGAGAACGAGAACGTAGTTAAAACTCTCTCTCTCCTCGTTTGCACTGTGTGCTCCCCAATCCTTTATAGTTACCATGTAAGGACAATTTCACCATTTAATGAGGCATTTGAATTCCTCTGCACTGAACGCTAGTACAGCGTAGGTCATGTCTATTCATATTTTATGCCCATCACCCAGGTGTCCTGCTCAGTAAATATTGGCCAAATGAGTCAATGAATGTTGAATATGCCTGGCTGTCGACGTGACTTATACATTTCGCTCTAAAACGATATGTAAAAATGACCCTAAGCAATGAATCCAAGGCCAAGAAATGGTGATTTAAGCTAGGACATGTTATTTATCTCTTCCAGGACTGACGTCTTTGCTTCTTTTTATCTACATTGTGATTCATTTATATGCAATCATATGTTCTATAAATCTTACTAGTTCTCTGAAGTTCATGCATTGTATCAGATCATGGTCTCCAACTTTAAATATTTTCACTGTTTGTCCTTATGGAACCAGAATTCAAATTGTCTCTTAAGAACGCTTAACTTTGAAGAGGAAAATACTTCTTGTATTATTAGAAGATCATTGTTAGAAATACGGTAGCTTTCTTTAATAAGTCTCAGATCTTTTATGAATGAACAACTGTCCTTGCCCATCAAATTTTTATGACCCAATCATTTCATAACTTTGAAAATTTTAACTTGACTACCAATACACACACACACACACACAAATTTTGGTATAAATTTAAGGTCTTTTCTTATACTAATTTTAAGGGATAGTTAAATTATTTCACAACATAAATTTATTATGTGTTTCTGGGAAAATTATGATTCCTATTCCATCATTTTGAGAGCAGGAAGATGCTTTGGGGTAGATTGCTAGTGCACATGTCTACTTATCAAAGAAGGAACACTGACTAATGCATCAGAGTTGAGAGCAAATCCAACGTCCTTCAGTGATTTTGGAAATAAACACAGAAATTTAAAAGTATAAGGTAATAGAAAGTCAGGAGGCAAAGATTCACTTAGTTAAAGATACAAAACCACAAAATAATTCAAAGGACATCAGAGGCTTCAAGAGACAATATGAAAAGAGGATTTGTAAACACACTTTACAGTGTTGACTCACTTGATATTAGTTCCTAGATTACTTTCCATGAGATGACATATGTTTCGTAGTTTTAAATAGAGTGCATTCATGGTCTCT
Source organism: Balaenoptera musculus (assembly GCF_009873245.2). Classification (NCBI taxonomy): domain Eukaryota; kingdom Metazoa; phylum Chordata; class Mammalia; order Artiodactyla; family Balaenopteridae; genus Balaenoptera; species Balaenoptera musculus. The sequence goes on along the minus strand of NC_045801.1, from coordinate 79,905,777 downwards.
GATAATTACGTTGGATGCATTCTCTGTTTCAATTGTATTTTAAATGATCAAAGTCCAATTTTTCCCCATGTGACTGGCAGGACTTTTCCATCCCTTCCTCAGTCTGGACCAGGCACTTGAGTTCCTCCACTGTTTTCACTTCCACTGAGTTTGCTCACGTCTCTGTTGTGGCTCCTACACATTCTACTGTAATTTATCTCTCTGCAATTTATACTTCTCTCTTCACCACTGGAATGGAAGTCTCTTTAAGCTTAGGGATTGGACGTCAATTTACAAAACAAACAAAAAAAACAATCCTCGCTTGCTCTGTGTTGTTACCATGCTGGTGCTTGGTTCTCAGTAACTCTGTAATGAGGAGCCAATTAGCAAGTACCTTGTCACTTCCTGGAAGCAAAGTCCAGACTGAACACTGCGAAGGCCACATGTGGTCAACACTCAGCTTTGCACTGGAAGCGAAAACGACACAAGTTAGCCGCTAGAAACCCTGAATACAACGTCCTGGGCACACGTTGAATGCCAGGCTCACATTTACACCCTAATGGTGTTAGACATTCTTCTAAAAAAATGTCACTTCTGGTTTGTGTTAAGCTGCATATAGTAGAAAAGCACGGAGCTGGAAAGCGTTTGAATACTAGGAAACCTACCGGAAAGCAAGATCAGCAGAGCATGTTCCCTCGAGGTCACCGCAGTTTGAGGCATAAAAATCTGAAACACAAAGTGAGCCCTACACACACCTGAAAGCTTCCTGACACTAAGGAACGTTGTAACGAGAGTTTCCTTTCTTTTGCTATAAAGTGATAAATAATCACTTTTGAAATTAAATGTGAGAACATACTAGAAGAAACATACTTGGATTTTTCTGAGAAATTTCTCAATAAGAATGCGTTATAGGGGCTTCCCTGGTGGTGCAGTGGTTAAGAATCCACCTGCCAATGCAGGGGACACGGGTTCGATCCCTGGTCCGGGAAGATCCCACATGTCACGGAGCAACTAAGCCCGTGTGCCACAACTACTGAGCTTGCACTCTAGAGCCCACGAGCCACAACTACTGAGCCCACATGCCACAACTACTGAGCCTGCGCACCTAGAGCCTGTGCTCCACAACAAGAGAAGCCACCGCAATGAGAAGCCCGCGCACCACAGCGAAGAGTAGCCCCCGCTCAACGCAATTAGAGGAAAGCATGGGAACAGCAATGAAGACCCAACGCAGCCATAAATAAATAAATAAATAAATAAATAAATAAATTTTTTTTTTTTTTAAAAAAAGAATGCATTATGCAAGGACATTAATGGCAAGTGTAGACCGAGCTACCAAAATTCAAAGAATGTGAAAGTTCAAAGGGAGGTTTAAGACCACCTGGCAGAAATTTCAAAGTAATTGAACAAGAACCATTTCAAGGGCTATAAAATTCAAAAGGGAGATATAAAGTGGTGAGGAGTACAACTGAAGGTCTGTTTTTGAAAGCATTTCTCTGGAGAAAAAAATATTCCATACTCACCACAGGGAAGGATTAGAGCTTCTGTTTGTCTCACTTTATATCTAGAAGGACCACTAGCGGCTTAGCCCTGCATCTGCGGATGTGCTGGACTAAGGTCTGACCCACACAGGACAGATCCAAGAGATCGGAGCTGGGCGTTTTCTCCAACTTCAGGGAAGAGAGACGGATTCGCTGGGATCCTTTTGCACTCCAGAAGTCGAGGGCCAGGCATGCACGGGGTAAGTGGTATGTGGGACAGAGCCCGTGGACACCGTGTTAGTTTGTCCAGGAGGGCTGCCCAGAAGTGTGATGGGACTGGGACCGAAGGAAATGTGGCCCCAGAGGATAGAATTCAGAGGAAGGGTGTTGAGAGGTCTCCAGCAAGGGAGCCTCAGGAAAAAAAGCAGAAAAGCCATCCTTGTACCCGTGAGGGAAATAACCAGCTTTACACTTCTGCAGACTGGTGAGCGAAGGGAGTCATCTTACGACAGGACCAGTCAGGACAGAGTATTCTGACCCTTTATCCAAAGTGAGCGGCTCATTTGGGATGGAGGAGCATGAGAAGAAGGAAATGAGTGAAGATGCTTGCTTCTGGAATCACTGCACACTCCAAGGTGGAAGAAGGGCGTCTATTGAGACAATGACAGTACCTTAAAGTTACAATAGGGCTTTTATTACTTGGAAGCGAGCAGAAGAGTAATTTATGCCACCCCCAGGAGCAGGTTAAATAAAGACAAAAAATAAAATTAATTTCTAATTACATTTCTCAAGTTGTGCTTATTGACTATAGTACGTACAGTAAGCTTTAATGATTAGCTAGCTCAGTGATTGTTTAAATAATATTCAATAATTTAATATGAGATGTTTTATATTAAACAGAAAATGGTAATTCAGTTAATCATGTGATTTTGCAATACAAATTAAATCCAGACGAGCATGGGCATTTCACAAAGCAAGCGTGTGTTCGTGGGTTTCTAACCTGATTCTTTCAACTCTGAGCTCGGGAGCTGGTGTGAAGATACTGTTGGGCTCCCTGAGACTGTCTCCCACTGCACTGCTTTCTCTGGACTCCATAGATAAGAGGGAGAAGAAAAAAACCTTCTCGTTTTCCTTAATTTAAGTGGAGATATAGTTTATATGAGTGAAATTCAGCGATTCTAGGTGTACAGTTCAAGCAGAAGCAGTTTTGACAAATTCAAGTAAAGAAGAAATTAATCTCATCTCTGCTGTGTAGGCTGTTTTGCCCCATTATCATTCAGTGTTTAGATTTGTTGTTTTCCTCATCAATTTCTCCCAGAATTCACTGTATTTTCATCTGCAACAGCTCCAACTACCTTAATTAGCAAATCTGTGTCATCTTAATACATCAGGACAGTATTTTCTTGTCAACATGGGTGTCGGTATTGGATACGACCAGCCTACCTGTTTCCCTCTATTTCTGTCTAGAATGTTAGTGGCATAAGTCAAACTGAAATCTCATTGCTTTATTACAGGAGAAATTTCTTTATTAGAACTGAAGTACAAACAAGTTTTCTTCCATCAGGCAAAGATGTCGTTGTTACAACAAATTCTGCTTTGTGGAAACTTAGAAATTAGGCTGATTTATTTTAATTCAGCTCTCACTTTACTTGGCACTCTTTAATAATGAACATTTAGTTAATAATTTTTGAGAAGACCTGAAGTAGACAGTGCCTTTGTTTAAATAGAACAGGAAAAATTTAAGCAGACCCTAGCAGTTTAAATTTAAGATATTGATCTTTTTCATTTTAATTTTTCTATCTCTCCTCCAGGGAGAGGTGTAGGGATGGAGAAGGAGGGAGATGTCTTGGTGGGAGGGACCTAATTGCACTTGGGGTGAATGGTAACAGGCGTATGAAGCAACAATCCCCATTGCAAAGAACAGAACTTGAAGTAATGGAATAGAGTCCAACCGTAGATAAGATTCCATACATCAGGAAGATTCCAAATGGACAGCAAGGATAACCGTTGCTTATGAGGTCCTAACTGCTGGATTTTCAGTACGTAAAAGTAATTTGGAGTACAGAGTATGTGTAAACAATAATATATTTCTACTTTCACTTCCATCTCAGTAGTATTTCTTCACATTTTTCTGCCCAAAACATCAGGTATTTTAAAACCTCTTTCAATAAAACAGGAGTGAGTGAGGAATGCATCAGGCACAGTTTCCTGATGAGATTATTCTAAGAAATGGCAGAAGCTGCTGAGAAATTCAACATAGGATTCCAATAGGCGCTCTCCCCCTGAAACAAAGGAAACTAATGATTTGAGAATACGCTCAATTAAGCTCCTTGAAAAGAACAAAAGTTGTAATAAGTCAGATCACACAAACTCTTCCCCAGAGAATAAGATGGATAAGAATACATGCCGTAGGATCCGACTCAGAAAAAGTTTAATGTGTGTGTGATTGATTGGGATACGAGTGATTAAATCATGGGGCAAGAATGTTTATTGACTGGGAATGGATGTGAGAAAACCCTCTGTGATGCTAGAATGTTTTCTATCTTAGAATATTACACCTGTGTAACTAGGTAACGATTACATAGGTATATCCATACATAAAAATTTATCCATACATAAATTCACTAAGTATAGCAGTACTTAGTGTACATTGCTCTAAGTATGTCAGGGTACAATACATAGTTTTAAAAGGGTAGAGAAATAACAAATGCTATATTTTCCATACGCAAAAACAAGGGGAATAGGTTACCTCACATTTTACACAAAATCAGAGACCTAAACTTGAAGGTCAAAGCTTTAAATATTTAGAAGAAAATGTATAAAATTCTGTTTATAATCTCAGGAGAAGGAAGTTACATTATGCTACAAAATGGCAAAATTGATTTGTAATACTGCGATTAATTAATATTCAGAATATATAAAAATTCCTAAAAACAAAGAAAAGAAAAATAACCACTATTAAAATGGGTAATACACATGAGTTGACATTTTTCTGCCAAAAAAATGGTATCATCATATAAACATATGAAGTTACTGCCCGACATCAACTGTATTCAGGGACGTGAAACTACAAACAATGTAACATATTATTTTATGACCAATATTTTGGCAAAAATTACTACCTATGGTAGGAGTGTAAGTATAAAAAACAATTTAGATAGAATTTGGCCCGCTTTGTAAAGCACGTACAAAAATGTTCTTAAGAGTATTCTTTGTAAATACCAAGAATGGAGAACAACTCTATATAAATTGCTAGTCCAATGTATAAATAATTTATGATATTGTTACCAGAAAGAATTGTACAGAGAAATAAACATTGCAGAGCAGAAAAGTAAACAAAGTACAATTACAGAATAACCACACAGATAAATCTTAAACATCACAGTATTTAAACAAAAACGAAAGCTACAGAAAGGTACATTCAATATGACACTATTTATTTAATGCTCAAATACAAGCTAAAGTGAAAAATATATGCTTTGGAATATATACATACATGACAAATATTTTTGAACAAGGCAAGGAGGTGATAAACACAAAATCAATATAGGGTACCTTGGAAGGAAAGATTGAGACCTGAAGTAGAGAAGGCATAGGTAGATGGTACCCTTCTACTTCTTCAATTGGTAGTGAGTCAATACAGGCTTATTTCTTTATAGGTAAATGATGATAGATAATATTCTATACATATACACATACACAAACACACACACAACGTGAGATAGATAGATGATAGATAATATTATCCACATGTAACTATCTATCTATTACATACTGTGAGTGTGCATTGGTGTCTGTGTAAATGTTATGAAGGAAAGCACCATGTATAAAATTTGTGTCTATGTATCAATTTAGCAAAATGATTTTACAGAAGGTTTTTTCCTGAGCCGATTGCCTTTTTCAAAAGAGGAGGAAGCAGAGAAGAGAATTCTGAAAGCGCTGTAACAATAGCAGGGAACCAGAGCTTTAAGGTAAACCATTATTCCACTTGGAAGGAAGAAGTTTATCATCAGGATGGACCAGGACCAGTGTCACACGCTGGCTTCATTTTATTTCCCTTTTCTGGTCGGAGAGAAGAAAAGCCCTGGCAGGATGCCTCCTCCAGTCTGTTAGCTTTCCCTGCAGCTGGCTGGACTTACAGGGGGTCCCAGATGAGCAGGAACGTGGGCTAAGGTGCGTGGGAAGATGGTACCTGGTGGAAAGACTGGAGCTGTGGGGTCTGTAGCAGGGGTGAAGCCAGCCCACAGGCAGCAGTGGTTCTAAACGTCTAAGAAGAAACAAAGCCGCTTGAGGCCGTGCACCCTCCAAGCTCTTCCAGCGAAGGGGCTTTTAAATCCGGAAGGGCAGTCACAGTTCTGCAGGAAGAAACATGCAGTAAAAATATAACCAGGTTGAAGGTGTCCCATGGGTTTAATTTCAAAACAGAATTGACACAAATTTGCATTTGCCACTTTTGATATCTTTTTTGACTTTGGCTTGCTTCATCAAATAAGAAATTTCCTCTGAAATGTTAAAGAAGTTTGAGTTATATATTATATAGTACAAAGAAACAGGCAGGCTATAAAAACTCATTTAAGATTGACTCTATATTCTGTGAAAGGTTATAGAATTTCTAACTCTCTGGGATGATTAGTACAGTATACCAAAATGCCATTGTGTGGCAGAAATCGTAAATTACGTCCTTAGAGCCCACAGATTCTTGGAAGTAGTCTGGGGGGTTAACCCACCCAAAGTGAGAGTGATTTTTCCACCCTACCATTCACCACACACTTTTTTTCCTCTCTTCAAATTACTTATCTAAGGAGCCAGGTGTAAGGGTGTAAGGACAGTGACAAACCTGGGCTCTCCAGAGAAATGACATCAGCATTCATTCATTCCTTCAGTGTAATCATTCAAGTTTTTACGAACTATATAGCATATGTTAGGCAAGCTATCGGAAGCCAGAGATAAACTGGAAAGTGTGACACCTGCGAATGTAAATGTCATGTTATCACTTCATACAGATGCACGTTATCACTGTGTCTGCAGAAGGGACATATACTGCCCTGAGTTAATTTTCCATTATGGTTTTGAAAGATGGCTATGATTAAACATCACTACCCCCCCCCCACGAAGGTGGGATCATAATAAAGATAAAAGATACTTAAAATTGTATCAGTTTTAGGCATCATCACAGTAATGAATCAGTTTCCAAGGTGGGGAGTAATTGGGGGAGATAATGGAAAGGACGGGCTTGAAGGAAACTTTCAAGAAAAGGAGTCACTTTGCAATTACTTAAAAACAACTCTATGGAGATAATTCAATACTTGGAATTAAATAAGACTCGACTATTCAGCAGGAAGGCAGAGACGATGTTGTGCCTGCAATGCGCGTGCAGGTGCAGTGAGTTAGTTGGGGAGTGTCGGCAACACTGTGCATCTGGTTAAAGAAAACCAACCAGAACGGCTGTAGCCTGACGGTGACGTGAGCGCTCTGAGTGCCCGCGATGAGACTGGGCAACCGGGACATCTGATTTCGTGTTCAAGGCCGCAGGACAGAACACACTGGCGTGGCTGGAAATGGACCAGAGCACGTCCGCGCTGCGAAAGGGCATCCCTGCCCCCGTCTCCGCCCCGTGTGACCTGTGCACATCTCAGGGCCTCACGTAAATCTGATTGGATGGAAACATACTGCTAGCAAACCTTCATCTGTCTGCTCTTGCATATACTTGGTGATTTGCTGGAAAACATCTCCAGGCTTATTCCCAATATTTCTGAAGGCTAAGAATAGTAAGCAGTCAGCTAAATTCAGAGAGACCTACGTTATAGCGGCTTCGATGATCCTCCACTTTAGAAAATATCGGGGCGAGTGAGTAAATGATGTGAATGGATCCAGGGGCTCTTTGTTTACACCACTTGACACGTGTGCAGTGAAAATGTACACAAATGGCCCGGCTGAGATTCTCGGCCTCATAAACAAGCCTGCCTGTCAGTGTAGATGGTGCCTTTGGGCTCAGAAAGACGAATGACAGAAGTGGATACATAATTAGAAAAACTTTAGGATGAGGAGATTTAAGAAGATCAAGGAAGAAAAAGAAGACAGTATCTATTTCTCATAGTGTCAGAGAGGAAAAGATACAAGGTATTAGAAAACACTGACCCTGTGAGAAAGCTCTCTGGGCAATGTGGGAAACGTGTGCTGGGGAGGAGAGCTAAGGCCACCATCCCCAACCGAGGCCAGGCTCCCTCGGGGACAGAACCGTGAGGGTTGGACGGGGGGCCCTGGGTGCCCCAGCTACATCACGAGGAAATGCACAACTCCACAAAACTGGAGGACGGGAAGGATGGCCAGAGGGTTGGGGAAAGGTCGTCTCCCCAGAGAGAAGATTTCATGACAGGGAAAAAAAGGAGATTTAGATGCAGAGAGTGAAACCAGGGAGGACCCTCAGTGGAAGATCTGAGTGTGTGTCTGTGTATATGTGTGTTTGTGTGTGTTTGTGTGTGTGTGTGTGTGTGCACGTGTGGAGAAGCTACCAGATGCCCACTGGTGCCAGAATAAAGGGGACGTCCTACCGATGATACATCGGCGTGGAGGCACTCTGGAACCTTCTGGAGATAGCCCTCGGCTGGGGCGCTGACCACTCATTCCTGAAGGACCAGGGCCGAGAAGAGATGGACTAGTTACCCATTTGTCCCTTCGGTGCCCTCGTTGAGTTAACAAGTGCAAACATCGCCAGAAGGTGAATCTGTATATGAAGTCAATCCTCTACATGTACGCGATCTTACCGTTAGGACTGTTCTCAGAATCAAACACCATCCGATCTCCCCTCAAAAAGAAAAATAAATAGAAAAAAAGTCATTCAAAACCAAATCCAACAAATAATAAAATTGTCAAATAGAAACAGTAAATCAAAATCTAAATAGGAGACGGTAGTAATACGTGTGGTGTAGTCTTTGATAATGTTACACAGGGAAGAACTAGGAATTTGTTATTTTGTTTATTTTAGCATTTTTAGGCAATCTTGATATTATGTAAGATTGTTGCCCCATATTTAGTTATTATGGAGAAAGGGATGAGTCTTTCGACTTGTTAAGCAAAATAGATTCCCATGCACAGACTGGATAAATTAGAATTGCTTAATTTAATTTTAAGCAGAGAAATTTTGTTCTTGATTTAATAGCAATGTAACGTGCAAAAGAATTAATTATGAGAAAACTGTTTTTCTCCAACTTTCCAAAGAACAAACACATAAAACAAGGTGGAGGTAATCTTGGCTTTATCTCTGTGCATGGCTGTGTTAATCCCCTTGGACCAGGGTGTGCTGCAGTCACAGATAAAACTCTGAAGAGCAATGGCTGAATATAGCGAAGGCTTATTTCTGATTCAGATCACAGTCTGGGTGGGTCGGAGACAGTTGCTCTCTCCAGGTGACTACTCTTTTCTGCAAAGCCTTCCTCTCGAAGTGTTTCGGTTCCAGCTGTGCCGATCTGAAGCCGAGTATGTGTGAATGGACACCCACTTCAAACGGGCTTATTCTGAAAGTAACACACATCTCTCTGCTCACATCCCATTGGCCCAAGGGCTGAAGCTGAATGTAAAACAATCTGGGAAATGTAAAACACAAGAGGACACTGGAGCATTTTCTCTGCAGCCAGTCCAGAGAACAATGAACTTAATCTCCCCCTTTGGCTAGAGATAACAATTAACAGTAAGAGATTTTCATGACGTAATTATGTATTCTTCTTGTATTATTTTCTTAAGAATGGCTTTTACCCCCATCACTGTTTTTTCATAAGGTGACATCTGAAAGAGTAATCTGTTTTTTAGTTGTGTGTGTATATGTGAATTATAAATCATTATTAAAGTATACACACACACACATTCCATATATATGAATGGAATGTATCCATGTAAATGTAAGGTAAAAAGTAGAAAGAAAATAAAACATAATTCTGGCTTGACTTATTTAATTGATTTCAAAACCCGGATGCTTTTCTAAAAATACAATTCTAGGGGCTTCCCTGGTGGCACAGTGGTTGAGAGTCTGCCTGCCGGTGCAGGAGACACGGGTTCGGGCCGTGGTCTGGGAAGATCCCACATGCCGCGGAGCCCGTGAGCCACAATTACTGAGCTTGCACGTCTGGAGCGTGTGCTCCGCAACAAGAGAGGCCACGATAGTAAGAGGCCCGCGCACCGCGATGAAGAGTGGCCCCCGCTTGCCACAACTAGAGAAAGCCCTCGCACAGAAACGAAGACCCAACACAGCCATAAATAAATAAGTAAATAAATAAAAATTAAAAAAAAAATACAGGGCTTCCCTTGTGGCGCAGTGGTTGAGAATCTGCCTGCCAATAGAGGGGACACGGGTTCGAGCCCTGGTCTGGGAAGATCCCTACATGCCGCGGAGCAACTGGGCCCGTGAGCCACAACTACTGAGCCTGCGCGCCTGGAGCTTGTGCTCCGCAACAAGAGGCCGCGATAGTGAGAAACCCGCGCACCGCGATGAAGAGTGGCCCCTGCTTGCCGCAACTAGAGAAAGCCCTTGCATAGAAATGAAGACCCAACACAGCCAAAAATAAATGAATAAATAAATAAATAATAAAAATAAAAGGAATTCTTAAAAAAAAAAAAAAAAAATACAATTCTAGTTTTAAAGTTACAACTCTATAATTTATTGAGAAATTGGTTTTAGGGTCAATGAATGAATAACTATGAACAAGGTCAAGTTTGGGGGCTTTGTTTTGTTTTTGTTTTTATTTTAATCTTAATTTTAATGTTATATGCATAATTTAACACAATCAAAGTGTATTTTCTAAAAATAGTTATAATTTGGCGTTTTACATTTAGATGCCTCAATAAGATATACTGCCCATAATTATATGATTCACTTTATTCTGTGATGAGGTATTTGTTTAAAGTAATATTTACATATTGATAGTTCTTAAATTAGTCCTTACCACTTAGTCACAATCATTAATGAATTTGAAATTGGTTTATTCAAAATATTTTCCAAAAGAATAAAATTTTACCCATTCATTATTTACAACTTATACATATTTATAATGTTAATTAAAGTATACAAGGTAGTAAATTAAATTTCTTAATAGCTAGAATATTTTACATATTAAAACATATTTTTAAAGGCGTGGCTATTTTAATATGTTTACAGTATGCATATTAGTCATGCATTCAGGATTTTAAAAAGATCTAGTTTCTAATTTCATAATTTGTCCCTATCCAGTACAAAATTATTTTTGGCATGATCTTGTCTTCTTTATATATCTCATTGCTCGAAATGTTTTTAGCTCCATGAATGTAAGAACTTGTACTTTTAATTCATAAATCCTTATTGCATGCTCCATATGAGATTTTTGTGTTGTGAAGCAAATGTTCATTACCTCTCTTGAGCATCAATTTCTTCCGGTAAATGGGACTCGGGAAGAACTAAAACAATTATTCAGTACCTCCAGGTGTTCTTTTCCCCTTCTGTGATTATTGATCAAGGGAAGGACCAGGCTGCATCTGTAGCAAAGTCAGAACCTACTTAGATGTTCTGTTTTTGTTCAGATAATTACATAGTAGCGAGAGACCACATATTACATTGAGTTGATATTAGATATTTCTTTTCATGCTATTAGCATGTGTTGTCTTCTATTAAAAGACACAGCAATCCTACACTTCCAGCAGAGCAAACATAACCTGTTTATATATTTGAATTTTTCTCTTCTTTACCCACAAGGATTCTTTCATGCTGAACATCTGTAAACAATTACCATGCCAAGGGGGACTGCTGAAACTTTAAAACTGCACAAAGCATCGGGTAGACCGTGCTTCAGGGGTGTGTGTGCAAGGCCTGGCTTCTGTCAAGTATCTGTATATTAGGGTATAAGATGCCAAAACACCTGGACACTTGGAAACACCAGAGAATATAAATCTTCTCAATGTGCCAAGAGAGAAAACCATGAGGAATTGTATAAAAATAATTGAGAGTGTTTTAGAAAACTACGGAGCTCTGGATTTCACTGCCTGTCATTTTATAACGTCCTCAAAAGTTGATATGTAGTAGCACCTCCTAGAAGAGCTATAGGAACAGAGACCCAGGCTTGTGGGAGGACCAGGGTTTGCATCTTCCAAACTCCCGAGGTGACCCTGAGACGCACCACAGCTTGAAATATTGAACTATTTCGCACAGCTTAGGTGCTAAAGACTAGACATACAATAGTGAGAAACACAGTAGCGTCACAGTTGTATGATAAAGGCAATCCTCTCAAAGAGTCCATGAGATAGAGTAAGACCGTTGCTGTCTGGCTAAAATCTGCTGGGTGAAGATGGGCAGGTTGTGTGATGTCGGCCTGCAGTGAGTTAGCAGATGTTAACGCTTTTCTCCGTAAAGCCGCCCAGCTTTATTGCTTCTGTAGGTGTCGGAGTCGATGATTCTTGTAGGTTCTGTGAAGGTATCTAGGGTGTAAATGTTAACTTGGCTTCAGGAGTTACACAAATGATCACATTTGGACCGGGAGGGGGTGGATGGGGAGACGGGCCTCCTGGAGACTCTCTTTGGGAGACTTGTCTTCAGAGCTGCCGGGAGAGCGGGCAGTGCTACGGAAACATCGGCTTCCCTGGGCACCGAGGCCGAACAGAAATATGGAGACAGGGATTTTGGAGGAAGAGAGAGATGGCTTTATTCTTCTGCCAGGCAGAAGGGAAGACACAGCCGGCTAGCGCCTCAAGAACTGTGCCCACCCCCTCCTTCGGGAATCAGGGAAGATTTTATACGTGGGGCTCGCAGTCCGGGTATAAGATAAGGATCAAAGTAGTGAAGGTCTTGCATTCTTCTTCCCGTGTTATTTCAAAAGTCACAGCTGGCGCCAGCCAGCCGGGTAATTGGGTCTTTTTTTCTGAAATGCAAATGCTGCAAGGGGTGATTTGCTACAAGGGAGTGCAGGATGTAATTCACATAGTGTTAAAGAAAATAAGTTAGCTTTGTGGAGTACAAATCTATCTACAGACTCTACAGATTAGTAACAGTTGGAAAAAAAAAAAAAAACTAGGCCTGATTAACTCTTTCAGGCCAGGTTATGTTTCTTCTCCAGCCTGTTAGCTGTTCCCTTTGTTTTCCTTGTTCTCAGGGGAGGGAAAACTTCATTTCTATTTTTGCTGCAACAGCAGTCGACTGTCTTGGGTCAGCTGCAGAGGCTGCAGCCCAGAGACAGGCACCACGCCCGAGGACCGACGGATGCCCGCCTGAGTTTACAGGGCTGGAGCAGGGCAGCCCCTGGGGCGGCTGAGGCAGACACGGGCTCCACGGCAGCTCAACCTCCCTTTCCCGCTGCCCCAAGTGCCTCCTCTCTCCCCTCCAACCATCTGATCCCAAGGATGCTCCGTGATAAACACCTGGCCTTCCAAACGCCAACTCAGGGTGTCTTGCTATGGATCTTGGAATTAAGAAGAGGACAGTTAGGGTCTAAAGAAGGCCTTAATCTATTTCCACACACAGTGAGAGTTTTGTTTTGTTTGGCTTTATTTTGTTTTGTTTTTAAAGAAAATTTAACTGATAGCTCTGTGCAAGACGAAGTAAGCTGAGAAATAGGAGATGGCAAACAAGGCCAATTATGGAGATGATGAGAACCTGTGCCAAAGTCACAGCAAAGATGATCAACAAAAAGTCATAAAAGAAAAATGACTGGACTCTATTTAAACAAAGGAAAAGGGAAGATTTTAAAACTCTCACCAAATTCCTACTCTGAGAAAAAATTAAAAACAACTACTGTTTCTCTGACAGAAAAATAACAAGGGAAGTGAAAACTTTGTGGCCATGATCATTATTTAAATAAATGTATTCATGGGAGCTATATGCTCAGATGTATATGCTCAGAGGTATATACTCAAAAATATTTTACTTTAAGCATATATAATCAAAAAGTTTGAGATGGATAGTGTAAAGGAATTTAAATATCAGACAAATTAGTATTTCTCAATTGCATCAGAATCACCTAAGTTGCTTGGAAAAGAAAATGTAGACTTCTGGATCTTACCTCGAAACCTACGATTTTTTAAAGAAACAAGCTGCTCTAGGTTCCTTAGGTAAAACAATGTTAGAGAATCACTGTTGAAGAAAATGGGGAAACCCTTGTTGTAGCTTGTCCTGGAAACTGTCTCATGTCTTTGTTCTCAATTCTCCATAGAGTATATGAGTTACATTTGCAGGGAGGCCTACTGTGTGTAAATCAGTGCTTTACAAAAGCAGTTAACTAGGAAAAAAGGAGAATTGGAGAGCAGTAATGAGACCCTTAGAATCTGCTGGCCACCTTGGTGGAGGTGGGTTGTGTGTAAATAAGCCACTACCTTAAAAAGTACTGAAAAACAAAGGGACGAAGAACCTTTTTAGTTTAGGAAGCCAGTTATTGAGGGAACCTCCTAGTGTAGAGACTAAGGAAGCTGGGTGTTTATTCTGTTGAAAGAAGCGTGCCTGTTACACATTGAGAGGGTGTTTTCCTCTCTTTTCCAAGAGTCTAACATGAAAATGAAAATGAGCTCGTACTTGTAAATTTTAGAAAAATTGTATAATATTATTTTGGTTTTTAAAAGCAAAGAGAAATATAGATGTTATGGCTATCAGAAATCTTGTAAAGCAAAAGTTAAAAAATTAAAAGGGAATAAAAGAAATTAAAGAATCTTGGTTGATGATGTTAAAATTATCACCAAAGCAACTCCTGGAAAGACTGAGGGTTCAGTCCCAGTAGCTTGTCAGAGGGGGTGGGGCTAAACTGGGATGCTTATTTGGGTTTCATTGTATGGTTTAAGGTGAATCTTCCATTGTGGGGTGTAGCTGTGATTGCACACTGCACACAGCACTGTGAAGACTTGCTGGTTCTTTACAAAAAGTTCCCAGAATGAACAAGAACATTATTTGCAATGTTTTCCTTCCCAGGCAATGTACTTACTATTTTTTGGAATCGTAAAGTTATATTGGTGAAGGCAGCGGAAGAGCAAAATCACGTTAATATAGAGTAGACAAGAAACAGAGCAGGTTACAGAAGTGTTTGGGTTTCACAGTGCCTAAGAAATTTCGAGCTCTAGAATTCACCAATCTTTCAGTAATTCATTCTGTTGACAGGGAACAGTATGCAAATGAAATAACAATGCCAATTAGCTGTGAAAGAGGCAAATGATCGAATGAAGAATTATCTGATTGAATAGGATTCATTGTCAATTTAAAACTATATCCAATGCCATGTCGACATGCTGCTGGGAGTTCTGATAGACAAAGCATATTGGACAGTAAGGAGAAGATAATGAAGGCTCCTCCAGTTTACATTCATCCGTGAGGAACACCTCAAAGAAAAGGAAGGGGCCTGGGTCTTAGAGGAGCAGGTGGGCAAGGGAGTCATCCAGGTGGGAGTCCTGAGAAAGGACAAGACTCTGGGTTTATCTGGGAATATTTGGGGCAGGGAGGCCTTTGTAGTCAGTCATTTCCTGGAACACAGAAGGGTGGGAGGATTCATCAACACTTGCTGTTTTCCGGGAGTACCGAGATCAGGTAAAGGTCAACATTCTGGGTACATAGCGTACTTATAAGTGGGGAAGCAGAACATCAGTATTTTGTGATCGGTATTTTGAGAGCCAAGTAATTTAGTGAATCATACACTGCGCTTCTATATCAGAAGGCTGAATCCTGGTGCTGACTGCAACATATAATCAAATTCTGGAATCAGAAGCAGAGATGATAGATCTCACTGAACTTCAGTTTGCTACATGGAACTGCTCACGAGCCTGGCACAGAATGGCTGCAAAATAAATTACTATTAGCACCTTCATAGAGCAGATAGAAGAGGGAGCAACAAAAACAGTATAAAGTAGATTTTTTTTAAATCAAAGAGACAGAAACAATGAATAAAGGGGAAAATAGGAGGAAAAGTGTGGATGCTAGGAAATTATAGGGCATAACAGGCATGTCTCTGATACCCATCAGAAGAGCAGGATTCCCACTGATTTAAATGGGTTTATGAACTCTCAGTAGGACTGGAAATAGATTCACGTAGCCCTACGCTTGACAAAAGTGATCTCAGAGAGGCAGCAGTGAGTGGTGGCATGAAGCGAGATCTTCATTCCCTGCCCAGGAATTGAACCTGGGTAGCCTGGATGAAAACCAGGAATCCTAGCCACCACCCCCGCTAGCTCTTGCCCCCAGTGAAAAATGCATTTCTCATAGAGGTAAAAACTGTAAAAACAGGTACAAAGTTTATTATTAGAGACATAGCACAGCAACAAGTGGGAGAGCACACAGAGAAACAGTTTGTTTAGTTAAGACAGAAGCAAGGCAGAGATGCACACCCGGAGAGAAAGGGTGTGGACACCCTCCCTAATGAGGAGGAGTGCAGTAAAGAGGCGGTTAAGTCACTTATATAGGGCAGTTCTTCCGGGTCTCTGTTCACCTCTGGCCAATTATCTGGTTTCTTTTTCCACACCTGCCCTGCCCTAGGACCCTCCCCAACATGCGTGTGCAACTTTTTTCCAAGATGGATTACAGCCCAGAGGCCTATGGGACGACCTTAGCATCACCTATTTTGGGGTGGTGCCCCTTCCTTTTTGACCCCCAAGGAACCTTTCTGCACATGTGCAATGTTTCCCTTGCCCCAAGGATGAGAAATGTATGACCTCTTGATCTTTTAACAGGGTTTAGTCCCACTCTGTCCCTGCCATAAAAATGTCCAATGTCTGGTTATTTACCCTATTTCTGTTGCTGGTTTTTATATCGAGGTGCAGATCTCGAAATATAGACAGGAGTCCGGTCATAAATATGTAGTCCTGGAGCCCGTTTGTCTCTTGCTTCAGGAAATGTAAACAGGAGGCTGGTAATGAATGTCCGGCCTGGAGCCCATCTTCTTCTCACCCCAGGAAGTGTGAACAGGAGGCCAGTAGTAAATGTCTAGCCTGGAGCCCATCTATCTGCTGTCTCAAATGAGCTTCCCTGGTTTCTTTTCTTCTTTTCTTTTTTCTGGCCTTGCTGCACGGCTTGCAGGATCTTAGTTCCCCAACCAGAGGTCGAACCCGGGCCCCCTGCAGTGGAAGCGTGGAGTCCTAGCCACTGCACCACCAGGGAAGTCCCTTCCCTGATTTCTTACATGTAATTCCTAGACATACTGCATCACCTCCTTCGGGCACTGAAAGGCTAGCTACAAAAATAAGTGCCGAAGAACAATAGAATCACCTGCACTCAGACCTGGAAGAGAGATGAGATTTCCCCAGCAAAAGTCGAAGGCTTTAATAAAAAACAGAAGGAATTCCCTAGAACGGCTTTCTCCTCTAACTGAAATGCCTCCCTATCAAGCAGGTCGGTTTTAACAGTGGTCAGTTCTGTAGAAACAAGCAAAGACCACTCAAATGAGAACCAAAAAAAGGCTATTTATTCAGAGCTTGCTATAGCCCAGGAGTCAGCGGTCACCTGTGTTCTGGCGGAGACTCAGAGACAGGCAGAGAAGTAGGCGAGCTCTAGAAGGGAAAAGGCAAAGGCTGCAATGCCCACGGTGCTGACTGTGGGAGTCGGGGGTGGTTGGAGAGGGGCCGACCGGGAGGGGCGCCTATGGGGGTGGTTTCCTCTGCCTGGTCCTCAGGTAAAACACCGGGGCCCCAAAAATAAATAAATAAATAAGGAAGCCACAGTCCTTGACCTTGCTGTTGAGGCCAAGGGTCAGAGTTCTCTTGTCATACATGGTCTGTTCATTGCTTGTATGTTCAGTCTCTCAATATATTAGAGGGAAAAACAACCTGCTTTATGACCAAAAACCCAATAGGAAGTTTAGTTTTCTGTCTAGGTGTCTTTGTAGAGATCACTTAACTTTTTAAACACACATCTATACTTAATCCCCTTGGAGCAACGGAAGCAGTATTTTTGCTAAGCAAGAGTTGTTCACTACTGAAAGGGCTAGTTATTTATACCTACTTTTTTATAACCAAACTTAACCTCAGACTCATATGCCCATAAAACTAAAACGCAGGGTTTTTCTTCTGTTTGATATTCATATATATAAATTAATTTAAAATTAATATTTAAACATACTCTCTTTTTAAAAAATATGACAGATAAGTCACATGCCCCTTTGACAAGCACGTCTGGCCTACAAAACATTCCAGAGAAAATAAATGTCATATATAATTCATTGTATATTATATAGAGCTCATTATATCTTATAGAGAGTTCATTGTTTGTTGGATATTCTTCTAAAAACCTTAAGAGGTAGGGCTATTATTATCCTCATTTTACTGATGAGAAAATTGATAAAGAGAGAGGTTTTAACTTCGTTCACCAAGTCAAGAGCTAGTCAGTAGTAGCGTCAAGATTCAAACTCAGGGAAAAAAGGAAGATTCTCACTGCCTTCAGATCACAAGCTCACTCCCTCCGGGTAACTGCCATCCTGTCTTCTAAAAGTATAGATTCATTTTACCTGGTTCTATATTTTATATAATCCCATAGTAAAATGTATTTATGCTTGTCATGTTTTTCTCAGTGTTTTATTTTGAAACTCACTCCCGTTTGTTGCCTGAAGTTGCAGGTCACTCTTCTCAACGCTGGACGCCACTGCGTGAACACACCTGAGCTCTACACATCATGTTAGTGCTGATGCGCGTGGGGGGACTTTTAAGTTTGGGGCAATTATGAATAGGGCAACCATGAACATTCTCACACATGTTTTTGGTGAACATATGTATCAGTGCCTATTGGGTATTTTCCTAGTAATGGAATTCCTGCATTAGATCATAAAGAATTTTCAGCCTCAGTAGATACTACCAGCTAGTTTTCTAAAGTCTGTTACCAATTTACACTCCCACCAGCAGTATGTGAGACAGGACTGTGCATCTATAGCAGACACACTTAACA
Organism: Balaenoptera musculus; assembly: GCF_009873245.2. NCBI lineage: Eukaryota > Metazoa > Chordata > Mammalia > Artiodactyla > Balaenopteridae > Balaenoptera > Balaenoptera musculus. Next base: position 79,887,462 of record NC_045801.1, on the reverse strand, counting down.
GAGGACACGGACATTTGCCAGAGAATTTTCATTTCTAGTTTTATGCATTAGCTACAGATGGCTTTGTTGTTAACTTCTGAAGGGGATGATTGCTTCTGTGATTTCTGCATGTGTTAGAACCCTCTAAAACACCCCTTGCATATATTGTACACAGGATTGTGACCTCTAAAATAACACTTGTATTAAAAAATAATTACATTTATTTTTCACACTTTCAAAAACATACTGACATGCATTATAACAGGTGATTTTCAAAACAAGGCTTTGGTGCATATTCACGGCTGCACAACCGATTATGTGTAGGGGGCTCACAGGGAAGGGTGGCAACCACCACCCCCTGGGGGCAGGTTCAGGACACGTGGACACATCACTACGGCGAGCCCCACCACTCCGTCTAGTACACAAACATCTTTTTTTTTTTTTTTAATTTTATTGGAGTAGAGTTGATTTACAAAGTTGTGTTAGTTTCAGGTGTACAGCAAAGTGACTCAGTTATACATATACATATAACCATTCTTTCTCAGATGCTTTTCCCATATAGGTTATTACAGAGTATTGAGTAGAGTTCCCTGTGCTACACAGTAGGTCCTTGTTGGTTCTCTATTTTATATATAGTAGTGTGTGTACAAACTTCTTACAAAATGGATGACAATAATAAATTCCAACAATTAAGCAGGAGATAATACCTTAAAAAAGGCACTGGCTAAACATATAGCCAAATAGGTCTATGCAAATATTAAAAAGAATGATAAACATTGCCATAGACTATCTCGACCAGTTTAAACATTATACATATTTTTGAACAATAAATAAATAATTTTTGGAGAATTTATTTAGATTTCTGAAAAAAATAAAAGTATTTTTTACCTGGCAGAAAAGATCCTTCTAGATACTGATATATTTTAAGTTGTGAAGGCTTTTGTAAAGTGAGATCAATTTACTTTTTTCTATTCGAAGCCCAAAATAGATCCACAAGGGAACATGAATCATTTAAATCAGCCTTAACTACAATCCAAAACTGTTGAAGTACCCTTGAGACATGTTTCTTGAAGACTAAATTACCTTAGATACAGATATTTCTCTGTTCATCATTTATGTTAAGAGAAAAATTTTATTTCTTTCACTTCTTTTCCTTGAGGGACAGTTGACAATTATCTATAGGAATCCCCAGTCTGATATCAAAACCAAAATGGTAGCCGAAGGATGCAGCCTGAAATCCTTTGATGATTTGGAATATTAACATCAAGGATCTAAGGTTTCAAACTCTAAAGCGAATTGGAATGTTTAAGCATCAAACTGTGTATGACTTTTTAGAAGTCACAAAGGCACCTCTTGATGTTTAATGACTGACAATTCAGAAACAGGCTCTGTAGAGAGAAAAGTTTGAGAATAACATTTTTTTTATCATTCATTGATAAAGAAGTCGACTGAAAAGCATTGTTCGTTCATCCTCGAATTTACTTTTGAAAGTCTGCTGAGCATCTGCCATAAATGCAGGAATTGTGCTTGTGAGAAGAACCCCTCGGGCGGGGTGCTCTGAGGACGTGGTCTCCCCCCAGATGCTGGGTGTCCCTGGTCAGGGCAGGGTCCTGGGACCTTTCAACAATATCGAGGGACCAGGCAAGCTGGGAGTCGCTTTAAAATTCCCTGTTGAGAACCCCAAACACCAAGTGCTGCTGGAAAGGGATCAGGGGCAGCAAAGCCTGAGGCAGAATCCAGGGTGTCCACATCTGCGGTCACAGCCTTTACCCTAGATCTGCACTGGACCAGTTTATGCTGAGCTAGGGTACATGAGATGTTTGCTAAGGCAATTGGCCTCACAATAGTCACTGTTTGCCAGTCTAAAAGTAAGCATTGAATTCTTTATTTTGTATTTGGATAGAACATGGATACTCATTAATGAACTTATAATCACTCCATGGAAATCCACCTTAAAAACTATCTAAGAAGGAGACCCCCTTTATCATTACCCTGTATGTATTTTGTCATATTTTTCTATAATTTTCAGTTGAGTTATTTATAATTTCCTTATTAATGACTTCCTTAATTTCCTGCATGACTACTTTTTATATACTGGGTAATAGTCTCAGTAAAAAATTTAAGAAGAAAAAAAGAAAAAACAAGAGACCCCCAGGATACATATGAGGACATTCTAGGTACTACTCTGAAGTGGGCAGGCACGTCTTCAGAACCTGCTCTCTGCACTTGTTTGTTTCTCATTAAGACGGCACTTTGTATGGACATTTGTCAGCATGACTTTCAACAGACCAACTATGGTTCTAAACCATCGATCTGCACTGCATCAGGCTGAGTACAGAAAAATATCCCCCCTCCATGAAATGGGGCACAGAGAGGCAGATGAGCCTGGGATGAAACCACAGTGACGAGTTTTTAGGAGGCAGCCTGTAAAGATGACGACAGACTCCTGGGAACTCAGGTTTTATGAGTTTTATTCATAGTCGATGACTTCATACAATTCCAAACATCCAGATGTGACAAGGACTGTCACAATTTCCTAGCCTGGTCTCTGTATAGGAAGACAGTGTCCTGGCCATTCCAGGCTTTGTTCAAGGTCACAGCTGAGTAGGAGGGCACAAAGCCTGCTGAATGGTTCTGGGTCAGGGATCAGGTACCTACAAACTTCCTGATAACTTGCTTATTCTACCGAACAGAGGGGAAAGACTGGTTACTTCTGAGGTTGTGTCACAGGCATCCTGCTGTGAGAAAGGAAAGCTGGATGCAGACACACTGGGCATGATAATGGTCATAAATGTTTATCATGTCAGGATCTATGTTCCATCCTCTAATTATGATCGTATGTAACCCTTATGCTCTCTCTGCCAGTTTTACAGGGGGGAAGTGGTGGGAGGGGGCAAAGGCACTAAGCGGTGCTCCTGAGATGGCACAGCTGTGACGGGCAGACCAGGAACTCAGCCCAGTGTGACCCCAATTCCTTCCTTCCAACCCACTGCACTATTACTGGTTCTTTTCTATCTGTTGAAATTAAATAAAATACTCAAAGGGCACAGAATGGGAAAGACTATGTAAGGATTAAAGTTCAGTGCATTTCATTTCAGGCCATCTGTATGTCTTCATTGAAAAATATGTCTGTTCAGGTCCTCTGACCATTTTTTAATCAGATTATTTGATTTTATGCTATTGAGTTGTATTGATTCCTTATATATTTTGGATATTAACCTCTTATCAGATATATGATTTGCAAATATTTTCTCCCATTCTGTAGATTGACTCTTCATGCTATTGATTGTATATGTGTGTGTGTTTTCCTGTGCAAAGGCTTTTTAATCTGATGTAACACTTCTTGTTTATTTTTATTTGTTGCCTGTGCTTTTGATGTGATATTCAAAAAATTATGGCCAAGACCAATGTTAAGGAGATTTTTCCCCATTTTTCTCTAGGAGTTTTATGGTTTCAGGTCTTATGTTTAAGTCTTTAATCCATTTCTAGTTAATTTCTGTGAGTCATGCAAGATAGGGGTTCAATTTTGTATGTGGCTGTCCAGTTTTCCCAGCACCATTTATTGAAGAGGCTGTCTTCTCTAATTGAGTACTCTTGGTTCCACGTCAAATATTAGTTGACTGTATATGTGAGTTTATTTCTGGGATCTCTGTTCTGTTGCCTTAACCTATATGTTCTCTTTAGCATTTCTTGTAAGGCACATCTGGGGTGATGAACTCCCTTAGCTTTTGCTTATCTGGGAATGTCTTTATCTCTCCTTTATTTCTGAAGGACAGTTTTACTGGGTATAGTATTCTTGGTTGGCACATTTTCTTTCTTCTAGCACTTTGAATATATCATTCCTCTTGGCCTGTGAGTTTTCTGCAGAGAAATCCACTGACAGCCTTATGGGGGTTGCCTTTATGAGTTGTTTTTCTCTTGCTGCTTTTGAAATTCTCTCCTTGTTTTTGACTTTTAACATTTTGATTGTAATATGTCTTGAAGTAATTTTCTTTGGGTTATTCTTGTTAGTAGTCCTGTGAGCTTCCTGTATCTAGATGTCCATATCTCTCCATGATTTGTGAAGTTTTTACTTATTATTTATTTTTATAGTCTTCCTCCTTTTTTTCTCCCTTCTCCTTCTGGGACTCCCATGATTTGAATGTTCATTTGCTTGATGGTTTCTCATAATTCACATAGTCTTTACTCATTCTTTCATTCTTTTTGTTTCTCTAATGGGCTAATTTCATGTGATTTGTCTGCAAGTTTGCTGACTCTTTGTTCTTCATGATCAGGTTTGTTGTCAAAGTTCTCTTTTGAACTCTTTAGGTTTGTTATTGTATTCTTCAATTCCACGACTTCCATTTTGGTTTTTTTTTATGGTTTCTAGTTTTTTATTAAAGTTATCATTTTGTCTATGCACTACTGTCTTGATTTTGCTTAATTGTCTATCAAATACACACTTTTGAATAAATAGAGACTATACAAGAAACGGTAAATAAAATCACTTTTTCTTCTTTTTTACTTCACCCATCTCTCATCTAGAAAAGGAGTATAAAAAGTGACATTTAAAAAACCCAGTCAGGTGAAAATATTGGAGGTATAGCTACCATATACTTTTGATTCACATGAGAATACTTTTGAAGATAAAAAAGGAGGCACCATTGACAATTTGTCAACTGTCAGTTTAGTTATAAACTGCAGCAGGCCAGGATCAGGTTACTAATTGCAGGATAAAAGTTCATTTCATAAGTAATGATAAGTGAAAGTAGATCAGGAGAAAAAGCACAGGCTTTATCTACATTGGATTGTTTTTATCTGGTTGGTTACATCAAGATAGAAATCCTTCAGGTATACTTGGTAGTCAGTATCCAGCAATGATTTCTTTTCCAGAACTTGATTCCCTCCTACGTGCTTAGAGAAAGAAAATATATTTTGGGACCTACTGTGGGCGACTGCCCTCCTTTCCATAGTCCCTTTCACTCTCAGTTACAGCCAACAGACAAAGGACTGGATCTAAAGAAGGGGCACCTCACCTTCTGTCCGCTATCCAACCATGAAGCAGCCCCAGTTTTATCACCATCAGCAAGGGGTGTCCTCAGACCAAAGCAGCATCAGGTCATCCCTGAGCACTGGCTGTGGAGGAGACATGGTAGTACTAAGACCCTTTCCTCAATCGACCCTTCCAAAGACTCATAATTGATAAAGTTATTATTAGTAAAGTCCATGATGAATTTAAATATCTATCTCCATTTCCATCAAATCCTCCACAGCAGTGGCAGCAACAGAGAATTTCATGTGAATTCTAGTAACTGAGCAACACATTCTATCTTGATTACTGAACAGATTTTCTTCTCCTTTCAAGAATCTTTCCTGAATTTACTGAGTGACCTTTTTTTAATTTCAAAGAAGATTTTATTGGAGGCAGTCATTTTTCAACATATTCTCTCAGAAATAAACAGTTTTCTAGTTTTGCTTCTGACTATTGTGTAGCTCACTCCGTACATAGTGTGGCCCTGGGAATAAATTTATTTATCCCAAATGTCAGTGTTTAGTGAAGAGAAAAATTTTAGAGACTTATTATAGTCCATGATGATAAAGTTTACTGGTTTTGAGTTAAGAAAAGTATTTCTTTATCTCTCTTAGTTTCATACATAAACACGTATATAACAAATAAATGCGTTAGTGAGGAACCCAGGTAGACTTGAGGAACTCTATTCTTTGCATGAT